>NW_023503279.1:0-600000 GCF_000182765.1 Lodderomyces parapsilosis | reverse complement strand
TATCATCAAGTTGAATGAAGGAGAAGTTAATAATTTGTTGAAATCGATTGACAGAAATAATACTAGGGATCAAATAACGGTGCAATTTTATCGTCGCAAGCATTGGCCATCAACTTGGTTCCTTATAGTTATGGTGAACGGACTATCTGCTAGTACAGCGTGGTGGGTAGCACGAATCAAGTCTGTTGATGCGAGTTGGGTGGTTAGTTATTTGCAAAATTTGGTTTATAATCCGACTTTGGATTACCCATTCTTCAAGAACTTGGGTAAATCTACCTTTAAAAAGATTATCAATCATGTAATTTTGGACGAATTGCGTGCCAATGGAATCGAATACCATCATGTATTATCCGACGAGGAGCAAAGTGGTGGAGTTGATGATACGGGAAAGGAAATGCGATCAGAACTTGCGGAACTTGGTTTGGCAGAGTCAATGTCGAATGGGTCTAATAATGTGGGTGAAAATGGATCAAATAATTCAGTCACGGTGATCTACCAGTCAATTATCAAATTGCAAAATACAAACTTGATTCCAGTTGAAAATTCATCGTCTCATTTTTACTTGCAAGTGCAATTGATCAACCAAGATAACACCAACAAGATGAATTTGAATTTGTTTGGTAAGTTGAAAAACTTATCAATCAAGAACTCGCCCGAATTGGCTAAATTTAATCTCAAAATTGATCACGATAAGCAGAATCTCGAAATTGCTACTTCGGTTGACTTGAATCTGATTATCAATGAAAGTCTGCACCGCCATAATCAAAAGCAAGGCTTTTTGAATCCCATTTTTAATAATTTGAACAACCTCAACAATTTACTTCGGATTTTTGATCAATTGAACAACAACAATATCGAGATACTAGATAATGCAATGGACAGTATGGTGATTAGAGTCAATGATATCGTTGATAAATTGTTAATTCAATTGCCTCAAAATCCAAAAGATGCTATACAAATCAGTACAGTTGAGACTAAACCATGGGAGATTGAAATTATTATCCATTTTTTGAATCGGTATCTCCAACTGTCAAAGTCAACAAACATTGTTGGTGTGATTCATTATCTTGATGAATTTGACCCTATTTATCGTGCAGTTAAACAAGTTCAAAGCTTGCTCAATGAACAAGAAGGTGGTGGAGCCAATGGCACCAGCTCAAGCACCAACTCCAAGTCCGATGACTTGAAATTGAGTAACGGTTTGCACAAGATTTATTTCGATGCCATTTTCAAAAATCTCAATCTGATTCAATTTATGTTCAATTTATCATCAACAGTGGCCAATTCACGCAAGATACACAAGGATAAAATCTTGATTTCATTATCTTTTAAACGCAACAAGTTTAATAGACTAAATAAAGATGGCAACAATAGCCAAAATTTAATCAAAGTGTCATTGAAGAACAATCTCAATTCAAAAAATGTCAAATTTAAACATTTGTTTGAGTTGATGTTTAAAAGCATTTCGGAAATGGAACGAAATGAACGTGATGAAATCATCAATTTACAAGAAAATCATTTATTGATAAAATTGAATTATGATTTTTTGATTAGTTGTAATGTGATTGAAGAAATGATGGGTAGGATTACCAAATGTTTTATTCAGTATTTGACGGAGGAATCAAAGTAAACCGAAATGATAAACGGTAAAAGGACAATTTTGATATACGGGTCAAAAATAGCTTTGATTATCATACACCTATATATATATATATACATTCACACGAGTTATACGTAAAACGCCTCTTTTGCCGCTCAATTGAACCCTTCAAGTACTCTCAATGCTTTTTCTAACCTCTTCAACCCAACATCATACCTCTCTTGATCCAAAATCATATCTGACGTTAATCGAGATAAACTATCAATGATTTTTTCAATCAATTGTTTTTCTCGAATGGGGATATTCAATGAATTAAATTCTTCACCAATAATGGTTCCATTCATGCTCTCAAGTAATGAAACTAGGGTTTTGTAGCTGAATGGTCTTAGTTCGTTGCCCCTGGATGAAACGCCAGTAGCACCACCACGATGGTGGGGGTGTTGTTGTTGTTGTTGTTGTTGTTGCTGATGTTGGTGGCGGTGGTGTTTGGTTTTATCTTTACTTCTTTTCTTGTGTTTCTTGTTCGTTGATGCTTTAGAGTCGCGCTGTGGTTCTTGTTCATCCGCGTCGTGAGCAGTTGGCGTAGTATTAGTTATGTTTCTTGCTGGTCTTCGAATTGAGCTCTTGACGGATTTGCCTCGCGATGGATGTTGGATTGGTTCGTCAATATCGTAGTATTCGTCATCGTTCTCGTGATTTTCATCATTGACAAAGTACTCTTCATGTCCTTGCTGCTGTTGCTGTTGCTGTTTTCTTTGAATGTTTGCCGATACGTTTCTTGCTCGACGTATATCCCCTTCCGAGGGACGCGGGGGTAATGAAGTCTCACGCTTCGATATGGTGATTAAATCAGACTCGTTTCCGTGTCCACTATGCTCATCTTCATCAAAGTGTTCATCTTCATCTTCATCTTCCACTGCCAATTTGTTTAGTAATGGAGTCATTTTTGTCGATGACGTGCCAGTGCTATATCTATGAGAAGGAACCTCAGGTCCACGAGATTCAGTATCTGATAAATCACGATCATGAGGTCCATTTGTATCCACAACATCAGCAGAGTGCACCCCTGTTTCATCATCTTCATAACGCTCTGGCTCCAACCCAATTGGTTCATTGTGATTCTTCATTGAGCTGAATGTGGATATTGAAGTAGCGTCTTGCATTAACTGATCCAAATCATCAGTGATTTGCATTGTTCTTCTCCTTGCTGCTTTATCGCCAACGCCACTGACAATTTCATTTGAGGTCGTGCCTGGTGGAAGCATCGATGTAGGACGTCTCGGTGATCGTGCAGGTATTGCCCCTTCAACACTCGTTTCAAACGTCTTATCGGGATACAATTGCAAATTGTCGGATGCATTCGTTGTTGGTAGTTTCCCCATTAATATCGAACTTTCGTCATAATCAGACTCGTCTACGTCAGCGTCAACATCGTAGTTGTCTTTTGGTACCAGAGGTGAAGTTTTCAGTGAAGTTCTCCCCATCCTCAAAAGTTGACTAGTTTCGACCAGATCTGCTGTATTTACCGACTTCATTTCAGAAGGTTCACCTTCCTGGTCGCTATGGTCACCTTTGGTATTCTTATTTCTCACCCTTTTGATCTTGGTTGAATCTGATCTTTGCAAAACAACAGGAACTGCTTGTGCGCTCAGCTCCACTCTTCCCGAATACTGACTTATATTGCTAAATACTGATTCCCTATTCAGTGCTCGTGACAAATTAGCTGGCTGTTGATGTGCTGGTTTAGCCAATAGACTTTCGAGACTGGATGTATCATGCAATTGCGACAATTTGACACTGACAGTTCTTTGGAAATCACGACTCAATATTGATTCTTGAATTGATGGTGTTGGTGAAGTAGACCTCTTCTGTTTAGTGGGTGTTGCTGTCGGTTGTACAACAGTTACGTCATTACCTTCTGCACCTGCTGTTGTTGTTATTGTTTCCGGGTTGACGACACGCAATTTGTGGGTACGTTCCCTTTCCTTATCGTCGACAGATTCAATATCACTGAGATTACTAGGCGGCAACAGGTCTGTCACAGGAGGGGACTTGTTAGATGAGGCCGATGATGTTTCAATGGAGTCCAATTTGGGTTTGATCACCGGCGTTGAATGATTAAGGTTATTATCGTAGTTTGAACTTGAGCTTGTATGTCTAGATTGTGGTGATGACATGCTGTCCTGGAGAAAGGGTTCGGTTTTATGTGTGTCCAGAAGTTGATTCAATTCAAGGAATGGGAATTTACGATAGAAACTTTGATGCTTAAGTCAAAATGCATCCCTTGCAAAGACCATGAAATATAAATCTGTATTTCTTCTTTTATGCTTGTGCATTATTGTTTGGGTATTTCCTAATTAGGCGATTTGATTACAAAAAAGGAGAAATAAGATCTGTGTCGCAATGTATAACACGACATTGATCTCTTTTACGACACACACACACACAAACGCAAACACAATTGTCATGTCATTTTTATCTTTTGTAACGAGAGATGCGAAATTGTGAATAAATGACCCAAACCCCACCCAAAATCCACCTTTTAACGATCAATTGTGCATATACACGATACGAATCAGTATGGATTCAAACAGTGACTTTATTGATCTAACAACTACGAGAAAGAATCTTGATTTGATATCGGATATCAAATTCTCCAAAAATAATCAATATCAACTTTTGATTGGTACTTGGGGTAGTAACCTACTCCTATACGACTGTCGATCATTTACCAATTACCCTCATGAGCCATTGCCAAGGGATCCCATTTGTGAATTGAATACTATTGACACTCCATTGAGTATACTATATCCAGGAAATAATAATACAAATAGTCAGGCACCACCAATTGTAGGATTACTTGATGGTTCAGTACGGGAAGTTGATTTTGAGAATGTCAAACTTGGCAAAAACATGGGTGAATCCATCGAGGGCGAAGACGTACGGAATGGAATCAACCACTTGTGTCAAGTAGCAAACAATTCCATCATTGCTAGTTCTTTCAGGGGTAATTTACAACTTCTAGATCAAAGATTGCAAAAACCATTAGCCAGTTGGAAAAATGAGAGGAAAATCTTGACAATGACATCAACCGAAAAATACTTGATCCTTGGATTGGCGGGGAATATAGTTGAACTTTATGATTTGAACAAGTTGGGACCATCCTCAAAACCAATGCCAGTGGAGACCAGAGAAGTTGGATTAAAATACCAGGTGACTGACATTAAAGCCTCACCTGACCAAAGCGCGCTTGCAATGTCGTCAATTGATGGTAGAGTATCGATCGAGTACCTTGATATCTCACCCGAAGCACAGCAGGAGAAAAATTTCGTATTCAAAAGTCATCGACATTTTGACAAAGAATCAGGAACCGATTTGGTCTACCCGATAAACTCAATGGCATTCCGAAAGAGTGTTAGTCGTAGCAATTTGCTATTTACCGCTGGTTCGGATGGATATCTTTGTTTGTGGGACATCAACAAGAGGAAAAGATTGAAACAGTATCCTAAATTCCAAACTTGTGAGATTGATGGGTTACCTCTGGAAGAGAGTACGACTGAAAGCATAGCTAAAATCGATATAAGTCATACGGATGATTTGATAGCTGTGGCTACCAGCGATGACAATTACAAGAGAAGGCGGCGATTATCCGAGAGTGAAAACTCTAGATTGCCCAGTCGCGTCTACATTAGACACTTGAAGGATTAAATGATTTGGCTGGTGCTGGGATTCATTGATTAAATATTTGACAGTGAGTAGTTTATTTTTTTAGAACCATATCGGCTAAATAACCTTGAATGTCCTGTAGCGCAAGGCTTGTGCTTACACCCGAGATGATTTCCGTCATAGATTAATTAAACCTCTAGCCGAGTAAAGCTCACTCCGTTTTGTGTCTACCATTTGGTATAGATTTTTTGCGATGTAATGAAAAATTACAGCTAAAGTCTGATTCATTAGCAAAATAGCTTTACAGGATCTACCATTACATATCTAATTACTGGTTAGATATGTCTACAGCATCACAGGCAAAAGATGAATTCAATGAGGCCACTGCAAGGTATCTCGATTGGTTGAAATCTCACAATGTTGACATATCACCTAAAATCACCATACATGATTACACCTCAATCAACCAAGGACGTGGAGTGATTGCCTTGGATAATATTAAGGAAGGAGAAGTTTTGGCTACAATACCTAAAACAGCACTAATCAATGTCAAGCATAATTTGCTTGTTGACAACTTCCCCAATTTAAAGCATTATTTAATGAGGTTGCCTCACTGGGAGGCATTGATAATCATATTATTGTATGAATTACATAACAAGCAACAAAGTCCGTGGTTGGAGTATATTAATGTTTTACCGCAGCTGGGTTTTGATCAATTGATGTTTTGGAGTTCAAATGAATTGAATTTGTTACAGCCCAGTTGTGTATTGGATAGAGTAGGGAAAGAAGCAGCAAAGGAAATGTTTCACAAGATCTTGGACATTGTGAAAGATTTGAAAATTGAAGGTCTCTCTGATGTAACTTTTGAGGAGTATAATACTGTGGCTACGCTAATCATGTCCTACTCGTTCGACGTTGAGTTGACGAAACAAGAGGAAAAAGAGATGAAAACCCAACTTGGTGTGGCAGATGAGGAAAATGAGGATGGCTTTGATGATGAAGACGATGATGTTCCTGAGTTGGTGCAACATGGGAACAACTCGAATACTGACGCCGCTGATGTGAAGACATTGCTTGAAAGAAATGGAATACCACTAGATGAGGCTGAGGAAGGAAGTGTTGAGCCTGTAGAGCTTGCGGTTGATGAATCGGAGGATAACGATAATGAAGAAAGTGAATTAAAAAAAGGCGAAGATGAGGGTAATGAAGAAGAAGAAGAAGAAAATGAGGAGGAGGAGGAGGAGGAGGAGGAGGAGGAGGAAGAAAGCGATGACGATGCTGAATCTGGATCACCAGAAATACTCAACGATGGATGTATCAAATCAATGGTTCCATTAGCTGACACGTTGAACGCTGATACTCACTACAACAATGCTGTAATAAATTACGAAGAAAACAACTTAGTAATCACCAGTATAAAGGCCATCAAAAAAGGCGATCAAATCTTCAACACATACTCCAATCACCCTAATGGTGAAATATTACGCAGATATGGCTATGTCGAACCACAAGGGTCAAAGGGGGATTTTGGTGAAATTCCGATTTCAATCATATATCAATTTTTTATCGAAAAGTATGTGGTTCGTGAATCTGAGTTGGGTCATTTGCTTGAACTCATTGGTGAAGTATCGTATCAGGAACAAATGATTGATGATGAAGATGGAGGGTTTGAACTTATCTTGGACTCTTATGACTGTTTTAGTACTGGTGAAGTCACTATTGAATTGGTGTTTTTGATTCAATTTTTGACCACTTATTTGACGATACTCAAAGACAACGATAACAACACAGTGGATATCACATTGGGTTCAGTAAAACGTGTTTACCGAAAAATTTATCAACTTATCGAATCGAAAAAGGTAACGTCAGATTTGATTAAAAATTTGACGGAGATTTTTGAAATTAGATTGGACCAGTATCCTGATTATGCGTCAGAACCATTCAGTAAAGACCTAGAAACAATGACTCGAGATATTATGGCGAAAATTGTATTGCAGAGTGAATTTCAGTCGTTGCGGGCGTGTCAACAAGATGTACAAAAGACGGTGGGAAGGACGTTGGATGCATCGGTTAAAGTTGTAGCTAGTGATAAATTGGTTAGAGCTATAGCCAAGAGTGGTGAAAGTGGGAGCAAGAAAGATACCGAAAGGACCTCAGGGGAGAAGAGAGGTAATGAAAATGAGGGAGGAAGATCAAAAAAGACGAAGATGAGAAAGAATTAGTGGCTTGTTGTCCTAGATAAAGACACCTTCTGGCTATACTGACTGCGTTCATTAATTAGTTACATCTTCATCAATGTCAAATGCTATTGGGATATTTAGCTATTTGGCTTTTTCTTTTTCAATCAGATAATCAATCGAGGAAACAGGGTAAGTGTTTTCCATGGATGAATCTCCACTAGTATCCGGTTCTTGTTTGTTTTGTTTTCCTGATTGCACCTCTTCCAAAGTTTTTACAATCAAAGGTCGAGGACGAGAAACAACGAATGCACGTTCCATTCGTTTTGGTTGTTGTTTATTAACAATATTTCTCAACCTGATTCCCAACAACGAGGAACGTTTTTCCTCTTTTGCACCACCACCATTTCGACAATGGTTACCCCCACTGCTGCTGCTGCTTCCGGAACAATACGCCCCGTGGAAAATTCCATTGGCTAATTTTCGACTCTCCCATAACTCTTTAACTTCAGGATCAATTTCATCATTGACAAAATACTTTTCGTAAACTTTATCAATTTCACGTACTCGATAATCATTCTTCAATTTGCGCAATTCAGACTCTCGCAATTGTTGAACAAATGATGATTGAATGGAAAAAGAGTCAGAATTGCCAGTAGCGTTTATTTGATCATTCGATCCCTCATTGATGTCTGCAAGTCGAGTTCCACGACTGCGGAATAAAAACTCATCTTCGCCAATAGATGACATCCCATCATCATCAGCAACGTCACCACTTGATATCCAAGCTGGATTACGGTACGACTCGTTGGTGATTTGTCGTTTCACTTGAGTGAATGGTGAAACTACTGCTTTGTATTCAAATTGTCCTTCAAATTCTTCTTGACTATTGATGGCGCTAACTTGTTGAAGTATGGGTTGAGCCTTGATTCGAGACTTGTATATGGAAATACATGTTCTGATTAACCAATAAATCAACTGAGTGGTGAATATAATAACCACAACACTATGGATAATCAATTGAATATACGCCACGTACGTTTTAACGGCTTCACTAGCATTGACTGATGAAATAAATGGGATGCATAGTGTTGTACACAAAAATTTGGCCACTGGAAACATAAATTGTGAAGACCATGGAGTAATGGGGACAAAAAACGGTTTCAACGTAAACAAAGCTATCAATTCGACAACAGAAGTAACAATCAAACACGAAACTTGAGTAACACCACTGTTTTGAAGTGCACCAACAATAACCAGATTGACAAACATGATGACTATGTCGAATATGACATAAGTGACTCGTTGTGGTTTATACTTATGATACAAAAACGACCAAATTAAAATCGATTTCAAACTGGTGTACAATTTAGAAACATTCGATGACGTTTTAATCTTGAGCCAGCCATAGATTGAAATCAAGTAATGGAAAATGAAAAAAAGCACCAATCCGAGCCACACAGCTAGTAGTATGGACGCTAGTGATAAGCTGACATTGGGGATATTCAAATAACTGCTAGTGTGGTCATGATACCGCGAAGTTCCATTGATATATTGAGCATTAGAGCCGAATCGACTTAAAACACCTGTACCTGGTTCCTGCCCAGATGGTGATGATGATGATGATGATGGTGATGACGGAGTAAATAAAGTTGCTCTTTTGACTTTGGAAGTGACAGCTCCAGTGGAATTACCCCATCCAGTTATGTAATCTCCCCAGGGAGTAGCAAAAGTTTCGCCAAAAGAAAACAACTTGTGTGGAATTCGCAATTCGTCATAGGGTGTTGTGAATGATAATGCGCCTTTTTTTAGGTCATGGTAATTTGCAAAATAGCGATGTTTACCGTTCAAGTCATTAGCAGCAAGGAACATAAACAAGCTCAACACAAGAAACGGCATCCCAAATACCGAAAGCCAAATTTGTAGGATTTGCCCTACTACCAAATACAAATTCTTTTTCGATAAAAACACAACTGCTGATGGATTTTTAACTAGTGATTTATGGTAATGCCGTTTCAATATTTTGTCAAGACATTTCTTCAAGAAGAAAAGTAACTGTCTCAAAACAATTGCCATCAACATAACCATGCCCAAGTCAGCCATAAAGTTTGGCCAAATATCTCCTATTCGCGTTTGTGAGTTGTATTGTGTCAAGCTTGGCAATCCTCCTGCCGAAAGTGTCACATATACTCCGTCATCTGATTGAATTTGATGACTAGTTGATTCTTGCTTCACCAAAATGAAATCAATCAATGCACACCAAGAAACTTGGCCAATCATTGGTTGATAAAAGCCAGGGTACAGTAGATCCAATCCGCCAAGAAAAAGGGCATATTGGAGGTAGGTTATAATGCCCGATAAGCTTGCGTCACCTTGCTTCAAAAGCTTTGCATTACATATTGTGGATGCCTTAAACAAATACGGGTTTGTTGATTCTTGATATGACGAATATGTCACGGTGAATGTGTTGACAACCAAGGTGGTGATCAATAGCACCAAGACGCCAATATTAATTACGTCATCGATAAAGGCCGGCTGTATCAATGTGATGTAAGATTTACTGCATCCTATAATATCCCTTGATTCGTTATTGTCGTAAACGATGAATGTCACTTGGTATGAACCAAATCGATGGAAATGTTGACTAATATCAGCTTCATAGTAAATCATGATTGAGTCGTTGTAATATAATGGACATTGTACCAACTCACCAGTGGCATTGGAGAATAATTCTGAAATAGTAGAGTCGGATGATCCCAAATCAGTGTCATTAAAGTGTCCAATTAAGGAGTTGTTGTTAAAGGTTTCTTGCAAATGTAATTCGGGAATTGTGTCTCTAGGTAAAAAGCTGCTCAGATTGATTGACTCCGATACAAATCTTGGACCAGTTCTGTACGCAGGAGTATCTTTAACCGACACAACATCACAAAAGTTTTTCGTTTCATCGATAATTTGTCGTCCCATGTAGTTTACCTTGACTCGAAAAGTGGTGTATAAATCTGTCGTCTCGTTAAAGTTGGTAATGGCTGCATTTGTGTCACTATTGTTTCCAAAGTAGTTGAGCACTTGCGAGTTCATAAAAAACTTGAGTTTCTTCAGTTCTTTATCAATGGCAACATCGGTAATAAACGGTCGTAGCTTGAACCATGCTATTTTTGTTTGACACATCAGACTATCGACAAACGTAGATGATACAATTTGGGTATAATATGTGAGGCACACGAAAATGGGCAAAAGTAGTAGATTTAGCCGACGCATGATGAATCAATGTCCCCTGTAAACGTTATCTTGTGATGAAGTATAAATGTTGCAAAGCTTAATCTTATCTTGCATCGAGCAGACAAATAAACCAGGGCAGTGCACAATTAAAACTCAAACTTTTGATTCTGCTTGTCGTTATGAGTGTCTTGATGGTTGACTATATACGAGTCTGTTTTGCGTTGTTAGTAGTATGTATCTTCTCTCCTGGTAGTAATGGTCTAAACAGTGGGGGGGAATGCAATATGTTTCTAGTTTTTGTAATTGGGAATCTGTAGTCGTTTCTTTTGTTCCTTTTGTTTCTTTTTTTTTTTTTTCCTTTTCGTATCTGCGTGTACTGCATACAACATATACACATTTGAACTTCAGTATCAAGGGTGAGGGGGAGGGGTCCCATTTCCTAAAGTCTAAATGCAAGGAAAAGGGACGCATCTATAAATCAACAGAGTTTAATGGTTGGAGTATCTATTGAGCTTCCAAGTTTTGTCATGAATCTCTCTGGGATGATCGAAAATGTTGATGTAGTGATCATTTGTTGGAGACAGAATATTCTCTACTAGTATTGGAACTAAACAAAATACGGTGGAGCTCAAAGCAAACATGTGTAAAGCTCAAGTAGATGTCCATTGCAAGAGTGTTCTACACAATGATGAAATTAAACATTCGAAAAGAGTGGGTGTTACTTGTGGGAGATTGAAATATCCCCTCTTACATGATCATCTAACGAGGTAAAGTCACCTCTCGAACGGAGGTACTATTGCTGTAAAACTATGCCAATACATCTTTTGACAAGGCTTGTAAGTCAAATATAACCTATTTCAAAATGTCATCCCACTGTATTTGATTTGGGTGCAAAAAAAAGAGAAACACGTGCGTGTGTAATGTGTGAAAGGAAAACAGTAGCCTTAATGCACACACCCTAAAAGATGTGAGGAGAGAAAAAAAAAATTTTCCATCTTCCTTCTCTAACTTAAGGTGGTGTTACTCTTATTCCACAACTTATCTCAACACTGCAATTGACTTTCAACTGTAGACAACCAATTGATCATGTCTCAAGGTACTTTATATGTTATGGAACAATCTCCAAGATCTTTCATCTTGGCAGATCTCGTTAAACATTTCAAATTGGATGTTAAAATCACTACTGAGAAGGATGGTGCTTACAATGCTAAATTCCCATTGGGTAAAACCCCAGCATTTATTGGACCAAAAGGTTATGCATTGACAGAAACTATTGCTATTGCTAGTTACTTGTTTTCCTTGGTTCCAAAGGAACAATTGGGTGGTCTTTTGGGTAAGAATGCTCAACAATATGCTTCAATCATGAAGTATCTTTCTTTGTTTAATCAAGAATGGATTGAATCTGTTGTTCCCTGTTTTAAAATGGCTATTGGACAATGGCCATTCAACAAGAAGGTTAATGATGAAAATTTGAAAAAATTGGATATTTTGGCAACCAGTTTGGAAACTAGATTGTCGGAATTCACTTTTTTGGTTGGTGAAAGATTAACTTATGCTGATTTGTTTGTTGCTGCTGCTTTAACTTTTGGATTATCAACTATCCTCGGTGCTCCATTTTTAAAAAAATTCCCACACATTGCTAGATGGTTCAATACTGTTTCTAAAGCACCATTCTGGGAAGGTAGATTGAGCACATACAAGCCAGCTGATCCACCAATGGCTTTCACTCCAGCCAAGAAGGAAAAGAAGGAGAAAGCTCCTGCTGCTGCTGCTGCTGCTGCTGCACCAGCTAAGAAGGAAGCAAAAGCTGCCGATGAAGAGCCAGCTCCTGCTGCTGCACCAAAGCCAAAGCACCCATTGGAAGCTTTGGGTAAGCCAAAAGCTCCATTGGATGAGTGGAAGAGAACTTATTCTAATGAAGAAACCAGAGAAGTTGCCATTCCATGGTTTTGGAAAAACCAATACGATCCAGAAGAATGGTCATTGTGGAAAGTTGACTACAAATACAATGATGAATTGACTTTGACCTTCATGTCCAACAACTTGATTGGTGGATTCTTCAACAGATTATCAGCATCAACCAAATACATGTTTGGATGTATGGTTGTTTATGGTGAAAACAACAACAATGGTATTACTGGAGCCTTTTTGGTTAGAGGTCAAGATTACGCTCCAGCATTTGATGTTGCTCCAGATTGGGAATCATACGAATTCACCAAATTGGATGCTTCAAAAGATGAAGATAAAAAGTTCTTTGACAACATGCTTGCCTGGGATGAACCAGTTGTTGTCAATGGTGAAAAGAGAGAAATTTCTGACGGTAAAGTGTTTAAATAAACAGTAGAGTAGATACGGAAATTACAAAAGTTTTGTCATGAAATAAACATTGTTTCATATGTACAAGTAAAATGCATCTTCCCCATTGATTGCAGTTAATATTCTTCAACCTCCTTCAAGAATACAGGAACCGTAATACAAATTTCTCCTCTCCTCAAGCTCCTGCTACTCCTCAATCATTGACTTTACCTCTCAATTTAGGATATAGCCTCGACGCATGATAATTAATCGTACTAATCTGTTCCTTCTCCGGCTTGAAAGTTTCCATACATTTCTTCAAATCTTTTTCAAACCCAGCACAAACGGTGTTTCCTTCACCGTTTGATGCCCAACAATTTAATAAACTTGACATAAATACAAAACATTGATTGGTAGATTTGCTCAATATGGGACGACGCACTTTTAAGCGAGGAAGTGGTGGAAGGTTCTTGGGTGGTGGACCTACTTTCTTATATGGCATGATCTAAGATCTATAAGCTTTGGTTCTTAAGGGATAGATGGGAGGATCTCTAATGGTTGGTGAAAATTTGAAAGATGAAAAAAATTAATATTGTATAGAGGATAGAGGACGTGCACAAAACAAAAAAAATAAAAAAAAATAAAAATTGTATTTCCCTATACCCAAAAGTCAAGACTAAACAAATATTACCATTGTTATTCCAATAGATCCTCCCCAATAACAGCATAATCAACACTAGTGGACGATTTCCTCAAATTGCGACAACGAGTATTGCATGGTTTCAGTATCCAATAAATCCGCTTAAATGGTGATTTCTTAAATGGCGAATAAATAACAGCTTGCTTATTCTGAAAATTGGTCTTTAACAATGGTAATTGAATAGATGATGAAATAGTAGCTGCTGCCGAAGATGCATTGAGTGAGTTTTTAGTGGTTTTGAAATACCGCCATAATCTAAATTTTATAGTATGGCCAATGTTCTTGACCACATTCTTCATGAATTTCTGCGTATCTCTTGCACGATCATACTTGATCTTGAACAAAATGTCGATTTTCTCCTCAAGGTTGATGAGAAACAACTTGAATAAATGATTAGCCAAGTGTCTTTCACGTCTTTTGTTTAATGGAAGCATAAAGTAAACGGGGAGAATACTAAAACTCTTCCAAATGTAAACTGTTCCTTGTAATTCCTCCTTGATGGCACACAAGATATATTGATTCGACTTGATATAGTCATTATGGGTATCACTACTCATTAAATGAGCATTTGAGCTTTCCACTGTGGTTCTGATCTCTTCCAATAATGACTTCTTCATTACACGAATCTCTTGTTCAATACGATTAGTAATTTGATGATTATTCAATTTTAATCGATTATAATCTTCGGTATTTTCCACTTGAATATTGTATCGAGGTAATCCCAATTTACTAGTCAAGTAAGCATGTGTTGCACGTTGAGCTAATTTGGCGGGTGATGAATATATGCCCCCACCAGAATAATTTTTATTTTCATAATCAAACAACTCTTTCAAAGGGGTAACAAAGCTGGGGTCAACATTTATCGATCCATCCTTTTCCATAAAATTTAAATCAAATTTCTTCAATGTAATTTTGGAATCAAATGCTGGTAAATCCTGAATAAATTCACGAGGTAGTACTGCGGTTTTTTCCATGTTCTTGTGCAAGGGCATCCCCATGAAACTTCGATCAAATCCAACAACATTATACGGATGTTTCATCTTGTCATTAACATACTCATGTATGACACTTTCAGGATTGAATTTTTCACTTTCATTACGTCTCAACATTTTAAATTTGGAATTGATACCTCGTATATATTGACCCAACTTCATTAAATCATTGTCATAATCGTAAAAATACCGTTTGAGAAATTTTTCATGCATTGCTGGGTTTGAATCTAGTTGTTGCAACTGGCCGTATATCTCCTCTACCCGCTTCATATCTTTTGGGTCAAGCACGTCTATTTGATCAGGTAGATTGCGTAAAATCTGTTTTGAATCAACAAAATGTGGGTTATGAAACGACATAAATGGTTTGTCTCCATCCAAGCCCATTTGAAATAGAAACTGTTGTCTATTCATGACCGAGTAACTTTCAAACTCGTCAATTTGATTTGTCGGTAGAGTTGAAGAATGACTTGAATCCTCGTCATCTTCTTCCTTATTGTTATTATTTGACTTGTCCTTCTTCTGTTCATCTACTGGACGTATATCACCTTTCTGGAACAGGTCGGCTAGGTTCTTTAATATTTTCTCATCCTTGTATGTGATATATGTTGGATGAAAGCAACGCCTTGGTATATGATGCAGTAGTTTAAATGTTTTAAAATGTAGTGACCTCAACATAATAATACAGTGTGTAGTTACTGGGTATGGATGTAGAAGCTTATGAATACACGCGTGTGAATGTATAGTTTGGTTGATGGATGGAGGGGAGGGGGTGTATATAACTCTCCTGTTTTAGGTTTTTAAATGTGTCTTTTGTTCTGATAAGAGAGTTTTGTAGATTTAACAAATGATTGGAAGAGAGAAAGAAAGTGAACACTATGACTCCCTATTATGCAGGAAATTATAAAAGAACAATCTAAATAGTGACACACCTTTAATAAAACTACGTTAATTTTGTTTTGACACGAGTTCTACTACTGGGATTCTGAGGTGATATTGGTAGAATCTATCAATATATCTGCCGTTCATGTCAGTAAGCTATGTTATGTAGAAGTTTGTTGTTTAGCTATACTAAAGATGCATTGTCTCTCGTTGTGAGAGAAATGTAGAAAGTGATTTGCGAATATCGGAGAGGGAGTCTGTCAGTCATAAAAAAAACTGTGGCATAATAAATCACCTGATCATCAACACGTACTACACTATAAGCAATTGAACTTCAATCTACTTTTGCATCTATAATGATATTACTACGCTTACTCTTATTTGAATATTACTACAAGGATCAAGGTAATCACACAACAAACTATGGCATCAAGGAAAACGAAAAACCACAATAGTCAATCTTCCCCTTTCAATGTGCACGTGACCAGAAAAAAAATTCTATATTCAAGTCTGAAACTCTTTAGGTTACACAAATGTATTTGCATCTCGCTCCATTGTTCTGATTTGTAAAGTCACCAACACATGTAACTCTTATCAGGTGGCAGAACTTTTGTCTCAATTCTTTAACTAGCTTGACAAAAATGGTACAACACTAGATCTATGTGTAAGAACATTTAGTGTAATATGGCGTGTGCACGTGCACCAATTTAACAATTAAGACAACTTTGCAACACACCATGCACATAACCACTCACTACTAGCTATTCTTCTTATTTTTCTTACATCAGTTGCTCTATTAAAACTATGGTTCTGCTGCTCCTATACCGGGGGGGCTTTGAATCCATTTTTACAGCTGATAATTATGCTGCTGATGTTATTGCAGTTGCTGAGACAACACATGAAGTATCACAACCTACTAAGCCACATTCCGCAAACGGTGGTGACGATGGTGATGTTGGAGATAGTGGGGATAAAGATGTTGGTAATCGTGATGATCGTGCTTCTACCAACACCGCTGAAGCAAGTCCTATGGAGGACGATTCCGAACATGATGCCAAGATTGTCGTTAATAGTGGTGACCCACAAACTACTGAAGGTCCCGATATCAACAAGTTGGAATACGAAGACTGCATTAAAATGTATAATCTTGCTAAAACCATTATTGAGGAAGAATTTGAGACGGCATACATGGATGTGGATCCACCTACAATCAACAATTTCCTCGAGTTGAAGAAATACATTGATGTTGGTCTTGAACATTTTTCTGGGGCTGATTTATACTATCTTAATAAGGATTCGTTTGATTTTAGTAAAGATGTTAGCGACTTCCCTCCAACAAGAACTGTGACTGAGCATGAGCTCTTTTTCCGTATTTTGAATGGCTTACTTTGTCAACAAACTCAAGAAAACAAAGTTGATTACTAAATTGACCGAACGGTTGAAAATTTATTACAAGGTGAAAAGTATCAATGCTAGTCTATTGTTTTATTCAGGAAATGAACAATCCAGTTTTTTATTTTTTGAAAAAGGTTGCAAAATAGGATATCATTTTTTGCTGACCACAATTTTTTTCTTTTTTTCCTTTTTTCCTTTTTTCCTTTTTCCAAGACTCAAATAGAGATAATAGGAGCGAAAGCCAGGTGCTTTGGCATAATAATGCTTTGTGGCTATGTAACGTGTGAAAATTGTTGTTGTAGTGTCTGTGATGTATATTCTCTCTGGTTTTGTATTAGAGTGGTGTGTGGCTCAAAAAAGTTCAGCTTTATTTGCATCCTTTTGTGTCTTGTTTTGTGCAGTTACAAAATCAAGTACTCAAGTTTGCTACAAGTTTCAGACGACATTGACCGAATGGAACGGAACGGATAAAACAAAAACACTATGGACTGAGTAAACGTAAAGACCTTAGTTGTGGCTATGGTATGATCCCATACCATATGAGAAATCGCCGTGACTGCTAAAGTTATACCAAGGTTAAGGTTATTACTGTATTAGGTTAGGTCCAATTTTTGTTCATGTCATGTGATAATTTTGTGTAAAGTAAAGGAGTAAGAACCACATCTATCTAATCCATACATCATCAGAGAAAACGAACACTGCCCTTGCGTTCAGTTCTCTTACAATTTTAGGGTGGGATATTGGCAGAATTGCTTGATTTATTTTATGACGTAGTTGTACTCAATTGTGTGTATTGTCTGTGTGTGTATGTGTATCTGTTAATGTCGTGTGAATCCTATTGTTTGTGTATGTTCTGTTAGTTTGCTAATTCTCAATTGCTACCAAGTGCTTTTCGTTTAATTTTCATTTGATTGCCATCCCACCCCCTTTTTAGTCAGAGAGGAAAAAAATTTATAAAGAACACCACTGCTACTTTCTTCTTCCATAATCCACAATTGAGCAAAGATAGTATTACCACTACACCTTCAAGATGTCATCAATTCCACAATACAATTCATCATCTTCCAAAAACCAATCATCAACCACCAATCCAATTGAAGTAGGTGGTCCAGTTCCAGAATTTGATGAGTCAAAATGGATCAATTCTAATGTATCAAGCTACGGTAATCTCCAATCATCAACTTCAGCAACCCACTCTTCTTCTCATGCTGCTCATGCTTCTCATGCTCATCACGGTGCTCAAGCTGCAGAAAATCAACAACATGAATCAGCAATCCCTACTGGGTCCACTATCCCCCCACCAATTGGTGAATCTAGTTCGAACTATTCTAGCGGTCCAACACCTTCCAAGAGTGAATTGCATCAAGGTGCAACTACAGGTGACTCTACCACCTCCCACTCCACTGGCAACTACAATAGCTACAATAGCAACAACAATTCCTCTTCCACTACATCTCATGCTGCTTATGGTGGATCTTCGTCAAAAACTGGATCAGGCTTGGGCTCTTCTGCCACTGGTGGATACACTTCTGGTGCTGCTTCCACTGCTACATCTGCATTGAGATCAGATGCTGATCCAAACCACCCAATTCATGAAGCTGAAGATTTCTTGACTGAATTGTTAACTTGGAAGAATCCAGCTTATACTGGTAAAGTTTTGGGATTGACTCTTGGTGGATTGCTTCTTTTCAAAGCAATTGACTTGGTTCGTATCTTTTTCAAGATTTCCTACATTACTTTATTATTTTCTGCTGGTGCTGAATATGTCGGTAAAGTGTTTACTGGTCAAGGATTTGTTAGTAATTTTTACAAAAATTATTCAACCTCATTTGCTAAGCCAATTAACAAGCACCTTTTACCATTAATTGGAGAATTGAATGTTGCTATTGAACATCATTTGAATTATATTGTTTACTCAAGAAATGTTGAAACTACATTAAAATTTGCTGGAATTTCATACATTTTTTACCAATTAACTTCAGTTGTTTCATTGTTTACATTGACTGTTATTTCGGTCATTTTATTGTTTACTATCCCACCAGCTTATCTTGCCAATAAGAAGCAAGTTGATGCATTTGTTGGAAAGTATACTGCTTGTTTCAAGAATCAAGTTGGCAAAGGTGTTGAACAACTTCATGATGCATTGAAACAAACACCAGTTGGTCCATACTTGTCGAAATTTGCCCCAAGAAGAACTGCTGGTTCAACTGTGGGTGATTCAAAGGCAACTTCATACGGAACTGCTGCTGATTCTCATCATGGTGTTGATGTTAATGTTCCAGTTGGATCCACTACATCTTCATCATCTGCTACTGGTGGTGCTGACTTGAGAGAAAGAAACGCACAAGCCACCAAAGGTGCTTACTATTAGGACTAAGTGTGTTTTATTTTTGATGGAATGTTGTCATTTGGCAGTCGGAAGTTGATGTAATGAGAGCGCAAATTGAGGAGAGAATAAGGGGTCGAGGGGTCAAGTTTTCAGAAGATTGTGCTTTTCCTTTTTATCCTAATGGTGAATGTATCTACATACTTTAAGTTATTTCTTCGTTTTATTGTTCCTGTTTCTACAACTATTGTGTACTATGACGGATGGTGACTGCACCGTCTATCGTTGTTTTTTACACACGGCAGCTCGCTCTTGGTCAAGTTCTCATTCACAATCATCAGGATTGGGCAATCTCTTGAAACAAGCAACGAATTTCGATCCTTTATTACGTTCCACTTTTTGACCTTCTTCAGTTGCATTATACATAATCTCCACACATTTATCTTGTGCTTCCCATTCTTTACTCAACCTTTCAAACAATGGATGTTGTTCAAGATGCGTCACCATCCAATTATGCAAATCTTCCACATCAGTAATTGTGTATATAATACCGCCTTCTTTCAACACATATGCATACTCACTCAACAACGTATGAGTAATGATCCTCGCTTTATGTTTACGTTGTTTAAAATGAGGATCAGGAAAACAGAAAAACATCTTGGCAAGTTGTGACTTGTGGAAAAAATTGGGCAAGAATTTCATAGCGTTGCCTCGTATCACACCAATATTATCGTATTTGTAAACGGGATCCGATTCGTGGAGTTTTTGTAAGGCCAAGATTCTATCTTCAACGTATTGAGTCACTTGGACGCGGATTTCCATACCGAGGATTAGCGATTGCGGGAATTGTGGACCCAAGTCAATCATTAATCCACCAAATCCACATCCGATATCGGCAATTTCCACCTTCTTCTTTTCGTTGTTATCTTGAGTATTGGTTAATGCAGGGTATATGGTTGACCAGTCCATTGAGTCTGGCGATGTGGGGTAATCTAATCGGTGATCGGAAAATGGGTTTGAGTGAGCTCGTTGACGATAAAATCTTTTGCGTGGCAACTCCATTAGATCGGGAGTCAGTTCAGTAGTGGAAGCAATATTATCCGACTGCGATGGTGATGATGCTGCAGTGGTGGCGGTAGCAGTGGGTGGGGGCGGTGTTGGTGATTCTATACGAACTTGTTTGCGGACATTTTCCATTGTTTCTCGATATAGCTTACGTTTGGTGTCGGCATTTCGATTATGTTTTGGTGTCAGTTTATTATTGGAAGCTTGTGGTTTATGTGGTGGCTTCTGTGAATTATCTGCTACTGACATTATGCGTACGTTGGGATGGGAGATGGAGGGTGTTTAGTCTATGATGAGATGCACTGCACATTTGAAAATTTAAATTTTTTTTCCAATGCAAATTTCCTTCTCTCTGCTTTTTGCAACTTAATTAGAGTTATTTGATTTAAGTTTACTACTATTTACAGAATACCTATTCTTCCTTCTTTGGATCTAAATCCTTTGCCCTCTGCTCCATAGTCAAATAAACCATATGGCCTGGGGTCTCCAAAGTTCTAACTAATCCAACACCACCCAACATTGTCAACAATCCAACCAATTGACCCTGTAATCCTTGCTTATTAGGTAAATCCTTAAACTCGTCGATTTGAAACTTATCCATAAACGATTTTTCAACTTTAGCACCAACAATAATCAATTTCTCATTCATTTTCTTTAACAATTTAACAATTTGTTGCACTTTGTAAGGTTCACATTCAGATACGCTAATTACTGCAGTGGGGCCAACAAATAATGGCAATAATGGATGAGTATTGTTTCTGTTCTTGTGTGTCATTCCTTTACTGGCTGGATCTTGTTCATGACTTGATTTAAGATACGTTTGATAAAGGGTGTTTTTCAACATGGTTAATCTACCACCAAACTTGGTCAAATCTTGTCTAATCTTTTTATTTTCAGCCTTGTTTAAATTGTTATGGTGGACAAATAATAAGATTTCATTGGTGTCATTGAGATGTTTGTAATTATCTATGAGATATGTCTTTCTTGAAAATAATGGTTTTTCGGTGGTTCGTTGTGAAAACTTGACATGTTCTGTGGTTGGGACGAATTCATTGTAGACTAATGATGACGATGAGAAAAACTTGGAGCTAAGTGATGGTTTAAGTATGAGGGGGATTGGTATTCTTCGTATACTGTTGTTAATGGTTGACCTTATAATCATTATATTCAGGCTCTATATTGGGAGTGGAGGGTCTATCTGATCAACTTTTGTTTGTGGAAAATTTTTCTTTTTCAGTTGGTACAAGTTTGAGTGTCGTTTAAAACGTCCAATGTCGTGGGATATGATGCGACACAATAAGATATAAACGACCCTATTAACGTCAGCTTGCAACTTTCAATACCCGTGATGAAAACCACTCCTCGATGTTTATGTAGACAAAATACAAGCAGATGCACCCCTTCAAAGTAGCAATGACCATCCTCTTGTCATACTGGAAACTAAGATTCTCAATTTAACTGAGCAAATCACAAATACCATTTTTGATTGATACAGTTCAACAAAGAGCAAGAAGATTCGGCAAAGAGATCATCATCTACAACCTGGCCCATTCTCAACACAAAGCTTCCCAAGTAATGTAAAACAAAAGATATCAATTCATGAAAACATAAAAAATCAACAACCAATACCATCAAAACTGCATCAGCAAACTTAACCAACCATCAAGATAAGTTTTCAAATGAGTATCGCACGAGTGCCGCGATATTCCTCATACATGAAGTCGTTTCTCATCAACACTTGCAGATGTACCAGATTCCAAATATTGAAGTGGTTGCACCTCTGGAACAGGAATGACTCTAACTCCATCAGGAACAAGCTTTACAGGTTCAAGGAGAATGATTATACTGTGTTCATTTTCGGTTTCAGTGAGTTCCAGAGAGCTTTTACTTGATTGAGGTTAACTTTTGTCATTTTGGTATGCCAAATTTTCATGAGCCCAGGATGTGATTTCTTGATTGTTAGCAACAACTTGGCGTTCATTGAGACTACTATTCGTCATATTGTCAATTTCTGAGGGGGGTGGGGAAGAATGTTAGTGAAGAAGAACAAGTGAGATGTAGTTTATGGATCTTGTAATTCGAAGTTGGATTTCTCTATGGTGTGTCAAATTTTAACATATCAGAGTTTTTGCAATAGTATAATGAAATGTATGAGGAGAGATAATTAGGAATATAAGAAGGGAAAGTTGTAGGTTGAAGCGCACACGCTTGTGAGGAGAGGTGAACGAGATGTAACTTGTTGAGCTCAGTGGTGGTTTGATGCATATAATTTCTGCTATACCACTCTATTATACCAACCTTATATGACTATCAGACGAGTATGTAAAATTGTATATATGGTGTCGAGGATCAACGTTTGATTTTTTGCACCCAAATAAACAAAAATTGTGCCCTAATACACGCTCGTACATATTCAGTATTGAAGGTGGTGTTGGTAAGAAAGAGGGGGCTTTTATTGATTGCTGGTTTGTCTCAGAGATTGGTTCGAAGTTGCATCTATTACTTTGGTCTACTTAAAGAGGTCATGTTTAGACTCGCGACTCCCAGAACGAACAACTTCTTCCAAACTACTCGATACGAAGGACCAAGCTTCGATGTTATCAGCATTTGATATCAATGATTAAAGTGCAAAGAAATTTATTCATATCGATGCACGTTGTATCTAGTAGATCAAGATCCGTTTCCAGAGTACTACAAGCAAGCATCTCATTGCCGTTTGTAGCGAGGGTTTCTCTTTGGTAATAGTAATCTATACATTTTCATTCGGTTAGTGGCATTGGGAGCGCAAAATCTGGGTCTTAGTATGGTAGTGGAAACAATCATGCGAAGGCTCTTTTATTTTCTTTCTCTTTTCATCAAACAATTAAATTATCATATACTCACACACGCACACACCCCTTGATACTCGCTACTAACACTCTCAAATCAATACAAACATGGCAGATCCCCTTTTTTTGGACTTTTTACAAAAAGTTCAGGAAGGTGAACAAAAAAGAAATGAGGCGAACGAGCTTCAGCATAGTCTCAGCCACAACGATAACCATTCTCACAAGCATAATGCTAGACAAAATATTTTTAAATCCAGTTCCATGAATAGGAAGAGAAGAGCCTCCAATGAGGGCTACCGAAACGGAAAAAGCGCTGATTCAGCATTGAAGAGGCGTAAAGCAGTTCCAAAGGATGAGGATGAAGTACTTGATGAGCCAATATTTGATGCAGAACCACCGAAATTTATTGGCTTTCTTGACTTGCAGCGCGTTGAACATGCGACCAAGAGTTTACAAAAAAGCGCCAAAGTTATTCTATCGCAAGCCCCTGACTTCGTTCAATTGAGAGAGCTACTAAACTCAAGGGATCTTGATAGTGCCACAAGAAGCGACTTGAAACAAAGCGATTTGATGGCATTAGCATCAAGATTGAAAACAAAATACAAGTTGGGTCAAGCACCAATACTCGATCAGATTATCAATGAAACTCTCATACTTACTGAAGAAGACAAAGAAAAGTTAACTGAATTAGTTGTTGAACAAGGTGGAACCAAAAATCAAATTGCTATAGCACATGTTGCTCCTAATGAGATATCACCAAATGGAATTGAGCACACCTTACCAAACTTACCCCTAATTAGTGATATCCACTTGTTTGAAAGGGTTTTTACCCACAAGTCCAATGTCAATAACAAGACCTATCTCAATGACCGAAACTTGATTAATAGCCACAATGAAAGATTGGAGTTTCTCGGTGATTCGGTTTTGAATAACTTGGTGACTTTAATCATTTACGAAAATTTCCCTACCAGCTCAGAAGGTACTTTGTCAAAAATTAGAGCAGAATTAATCAATAATAAAGTGTTGAGAGATTTTGCAATAGAATATGGCTTTGATCAAAAACTAAGAACCAATGTATCCAAAGAAATGATGCTGATGGGTGAAAAAAAAATATATGCTGATGTATTTGAAGCTTATATTGGTGCATTGAGTTTGGAAAGGGGGCTTGATTTGGCCGAAGTGAGAAAGTGGTTAGAAAATCTTTATAAACCTTTGATTGAAAATCTCGAAAAAAAGTATATTGCTGAGCTTATTGACAAAGAAGCCAAGACCGAACTATACGCACTTATTGGAAGAGCTGACGCGCGTCCAGAGTACGTCACTGTCAGCGACGGCGATGGTTTGAATAAAAAGTTTGTTGTTGAGTGCAGAATGGGAAACGAAGTTTTGGCAAAAGCAGAGGATCACAGTGTCAAAAATGCGGGCCTACGTGCTGCCATGAAGGCATTGAAAAACACTGCAGCTTTGGAAAAATATGTGATAGAAAGACAAGCTATTGAACGCCCGATAAAGCAATCCAGAGTCGAGCGTTTAAGGGAAAAGAAAATAGAGAAAATGAAAAAGTTGAAAGAGCAAGAAGAAGCTGACGAAACGTCAACTGAAGAAACGCCTAAACGTCCCGATTCTCCTATTCGTACGTCCATGTTTCCCATTGAAGTCTTTGATGACGTCGATGTTGACGTTGATGCCAAAAACAAATTGTATGCCACATTGGGTGAGAAAACAGGGACCAAGCCCGAATACATTCTCAAAGAATCCAAAAATGGTGCGCATACAGTGCAATTATTAGCTCGAAAATTAATTGTTGCTACAGCTACTGACAGGTCGAAAAAAAGGGCAACTGCGAGGGTCGCTGATGCTGTGATGAAAAATCCCGAAGCTTTAAGAGAGTTGTGTAAGCGATTTGACTGATTCGTTGGGTGATTTGGTTGAAACTTCTTGTTGGGTGGGTAGTACCTCTTTTTGCCTTTGCATTTTCCATTTGCATAATGAATCTGTTTCATGTAGTAGAATTGTATCCACGTCCCTGCGCATGCAGTGTCTAAAAGATAATATAGAATGTGGAAGTGATTTTGATGAGGCTGTACGTTGAAGTCTTAATTTTTCCAACATGCATTTCGTATGTAATGGTCATCTATAAACTTTATTTCTGATACATCCAATTATTATTGTGACCTTTTTCGGTGTAGAAGTTGTAGAACTCGTCTTAAGCTGTAAGCACTCTTTCGGGACTCGTAGAGCAGTTGATATTATTTTTAAAACAAACTTTAATTACACAGGGATAAACTTTTGTGAAATTGAATGCATGTTTTAGTGGTAAGAACAGAAACACACAAACACCATGCATATCACTTTGTCTACCACGCCGCCAACAGCCCTTACGATATACACACTTAATCTAATCTTCTTTCAATGGACATGGATAGTAACAATGATCAGATAGATCTGCTGGCAAAATCCAATTTGTATGCATTAACTGGCAGTTCAGAATTCGTCGTCCTACCTATCACTGTGTAGCAGGGGGTAACGGACGCGATCGTGAGTTTATTGTTGAGTGCAAAACGGGCAGTGAAGTATTGGGAACTGGTAATGCAATCTAAAAAGTACAGGCTAGTTTAATTGCTGCCATGAGAGCTTTGCAAGATAGATCAAAGTTGGAGAAATGTATTGCAGGCAAGCAGTCTCCCTATGCAATAACGAAGAAGGCAAAAAGTGAATGCCAGAGTGAGGAAAATTGGAGAAAATCTCAAGTAAATGAGAATATTCGATTATTGGAACAGTTGACTGTACTGGAAGAGACTCCTTGGGCGAGGAATGGCGAGGTTTTGCCTAAACGACCGGTTTCGTCAATAAATAGGTCACTCTTCCCACTCAAAGCCGAAGAAGATCTTGCTACTGATGAGATTGATACAGATGCCTAAAACAAGCTTCTTGTATTGGTTGGCTCGAAAGTGAAAATACGGCCTGAATACTCCACAACCACTTTGCCTGATGGAAGGTATATGGCAGAGTTAAAGATCAAGAAATTACATATTGGTTCTGCTATTGACACATCGAATGCATTATCTCGGGATGTAATTAGAGAAATTAATTTCTGTGGTTGCCAACCGCCAGCTATACCTACCGTGCGTCCGCTATTGATCTCGGACATTCTCTAGCATGTACAAGGGCTACCGCTTTATCAAGATGCAAATGGTTGCAAAAAAGAAAAATTTGGTCCCTAGCAGGATCGAACTGCTGATCTTGGCGTTATTAGCACCACGCCTTAACCAACTGGGCCAAGGGACCAATTTTCAACAAGAAAATCCGTTGTAATTCATCATTAAAAAAGCTTTTGATCATGTTCTACTCCATTTTACTTTCATAGTGTTGAGCCCTTGTAGCTTAGTGGTCATATCGGCTAGACCAGTTGCTCTTTACCCTGCAATTAGAGAGCTACGCGTAGTTACAAAACCAGAAAAATGAAAGATGGGATCTAAAATTGTTCCGAATATTCTACTTACTATGTCAGCACTACAATGCACCATCACTTGCAAGTCCTATTTCCAAAAGCTTGTCCCCCAACTCGTGCTTCAATAAATATGCCTTTGTATCTTTGCCATACCTGTATCCTGTTAACTGCTTGTCACTGCCGACAACACGATGACAAGGAACGACAATCGCAATACGATTTGAGCTACATCCTGCGCCAATAACTCGTGCGTATTTCCCCAGCAAGTTTAGTCCATCAGCTATTTGAGTATAGGTCTTCACCTCACCTATTGGTATTTTCATCAACTCTTGCCATATTCTGCGTTGTAGACGCGTCCCAAATATAATCTCGATGGTAAATTCTTGTGGCTTTCGCGGATCCTCGATCAATTGTTTGAATCTTTCGACTGTTTCTGTGGCTTTGCATTTGTCGTGGATAGTACTCAATGGTTTCAATTGGACGTGTTTCTGGTGTTGGAAATCTTTAACAAGAAGATTTTGGAGATTGGTGATGTTTTGGCCCAATGAGGCGTAGTAAAGCTTACCTTCTGGATCCACCACTAGTAATGCATTTACAGGAGTTGCAAAAACACTTGTGTAGTAAAGATGTTTTCTAGGACTGTTGCTGACTTTCATTGTGAGAAAGAGAATTTTGGGAGAAGTATAGATTTATTTTTTTGCACCTCTTGCGATCTTTTGAGCTTTAACTTCATAGTAAGTTTTTTCTTGCCCATAGTATTCTTTACTGGCACCCATTTTGGTTTATGTTAAGGGTCCGGATTGGGATTCGGAACACTGGAGGATATAACAGTGTATTTATTTATGTATTTTTTTGTATTTGAACACATTTTCGAATAGTGTAATAGTTTACGCAAGTTGGATGCAAAAAAATAGATGTTTACGAACACAAACGACAACAATAATGTAAAGAGTAGCATCTTCCAAATAGTTTACAGTAATAGAATAAATCGATTGCAGTAAACTTTTGTCAACGCAGCTGAGTTACATGCACCTCGTTTTCCTACCCCTTCAAGTTCGTATCAATTTTATGCTTGCTGGAACTCGTCTGTAATGGCTGCCACGCGAGAAACAGTTGAGTACATTCAACAACAACATGCTGGGTAAGGGCTACATTTTCACAATCATAATTTACTAACTTTTGAGCTGCAATAAAGCTCATCTTCGTTGGAAGCACCTGTGGTTCAACTGCTATTATACATATCGGTAGCGCTCGAATTAGATGGATGAAAAAGTTTTTTTTACCAGTTGGATTTATTCAAAAGTCATCACTAGAGGCAATTATCCTATAAAACTGCGTAGTTCAACATGTCAGTGATCGGAATTACTTTTGGAAACACCACATCTTCTATCGCCGTTGCTGCCGATGGGAAGGTCGATGTCATTGCGAATCCAGACGGTGATCGTGCGATCCCATCGGCTCTATCTTATGTTGGATCCGACGAATACCACGGGTCTCAAGCTTTATCCAGATTGATTAGAAACCCAGAGAACACCATTGTCAATTTCAGAGATTTCATTGGTAAAAAGTTTTCTGACATCAACGATGAGTTTTCTTTTGGTGCCAAACCCAAAGACGTAAACGGGGAAGTTGGATACGAAATTACCATAGACGGTAAATCCCAAACGTTAACCATTAATGAAGTAACAAAAAGACATTTTAAGCAATTGAAATCTGCTGCTGAAGACTTCATCGGGAAGGAAGTGGAAAGTGTGGTTTTAACCGTGCCAACTGATTTTAGTGAACATCAAAGAGACGAACTCACCAAGATTGTTGAGAGTTCGGGTCTCAAAGTTTTGCAATTGATCAATGAACCATCTGCCGCATTATTGGATCATTTGTCGTTGGAAGACAAATTGAGCCAAGACAAACTTTACGTTGTTGTCGACTTTGGTGGTACTAGATCCGACGGAGCAGTTATTTCAGTGAGAGGTGGTGTGATGACTATCCTTGCAACTGCACATGAACACGGTTTAGGTGGTGACAAATTGGACACCGCTTTATCTGAGTTTTTTGCAAAGGAGTTTGAAAAAAAGACTAAAGTCAATCCAAGAAATAATGCCAGATCCATTGCCAAGTTAAAAGCAGAGTCCATTGTTGTCAAAAAAACGTTATCCAATGTACAAACTTCCACCTGCTCGATAGAATCATTAGCTGATGGATTTGATTTCCATACAAGTATCAATAGATTGAGATACGAATTGACTGCAAGAGACGTACTTTCTAAAATGACAGCATTCGTCGAAAAAGTTATCAAGAATGCTGGTTTGGAAGCTTTGGATATTGATGAGGTTCTTTTAGTTGGTGGAACTGCCCATACACCCAAATTGGCCTCCAACATTTCCTACCTTTTCCCTCAATCAACAAAAGTTATTGCGCCATCATTGGATTCAAAGGCATTGAACCCTTCAGAATTGATTGCTCGTGGGGCCGCATTGCAAGCGTCATTAATTGAAACTTTCGACGAGTCAGAGATTGCTGAATCGTTGCAACCGATTGTTGTTAACACCCAACACTTGTCTAAACCAATTGGAATCAAAGATTCTGAAGGCAACTTTGTCCCAATTTTGGTTGCTGAAACTGCGTACCCAATCAAGAAGTCAATTGAAGTTACCAACGGAGAATCACCGTCAGTCGTTGTTGAATTGTATGAAGGTCAAAGGACAGTTAAAGAAACTGTGATTGAAGCTGAAAAGGATGAGGATGACTCCGAAGATGATTCAGATGAGGAACCAGAAGTTGAAAGGGAAATTGTTTACAAAGTTGGCGATAAATTGGCGGAATTTTCATTGAAAGATTTGAAACCAAACTCAAAATTGGAGGTTACAGTGAACATCACTCAGAATGGTGTTTTGCATGTTTCTGGAAGAGAATTGAAGCAGGGCGCAGTTGCTGTCAAGGGTGAAGTCTCAGCTCAATAGATAGTCATGTGTAGCGTGGATAACGAGAACTGATAGACTCTGAATACTTTCTTTAAGAGGTAATGCGACCTCTTTGTACGTCATTTATATTCTCCTCTCTTTTGGATATCGATTGCTTTTCATCGCAACTTGTCCCTCTTATTCTTTTTTTTTTTTTTTTTTCGTTTTGTTTTTGTGATCAATTTACACAACACTCCTCTCTATACGACAAGTTTTGTCATTGCCTTGCACTTGTTGTTTGTTCATCTACAAAAGGGTCCCCCACACTCTAAGCGCACACAGGTATGGGCAAGAAAAAGCAAGAAATGGCACAGGTATACAGTGGCTCGACGAATGAGTTTATATTCGGAGAACAGGGGGGTAAAGGGAAGAATTTGTCGTCATTTTTGAAAAATTTGTCGTTGACAGGATCAAGCAACAACAATAGTCAGGAATCGATTGATGAAGTTAACAGCACTATCTATGGAAGTTTATCATATAAAAAGGGACGAAATGGATCGAACCCAATGTTGAGCCATGGATCAGGGTTTGCTCCACATCCACCTATCAAAAGAACCATTTCAATGGGATCTTCTTCATTTGGAAGCGACCATCATAGGGATACATCTCCTAAATCCTTCCCAAGGAATCAAAGGCATAGTAAGGAAAAGTATACTGATTTGGACGATGACTGGAATGCGGATTTACGAGATGAAGTCTCCAAGCCTGCTGTTCCACCCCCATTCTTGGATTCACTATACCCTGATTTGATGGTACCAGTATCTGCTCCTCAATCCAACCTTAAACAATCAATGGACGAAGAAGATTACCAAGCAAAAGCCGAGGTCAGCAGACTCAATCAATTAAAATTCAAATATACCAAATTCAAAACGGTGCTATCATCAGAGAATACCATAAACATTCAAGACTTGCGACGTTTGTCTTGGAATGGTATACCCAATGAGCTTAGAGCAATGTCTTGGCTGTTGCTATTGGGATACCTACCGACGAATAAATCCAGACAGAGCTCAACTTTGAAACGCAAGCGTCAAGAATACATGGACGGCATAAGTGGTATACAAATTAGCTTTGACGAAAACTCAAAACCAGAAGCTGGTTCAAACAGCAACCGAGAAGGCTTAATATACCATCAAATAAATATCGATGTTAAGCGAACAAACCCAACTACCAAGCTATATGCGTATCAAAGTACGCAGATGTCGCTCCGAAAAATTTTATTTTTGTGGGCAGTGAGGCACCCTGCAAGTGGATATGTACAGGGTATAAACGATTTGGTAACTCCGTTTTATCAGATCTTTTTAAACCACTACATATGGCAACTACAGAGGAAAGTGTCAAAGGAACTGGAAGGTGATGATAGCGATTTATTAATTCCAGGTTATGTATCCGACGGTGATGACAAGGCGGAATATGCATTACTCAAAGATCCCGACTTGGAAAACTACACCATCAATAACTTTGACACTGGAAGATTGAGTCAAAGAGTCACAACCATCATCGAAGCCGACACCTATTGGTGTTTATCTCGATTACTTGAAAATATCACAGATAACTATATCCATGAACAACCAGGAATTATAAGACAAGTGAATGAGCTTAAGAACTTGGTTTCAAAAATTGATTATGGATTGATTAAGCATTTCGACGAGGAAGGTGTGGAATTTTTGCAATTTTCATTCAGATGGATGAATTGTTTACTTATGCGGGAGTTGCCAATTGACTTGATTATACGAATGTGGGACACGTACTTGAGTGAACAGCCTCTAGGATTTAGTAGCTTCCACACATACGTATGTGCTGCGTTCTTGATTAAATTCAGTGGAGAATTGAAGGAGAAAGATTTTCAAGAAATTTTATTGTTTTTGCAAAACCCACCAACGTCCCATTGGAAGGAAAAGGACGTGGAACTTATGCTTAGTGAGGCATTCATGTGGCAAACCTTGTATAAAAATGCCTCAGCACACTTAAGATAGCCTTTGGCTGGTGTCAAGCTTTGCTGCTGGGCTATGATTGTGTTATTCACATTGATATTGGAGAATAGCACGTGTGCACAACTCTGCTTCATCTTTAAGAGATCACTCATTCGCTAGGGCGCCTCTACAAACAGGTTTAAAAGATGTAGCTAGCATGATTATAATAGAGTAAGTACCACCCCTTCAAAAACTAGCCTACATTTCGATTTTGTTTTAGTTTTTTATTATTAATTAAGGGGAAGCAGTGTTTGTGCATATAAATTGAAAAAGAAGTCAAAAAATTGCGCACTGAAATTTCCAAAGTTTAATTTAAAATGAGCATCACTCTCTGCCCGGTTTGAGACATCACATTGATACAACCACTTTTCTCACACGATACCCACTCATCCTTTCGATCTTACTCTTTGTCTAGCCCAAACGCTTTTACTCACAATCACCTCAATCACCATATACACATAAGAATGTCAAGACCTGCTGGAAGAACTATTTTGGCGTCTACCATCGCCAAACCTTTTCAAGAAGAAGTCATCTCGGCTGTAAAGAAATTGAACTTCAAACCAACCTTGGTGGGCCTCTTAGCAAATGAGGACCCAGCTGCTAAAATGTACGCCAATTGGACAAGCAAAACTTGTGAATCCTTGGGCTTCAATTACAAATTGATTGAGGTGAACAAAAATGAGTTGGAAACGTCGTTGATCAAAGCCAATAGAGACGATGATGTAAATGGTATTATGGTTTATTTTCCAGTGTTCGGAGACAAGCAAGACCAATATTTGCAACAGTTGATTTCTCCTGAGAAGGATGTTGAAGGGTTGAATTTCTTATACTACCACAATCTTTATCATAACGTGAGGTTTTTAGATCCACCTAGGAACCAACAAAAATCGATCTTGCCCTGTACCCCTCTTGCAATGGTCAAGATATTGGAATATTTGGGTGTTTATAACAAAATCTTACCATACGGGAACCGTTTGTATGGGAAAAAGATTTTAGTTGTTAACAGATCGGAAATAGTAGGAAGACCATTGGCAGCTCTACTTGCAAATGATGGTGCCACTGTATATTCTGTCGATATAAACAACATACAACAATTTACACGTGGTGATGATTTGCTGGAACACAGACATTTGGTTGTTGATTTGAACGGTGACGACTACACCGTGGAGAAGCTTGCACCTCAATGTGACGTTATAATCACCGGTGTCCCATCCGAAAACTACAAATTTCCCACCAATCTCGTGAGACATGGAACAATAGTGATCAATTTTTCAAGTTCAAAAAATTTCGACGATGAAATCAAACAAAAAGCTGGTTTGTATGTGCCTTCAATTGGTAAAGTCACAATTGCTATCCTACTTAGAAACTTGATACGGTTGATCGATAATAAGAAGATCAGAGCAAACGAGGCCAATGAAGAAACATCAAGATAGAGAGGGAGAGAGAGTGAATGAGTGTGAGTTCGTTGGGATGATGAAGATTTTGAGGCGTGTACGGGTGATCAAATTATGTCTCAGTTTTTTAATCTTTGTTTAGATTATTTACATATAGACCAAAGCCATTTGTAGATACAAAAAAAAAAACAACATAAAAAAAAAGGTGGAGTTGATTAAAACCCCATAAGTCAAAATAAGATCGTATTACAGTCCATTGTCCGATTGACGGGGTTGATATAGTGCAAAAATTTAATGCAAGGGTTACTTCAACCATTCGCTTTTCTATCAAAACTTGTGGATAAATTGATCAGGATTCAAGACTGGTGAGATTTAGCATCTATAGACAAAATTGGCAGATACAAAAAATGAGCTACGATGATTCAAAGAGAGGAAACTATTCAAAAAAGAGGGTTTTGCCGATAGACCCTTTGGAAGTGACAGAATCTTTGGGGTTTCAAACTTATAGAAAAGGTGCTCGTAAGCCATGGACCAAAGAGGAGGATGCCGAGCTATCCAATTTGGTATCGAAAGAGTTGGAGTATGGTCGCGACTTGGAATCATTAGATTGGGATAGAATTGCAGAAACAATATCGCCAGATGGTTTGAGAAAGAGTAAAGACTGCAGGAAAAGATGGAGTAACTCTTTGGACCCCGCTCTTCGTAAGGGGAAATGGACTCCCGAAGAGGACGACTTGTTGGTAAAGGCATTTGAAAAATTTGGATCTGCATGGTTAAAGGTTGCGCAGGAGATCAAGGGTAGGACGGATGATCAATGTGCCAAGAGATACGTAGAAATTTTAGATCCAAAGACAAAAGACCGGTTGAAACCATGGACAGAGGAAGAGGATCTTTTATTGATAAAACAAGTTAAACGTTATGGGACCAAGTGGAGAACCATATGCAATGCCTTCGAAAGTAGGCCATCCTTGACATGTAGAAATCGATGGAGAAAATTGGTCACGGAGGTGGTGCGAGGGAAAGCGAGCTCCAAAATAAAGGAAGAGGTGGAAAGCGTCACCAATGGGAACTCTTCAAGTGTGTTAGAAACATTGAATCGACAACAAGAGGAACTCGTGAACAATAGCATGGATTTTGATGCGAGAGGGAGCATAAAGAGACGGAAAACCAGTGTGGGAGTCACGCATACGACTAATTCACAGTTTTCTACAAATCAAAATAAGCTCAGTACCAAGTCGGAAATAGAATGGCTTTACTCAATTGAGCAAAGTTCACAAGACCATCTCCATCTCAACGCACAAAGCAAAAAGCCTCATGTTGGAGAAATAAGTGATCGTGAAACGGTTAGGCTTCTCGTCGAGTATGCCAAGGCTCATGGTGTCGGAATTTCATTGCACCAGCACATTCATCATCATTATTCTCAGGGATCTCAAAACCAGCACAATGAGCTCACTTCTCCTGGGAGCTCAACGAGTGGGACTCAACTCCTTGAGCCAGAAGAGCAAATATCCCGCTTTCAACATTTCAATTACCTACCTCCAATGACACAAATACCCAAACTAAACTCATCCACTGATCAAAAGAGCAGCAATGACACAACACAGCATTATCATCATCATCACCACCATCATCACCATACAGAGAGTGCCAAAGAGAAGCGATCAATCCAAAGAAACAATTCGCATCGAGAGGGTTTTACCGGTGATAATGACTTAGTGAAGGAGTCGAATCTTCAGAGGTTGTTGAATGCTGATGAATTCAGCGGGGGCCACATGGGATCAAACCCAGCCCTAAATTCAAACCCAAACCCAAACCCAAACCCAAACCCAAACCCTTTGACACCTTTAACGCAGGCAGTGGAGATTGTCAGGGCAGCAGACGTGGCAAGTTATGCTAATGGTGGAGGCTTTTCTGGCAATGATTTCAGCGCCAATCATAAGGGTAGTGTTTATGATCCTCGAGGAAGGAATGCTCAGGAAAGTCCTGAATTATGGGAGCTGACAAAAACATCAACCCATCATAAAAGGAAGTCGCATCGAAATTCTTATATTGGTAATGATGCACGTCGGTCGTCCCAAACTAGTGCACAAACTCAACCGCAAGACAATGTCCATGACCTTACAAGAACACATACTACAAATCACGATCCATTACAATACGCTCGCAATGCATCACATGGAGAAAATGCAAACTCCCAATTCCAATCGAGGTTTTCTGAAAACAATGAAGAGGATGGGGAAGAGGAAGTGTTAGCGAGGGAATTGGAAGAGACTGGTATTGATGAGGATGTTTTGAATTCATATGGGTTATTCTATAATGTCTATACAAAAGAAGGATCGACATTTCCAGATGCACAGCCGAACCAACAGCCGCAACTGCAAAACACATATGGACAAAATGGAAATGCGTACGACCAATGGGGTAGTGATTTTATCATACCTTTTAATCCATCTTAAGAAAATATTCAAAGAAAAACGTTGATATTGTTACGATTCAATCACATACACGTCAACTCCAGACGATATATCTATGACAAGAAACGGTAATTGTGACAATAGTTGTTTAACCTTCGCAATTTACTTTCTCTTAATTATCCTCTTTAGCCACATGAGATGTCAATAAAGTACATTCCTGCATATAAAATAGCCGAATTTTATGTTCTATTTTTCTTTTTTTGCGTTGTGGTTTGTTCTTCTTTTTGGTGTTTACTTACCAGCTCTAGTTTTATTACCATAAAACCTATTGGATTCCAACCTATACTACTAGGCTGTAACAGGAACAATCAAAATCTGTGAGCCACTGAGTTCAAGCTCGTCTTGTAATAACCTGAAGTATCCTTTTGGACATTGGAACATTTATGTTAAGTCATAGTGTTATACGTACACGGACCCATCATGTCGAATGATACACATAACGAACTGAAAAGTGGAGTCCGTCTGGAAACTCTAGGATTGGACAATTCGAGGACTACAAATACATCTAACGAACACGAAGTGATAGGTTTGAAAAATAGTAAACTTCAAGATAGTAAACCAGGAAACTCGCCGTCAAAGAATAAGAAAAACTTGGAGATAGCAACAAGTGACCATAGCAAACTAGACGAACATTCTGGTAGTATGGAATCACCGAATAGAGCTAAAAAACCATTGGAAGATAAAAGGGTATTGAGTACAAACACAGCTGAAAAACAAGCTCGAATTTCACTGGTTAACTCTTCAAATGGTGGTCCCCAAATTGGAGCAAGCCAACACGTCCCTTCAAGCGGCAGCACAACACCATCGAGGGCAACACACTCTATACAGCCCAATGCCCAGCTAAATAGAGCCACGATCAACAATATCAACAAGTCATTGAAAGCGAAGCAAAAAGTTATACATTCAAAAGAGCCACATCCAAAGAACTCAACACTTATCTCTAATATGATTAATAAGTCACCACAGTCATCAGTTTTTCCCAACTTGTCAGCAGGACCCAGTAAAATCGATTTGGAGTTGTCGACACCTTCACAGTCAAACGCCAGCTTGACAAAGATTAATGGTGTTATCGCCCCTGCACCAACACCAAAGACGGGAAATCGAGTCGGCAATGATGAAAATGCAAAACACGATTTGACGCGACTACCACAGATGTCGTTAACATCACTTCCACAGTCACAAACGGAGGGCCAAACAAGGCAACAATCACAACTGGGGCTACCGTCAGCAAATTTCACACTCCATCCCAATATATCCAGTCTAAATACATCTTCCATGGCAAATTTGAATGATGCCGATACTTCAAACAAACAAGTAAAGCAAAAAAAGGTTGCCAAGCAAAGCTCGACAAAAACCGACTTTTTCGCTGCCAAACTTGCTAGTGCAGTGGACGATGTAGAAAGCAGTGATAGTGATGAAACTTTTGTTTATGAAAACAATGATGACACCTTTGATACGACAAATAACGCAAATCAGATGAATCCAGCTGACGGCGTGAGTATAAGTGGTAGTGTAAGTGGTACCCACACAAATCATCCAGGCGGTAAGAGACCCGCTTCTGTTTTGGAAGCTGAACAGCTCAACGACGTCAAACCGCATAGACTCATGTCAAGTAAAGCTCCATCTATTGCAAACTCGATGAATAGTCAGGTGCATATGGATACTCATGTATTGAGACGACCTGCACAAGTGCGCGCACTATCCGGGACTTCTATCATCGAAAGTGGTGAACGGAATTCTTTACTCAGTGGAATGCCAGACCGAGTATCGGTTCAGGACCTCAGTTTTCAACAAGGTGACAAAAATAGGAGAAACGTGAGTGTTGCAGAATCCATTGATGATGGGTCAAATGATGACGCATTTTCGATACAGGAGAGTGAAGAAGAAATGGGGAGGGGTACGTCCACGGAAGATGAGAGACTGGACAGAGCTAACGCTTTACAAGGAAGTACAGCACCTCAGCAATACCTTCAAGTTTCACAAGCCACAGCAGATTCGTCGGTTGGACAATCCGTATCTAGCAGGAACATTTCGAAACGAGAGCACAAGTCTTCGACAACATCATCAAAATTGAGATCCACCACGTCGAAACTATTTGATAAGAAAGGATCACAGCCTAGGAGGTATAGTACAATCCCCGATGACATTGATATCGAGGACTTTGATGACGAACTAATATATTATGACAACAGTGTCAAATTTCCCCACCCAGATGAATCTTCGTCTTTACTCAACTCAAGTCAGAGGATACCACATTACAGGTCGTTGAATTTGAATTTTCCAAGAACAAGAGGACAAAGTAAAAGATTTTTATCTACTGGTCAGCCATTAAGTCCTAAAGATCATGACTCAAACACGAATGGTCATCATGTTTACCCTTTTCCGTACCACGAGCAGCAACAGCAACAATTACAACAACAACAGCAGCAGCAGCAAAATTATTACTACGACGTTGACGACTTTGACCAAAAACCCGGATACAGTCCCAATTTTGATCTACCTGAACTAACGATGCACAAGAAAGCATCAAGAAATTTCAGTCCCATTAGTCATCCATATGCAAATGGAGTTCATAATTCATTGTTTATGGGTCATGCACCCATTAAAAAGAAATCGAGCTGTGTTCGGTCTTTCTTTTACACACTCATTTGCATACTTGTCGTTTTAACGGTGGGATTCATTTTAGGATTTGTCATGGCAACCACGAAGGACTTGACAGGAGTCAGCATTAACTCTATAGAGAACCCCATTGTCAGCAAGGATGAACTAGTTTTTAATGTGGTGGTGGAAGCGTTTAACCCTGGATGGTTTTCAGTTGATATCAATGAAGTTGAGTTGGATTTGTTTGCTCGAAGTGGATACCTCCCTGACGACGATAGAGTTGATATGGAAGAGAGTGACGCTAAAGTTGAAACGGTAAAGTTGGGAACCATACGCAGACTAGAGTCGACGATGAACTTTCGTGGCGGCTTTTTCTCTAGGGAGTCCACAATTCAAAAGGCAGAGATTAAGCTTCTCAATCCAGGAAAGGATGTGACAGAGCAAAGAGTTCAGAGCCACAATGGAACAGATCTGGATAATACCGAAAAGTGGGAAATAATCAGCGAGAACCCTTTTGACTTGATTATATCCGGTGTGTTGAAGTACGATCTTCCGTTGGTGTCGAGCACGAAATCAGTCGTTGTTAGAAAGATTGGCTATATAGACCCCACGTTATTCATTTGAGAGTAATTTTGAGCTTTTTTTGTTTTGGCACTTGTGTTTAGCAAAGTCCTCAAATTTCATATATAACCCTATCTCACTAACTCTGTATCATGTAGCCATTCTTGATTCCGCGATCGTCGTAGCGTCAACCTTATATTGTGACTGCGTGGTTCGAAAGATGTTGCGTGTGCATTCTCATTGCTAAGAAAAGGATCTGCGATCATCAACTTGGAATCAGGTGGATGCACTTCAAACATCAACAAAAACTTGACCATGAATATGTACATTTCCTTGACGGCAAAACTATACCCGGAACACATTCGTGACCCGGCACCAAACGAAAAATGTTGATAAGCTTTCGCAGTAAAGCTTATTTGGCCATTGGCATCTATCCATCTTTCAGGGTTGAATTCGAAAGGGCATTTAAAGTGCTTTGGATCATGATTAGCAGCATATGCATTCATGAACAATTGAGAGCCTGCTGGAATTTCCACTCCATTGTATATGATTGTTTTCGTCGTCGTTCGCGGAAGACTCAAAGGAAGTACAGTAAACTGTCTTAACGTTTCCAAAATCAATGCATGAACGTAAACATTCTTCAAGGTTGATTCATTCAGCTGTTCCCAAGCTTTTTGCACATCTCCACCACAATTAGCGAGAATCTCGTTAATTGCCTTTGACTGATATGCTTTTCCAATGCTAGGTTGTGAAAGTATCCCAAGTAAGTAATTCAAATTGAGCGGAGTATTGTCTAAACCAGCGCTTATAAAAGTCAAGCAAATGCTGTAGACTTCTGCATCCGTCAATTGTTTGTTGCCAGTTTCTGCTATCAATTGCCCAATAAAACTGCCTATACTGTCACAATCACCTAGATTCATTTTGTCTTCAAACCTTGCGAAAAGTTCACTCATATATCTCTCTCTTTTATTCTTGCATTGCACCGCCAAGGAAGCATTTGTCAAATTTGGGAGGTATTTCAACAATGGCACCGAATCTTGGACATTCGCAATGGGCGACCTCATTCTTATGATCTCACTTTCGTTCGATATTATTTCATTGCACAATGCATTATCTACCCCAAAACAGTCTAAATGCAAGCCATACATCAAGAACACGCTACATCGCAAGACAAAATATTTCAAATAATGACACACATCTACATCAACATTGATAGCAACGTTTTCAAGTCTGAACAAGGTCAACTCTATTTCCCGACAGATGGATAGTGAATAAGACGAGATTGACTTGGAGTTGAGAAACTGCGCAATAGCTCTCTTCTTTCTTTTGTATGTTGTACTTTGTGGCGTTGAGCCCACAGTGAAACTTTGATACGAGCTAATTAAGCCATGAAAAGTGTAACTCAAGGGCCTCGAATTATTTTGGCATGAGTGGTTCATCCAAAGCTCCACCACGTCATCATAATCGTTCACCACGATGACTCTTTTATTTCCTAATCTAATTTGAAACACCGATTTATCGTAGCGGGTAGCCCACACCAAAAAGACCTGTGATGGATTGTTTCTCAATAGACGCAAATGACCGATGATTGGTAATTCTCCCGGGATCGGGTAGATACCTTTAATTTTCAGTGGTTTATAAATGTAATCATAGACAATGGCAATCATCAAAAGCGCCACCGACACGAAACAAGTCCACCTTGTAAGCGGACTCCTTGCAATGCTATGAATATAGAGGAGGATACCATCCACAGTAGTCCATGGCATCAGAAGACCTCTTTAAGTCAAGATAGCAATACGTTGATTCGAAATAGCGAAACAATTATGTTATGTTTAAGTAAAATTTGAAGTGAAATGGAAATACAGAAAAATGATGGAAAACAAACTGGATTCTAGCTGGTGTTGTTATCTAGGACGACAACGTCAACGGGTAATTTTTGATATGTATTGAATGATGCACAAAAATAAAAAGATACAATGTAGTAGATAAGGTAACGTGTTTCTACCGCCAATCAAACCATTTCCTCCTTCTCTCCACCAAGTTTCTGATCTTTGTAAAACTCTCTTTGTGCATTTTGCCTCGCCGATTCAGTTTCTTCGGCTATAAGTTCATCAAGGTCATAATCATAGCTATTAGGATCAGTATTGAAATCCAACTTTTCAGCTTTTCTTCTTCTCAAACCAGTGCCCTCATCTCCAGCAAAGTTTTTTAACTTGATCCTGATTGGGATATCATCCGAGTGCAATTGAAGCTTCTCTTTTAATACACGAGCTTCCGTTTTCAAAAACCCTTCATCATCCACGTCATTCGAAGACTGCGCGAGTTCATCTGGTGGCACGTATCCATACTGGTAATCATCCTGATTCTCAACTTGCTTCTTGTTGTTTGGCCTGTGATCCTGTTTATGATGATGACGATGAGGGGTTTCAACACTGACCTTGGTTAACCCCGATAACGTGGGTAGTAGTAAGATAACGACGACGAGAATTATTGCAATACTGATTATGAGGAAAAACATGTTTAGAGTACCAGTGGATGGTGATGATATCACAAGATAATTTAGGGTTGTAAACTAGTTGCTAGGGGTATTTCAATTGGAACAGAATGAAAAAAAAAAAAAAAAAAAAAAAAAAAGAAAACGAAGAAAAACTAGTTCTTGCACAAGTTATCTCTCATTGGTTTGAGGATCGATTGTGCTGCAACCCAATAATTGCGTCAAATATACATACTCACACATTGAATCCATGCTTAGACGACTCGGTAAACAACAACAACATATCCTTCGCCTGGCTTTGAATAGCAAACTTGTGACAACCACAAGGTTGCCGATTTTGAGACTTCCACGTATTCTGGGAACCACAGTTACTAGATTTTATTCAATAAGCACACAAGGCGAAAATCTTGATGGCAAAATTGATCAGATTTCAGACGGAGAGTACAACAAGATTTCTAACGAGTATCTTGAAAATTTGACTGATGAATTGGAAACTTTGAGTGAAGACTATGAACAAGTAGATGCTGAGCTTAGTCATGGAGTTTTGACTTTGACCTTACCTCCAAACGGAACATACGTTATCAACAAACAACCTCCAAACAAACAAATATGGCTCAGCTCACCAATTAGTGGACCTAAACGGTACGATTTAATACAGGGCCAATGGAGAACTTTGAGAGATGGAAGCTTGCTTACAGAATTGTTGCAACAAGAAATAGCGGAAGCTCTTAAAATAGGCTTTGAGTTTGAATCAGTTAGCTCGTAAGAGGAGGAGGAGGGAGCCTACTTGGCATTTCGAGATTAAATACAGAAAATGGTGCTAATCATTAACTCATTAGACATGTGTATACAGAGCAACTATTTATCACTGCATCGAATTTGACATACCATAATATGGTATTGTAGAAAGGGCATCATTTGCCACAACCGTATTCGTTATTGGAAACAACAATGGTTTATTAACTTCTTTGCTTCAGATGACTTTAAAACTATTGAAGTGTCATTGTCGCAAGTTTCTTTTGCTTTTGCGTCATTGACGATAAGACAAAGAAAGGAGAGATTTCCAGTCATCGCCTTTGCCTACAAAAAATCAGATCCAATTTTTCTGGCTCAAACTTTGACCGTGTTTGACACGTTAATTATTACAAATATAGATTACTATAGGGAGATGCCGAGACTAAAATCGGTCCGTGGACCCAAACGATTGAGCAAAAATGTTATCATTGCACAGGAATACCATAGACAGGATGTGAACAAGTTGTTGATCACCATAAAGTTGCCCCCGGAGAAGCTAAAGCATGCCAACGAGAAGCAAGACACAAGTGCTCCAAATAGCATTCTCCAATCAGTGTCTATACCCGGGCTTGACTCAAACACCACAGACTATCAACAGAATGAAGATGCTACAGACTTGCTGAATATATTTGACTTCGATGCAGGGGAGTTTGAAGAGCTCGAAACGGCATTGAACTTAGCTTTGAACCAACCTCACACTGACCTACTAAGGAGCAGCGGAAATAGAGGTATGGATATAGTTGAAGCCTTGAAAGCTAGCCCGAAGAGAAAAGCTCTGACAGGAGAAGGGAGTGAAAAACCTAAGGTGCAACCTGAAAAAGCTCCTCCGCAACCTGCAACCCCAGTGAAACGTCGAAAGCCCAACAAGACTTCTTCTCGCCTGCCTAGAAAATCAGCTGACAACTATAGGCCCATACCTGCAAATATAGTGCCTATTTTGGAGTCAGAGTTACGAGGACTCGAAGATGAAGATGATGACGATGATACACCACAAATTGAGGTGGTGGGGTTTTCTTTGAAAGATCCTCTAGGTGGTAGTAAAATAAAATTACCTGTCAAATCGAGGTTTTGCTCACATTTTGAATGCTTCGACTATGAGAATTTTTGCCTTTTCCATAAAATACCGACGTCTATCAAGGACATGACGCGGAAAAGACTAATACAGAACAATTTCAACGAGTTAGCAAGAAGAAAGAATAGCACACAGTCATCATCACAAGAGTCACAGAGTCAAACAGCTCACCAAACCACCTATCAACAAATAATGCCGTGTCTGACGAACTTTGGTGTCAACTATAACTCACCCATGGTTATACAACAACTTAAACTTTCTCCATATGTCAAGATTGTTGATAATCCATTACCAGGAGATAGTTACACTTCGAAATTCGTCACACCGGGGTATCAAAGCTGTCCATTTTACTCTTGCCCCGTGTGTGACACCAAGTTTCCGTTGAATGCTTTGCTAATTAGTGACGCGTTCAATTATTTTGTCAAGATTACTTCTCTGCTGGCGGAGAGAATAGAGTTGATCGGACTGCAAAAGTATCGAGCTATAGGAGAAACAGACCCGATACTGAAAGCAGCTAACACAAACGATGAAAACGTCTTTGTGCTCAGTTCAGATGACGAGGAAGAGGAGAAGATAAGACAGGAATCGGCAACAAAACAGAAAATGAAACTCGGCAATTTTATCAATCGTTCTGCTCCTCCACCACCGCCCCCTGACTGGTTTGCACCGCCATATAATAGAACGAATCATGACACAGATCTGAACGACCAAGGAAACAGTCGTGAAGATCCAATAGTTTTGGATTGAGCGGTGCTTGGGTGTTTCATCCGCAATCTTTAAGAGCGGAGTAGTTGTGAATGCTTCTTGTCCTATGTAGTCTATGGATAGAATATGGAGCAGGGTGGTTGTTTCTCGATGGGGGTGTTCCATAAGGACAAATCAAGCGTGCTTTTGGTTGTAAGAAGCGTTCATCTCTACATGAGGAACTTAGGTCCGATTGCTAGGGTGATACGATATGGGTAACTTTACCCCCATGCTCACATAATGCAAGAATCTTGTAACTAACGACAGAGACGGTTGTTTATAGGAAAGTTAATGATATATAGAAAGAAAATGAATTGACATAACTGTTCTTTTATTGGCATTGAATTCGCAATCGCAAGCGAAAAATGTCAAACAAAACGAAGACACTCTTCTTCTGATAATTTACTATAAACATGTCCAACATAGAGGATATAAACAAGAAGATTCAGGAGCTCGAAGGACTCATAGAAAAGCAATCGAAGGTGATTGCCACCACCGGTCAGAAACTATTGGAAATACAAGTCAAAGATGTCAAATCTCGCATGACAGAACTCGACTCAGGGTCCAACAAACCACATTCGTTTGATGCTGCTGATTACGTTGGGAATGATGACATCGTACAACTTGTAACCGAGTTACAGTCACAATTGGATAATTTAGAGGATAGAGCTACTCGTCGAACTTACAATTCTACATTGACCAAAGACGAACAAAAATTAGCTCCTTTAAGCAACAAAGACGGCGACGAACCGCAATTTACACTTCCATCGACATTGAAAGAGTTTAAAGATATGACTAAAGACAAAGTGCTCGAGCTCGGTATATTCTATGAGATCATTTTGCCCAATGAAGAAGAGATAAATGAAGTTTTGGAAAGGGATACCGGTAACAGTAAAAATGACATAATTAATCTCGCCAAAAATAAGGATATTTCGAAATTAGAAGACCAATTTAGTGACGAACAAGTGGACGAGGTATACGATGAATTGGCCAGGTATTTTGGAATCAGACATAGAAAAGTCAGTGACGGCTGGTAAAGGACGCTACCCGGCTAGCTTCGTGTGCTCTCATCGTGGTTTATATAGACTGAGCGTTTGTATCTATCATAAAACGAACAGAATTATTTGCTCGATTGCATTAGTTACGTCAACCGTACTTCCTTGAATTCAGCGTAAGTGTAATTTCTTTCATGTATGTATGCAGGATTCGGATGTGGTGAAAAAAAAAAGACAACACATGAAAGAGAGGACCTTAATTAAGATACGCTTCTGGACCATCACCCATCTTACTGTCCACGATGTCGGAAGAAACACCTACTCCAGAACCCGAGTTGGTGAAGATATCTATCTTCACTCCGTTGATATATGTTGGAGTAGTATTGTCCATATTTGTGGTCTTTTCAATATTTTACAGGAGACGTAGACTTGCCAAATTTCAACAAATTGAACCTATCTTCAAAGACAACTATAATGCCATTTTGTACCAACAACTAAAGTCTCAATACACGGATCCTGATTTACCTAAAGATCAGAAACCACATGAGAAAGTGATGAAAGCTGCTTTGCTACGTAGAGGAGTTGAAGCTATCAGAAGAAGCATGAAGTTGAAAGAAAATGAACCAGTATTCAATAAATTGTATCAAAATGGTCTGATTGGAGATGATATGTTTAAGCAATTGGAATTTGAAATCAAGTTTCAGGAATTGGAGTTGCGGGAGATTGTCGCAGAAACTGAGCAATATAAAAAAGGCTGGTCGCAAACGTTCTTCCCCTTGGCTCAGGAAATATGCTTTAATGAGGCATTAAGACGAAGATTGAATGCAGTGGATGATAGAGCTGAAAAATTGTCTGAACTCTGGGATTTGTAGGTGCATGATGATGGATTTATGCGGGAAATACCAAATACAGTTGGGGTACACCACTGCGAGTATCCACTTGTTGGTTTCTAGGAATTCGTACTAGCTTTGTAGATACTTAGAACTAACCATTGTCTCACTTGAAATAAAGTTGGCCAATTAGCAGCTCATTGTAGTCGTTTATTCACTTCTACAAACTTCTATAGAATTCGCAACGCAGAAAAAGGCACTGACAATTGAAAGTTCATCGAAAAAGCGTAGTTCAAGGTACAACATAACATTACGAGGTACTTTTACAAACTTGCTGCTATAGAGAGAGCATGCTTCGGACTACTATGTTACACCGTCTTTACATTAGTGGATATAAACAGTTCACACGTTGCAGGCCTGCACCTTTCACAAGACGTTCCAATGCAATTCAAGTTAGACCTTATGCTTCCTATCGCCGTTTCAACAACTCACAATCATCAACAAATATCTACCAATACTACTTGCTGTTGCTTACGAGCAGAAAAGCAATGTACATAGGAGGCGGTCTTTTGGGGTTTTACCTTTTCAATCTTCACGAAGCACCTTTCACTCATAGACTTCGATTTATATGGATTCCATTTTGGATTGAGACCAAAATTGGTGATTATAGCTATAGACAAATAATGTCCCAATACGGCTCAATGATTTTACCCCATCTGAACCCACTTTATGGAAGAATTACTACCATTATGAATAAATTACTAGCAACAGCAATTGCTAATGATGAGGATCAGACCCAGAAAAGGCATTTACAACAATTGCATTGGGAAATTAACATCATTCAGAATGATAAATTACCGCCGAATGCATTCATATTACCAAATGGTAAGATCTTCATATTCAGTTCTATCTTGCCAATTTGCGAGAACGACGACGGTTTGGCAACTGTTTTATCTCACGAGCTATCACATCAATTAGCTCAACATTCAAGTGAGCAGTTGAGTTCGCAACCTATCTATATGTTCTTATCGGCGGTATTATACTCATTGACGGGAGTTTCATGGTTCAATGACTTGCTCATCAACGGTCTTTTCACAATGCCCGCTAGCAGAGAAATGGAAACAGAGGCTGATCACATTGGATGTGAATTATTGGCTAAAAGCTGTTTTAATCCTGATCAGTCCATAAAGTTTTGGGAAAGAATGGGGCAGGAAGAACAGAGATTGACTCGACAAATGGGTGGTGGAGGTGCTGCCAATTCAGTTTTGGGCCAATGGTTCTCTACACATCCCGCTACCACAAAGAGAATTCATGACATTCAAGAGTGGTTGCCCAAGTTGAGGGAAATGAGGGAAAGCAGTGGATGCTACGAATATGGAAGGTTCCATGACTTCAGCGCTAATTACTTCAAGAAATATTGAGACATATTCACATGGTTGTTATAGATGTGTATATACAAGAATTAGACCTTGTTAAACTTTTTGTACAACTCACTCTCCATATATTTAACCGACGAGATTCCACGTATCCAGGTGGACTTTGACTTCCATCCCAACGGTGAGATTTCTAATGACATTACCCAGTCATATTCATTAAGCTTTAGCAAGTATACAGAAACAACTCCTAATCTTTTTCGTGTTTTGAGACTCTTTTCGTCGTAGTATGGAGTCAGGAGTTTGATGAAACGATTGTATTGATCTCCTTCTTTGGCAAAACTTTTAGGCAACTTTATCTGACTCGTCACCCAGCTCTCAACTTCGTTTTCAAATATATTGATATTGAATTGTGAGTCGTCAATGAAAGTCGACAATATTTCATCTCTATGAATGGCGCTTGCATTGCTCGTTACATATTCGATTATTCTCTTCCCTATCAAGTCCACCACCTGCTTCTTCAACGAGTCATATTCATTATCGATATTCTCCTGAATATTGTAAATTTGTGTTTCATCAAATGGCAAAATCTTGACGATTTCTGAAGGGGAGTATTCTCCTGTCTGTGTGTTACCACAATCAATTATTTGACTAGAATTCTGTGTATACAAGTCACGTTTGATTTTTCTGTTTAAGTAATACCCAGCAATCAGTATAGGAGGCACCAAGGTAATCCAAATTTGTGGATGTAGATTAACAAATGCCAAAACCCCTGCACCCAATACACTTAGATGTTTCAATTGATATGGTATCAAATTGTTCCAAATTAAAAATGGGTAAGTCTTGTTTGCTACGTATGAGTTCCGTGGTATCCCGGTATAAGATTGGAATAGTGTACGTTTCGAGGCTTTAAAGCATATCGGTCTTTTAAGCATTTCAATGTCGGCAGCTCAGTACGCGATGTAAGTAATATTTTTAGACAATAAGGATAAAATGAGATTTTGCGCTCCCAATGCCACTAACCGAATGAAAATGTATAGATTACTATTACCAAAGAGAAACCCTCGCTACAAACGGCAATGAGATGCTTCCTTGTAGTACTCTGGAAACGGAACTTGATCTACTAGATACAACGTGCATCGATATGAATAAATTTCTTTGCACTTTAATCATTGATATCAAATGCTGATAACATCGAAGCTTGGTCCTTCGTATCGAGTAGTTTGGAAGAAGTTGTTCGTTCTGGGAGTCGCGAGTCTAAACATGACCTCTTTAAGTAGACCAAAGTAATAGATGCAACTTCGAACCAATCTCTGAGACAAACCAGCAATCAATAAAAGCCCCCTCTTTCTTACCAACACCACCTTCAATACTTGATATGTACGAGCGTGTACTAGGGCACAATTTTTGTTTACTTGGGTGCAAAAAATCAAACGTTGATCCTCGACACCAAACATACAATTTTACATACTCGTCTGATAGTCATATAGGGTTGGTATAATAGAGTGGTATAGCAGAAAGTATATGCATCAATCCACCACTGAGCTCAACAAGTTACATCTCGTCCACCTCTCCTCATAAGCGTGTGCGCTTCAACCTACAACTTTCCCTTCTTATATTCCTAATTATCTCTCCTCATACATTTCATTATACTGTTGCAAAAACTTTGATATGTTAAAATTTGACACACCATAGAGAAATCCAACTTCGAATTACAAGATCCATAAACTACATCTCACTTGTTCGTCTTCACTAACATTCTTCCCCCCCCCTCAGAAATTGACAATAAGACGAATAGTAGTCTCAATGAACGCCAAGTTGTTCCTAACAATCAAGAAATCACATCCTGGGCTCATGAAAATTTGGCGTACCAAAATGACAAAAGTTAACCTCAATCAAGTAAAAGCTCTCTGGAACACACTGAAACCGAAAATGAACCCAGTATAATCATTCTCCCTGAACCTGTAAAGCTTGTTCCTGATGGAATTAGAGTCATTCCTGTTCCAGAGGTGCAACCACTTCAATATTTGGGATCTGGTACATCTGCAAGTGTTGATGAGAAACAACTTCATGTGTGAGGAATATCGCGGCACTCGTGCGATACTCATTTGAAAACTCATCTTGATGGTTGGTTAAGTTTGCTGATGCAGTTTTGATGGTATTGGTTGTTGGTTTTTTATGTTTTCATGAATTGATATCTTTTGTTTTACATTACTTGGGAAGCTTTGTGTTGAGAATGGGCCAGGTTGTAGATGATGATCCCTTTGCCGAATCTTCTTGCTCTTTGTTGAACTGTATCAATCAAAAATGGTGCTGCAACGCTTCCGTTTTCAGGGCATTTGAATGTTGGTGCTCAACGGGCCAGACTTTCATATAGAATAAAGTGTTCATCTGCGTTCTATCTATACATATCTAAAAACTGGTACCTCGAAGCTAACAGTCGACAGGGTGAGTATCTAATTTGGGGACTTATACGAACTGGTGCGCGAATGTCTTACTGAATCTTTAAGAAGAATAGGTGTTTCGCCTCTAATTCTCAATAAAAAACTAGCAAAGGCCCCACTCTGGCATTTAGGTCCATAAGGTTTTCCATAACGATGATATATGTACGTTCTTGTTTTGCGATATCACTCACAAGGAATGTGCTCTCCGGTATCTTGGATAGCGTGAGCTTAATTGACTATGGAGCTAACCAATACCCACCGTCTCTAGAGGTCCAGTAATTAGTCAAGACAACATGTAAGTGATGAGATGTACGTGGATTTTGAAGAGCGTTGCTGGCTTTCCATTTCTCGACAACGTCGCGTTGCCGTTGAGCTCATCCCTGCTTCAGTCAGAGAGAGTGCACTCTAAGTTCACATATCTCGCTATATTGCAGCGTATTCATTAACCAATCCAGCTGATGCATAAGATTCAAACGCCCAATCTAGATGGCAAACGTGGCAATTATCTTCTTAACAACAGTACTCTATTCACTATCATTGTCAAATGCTACTTTCAACCTTCCCACTGACTTCTTCTTGATATTTAGCCTGATTGGTGTTAATGTTCTACTGGTGGACTCTCTACCCCCTTCAGGAATGATTGTGCTTGGAGCAGATTCTTCTATAGGAGAGTCCTTTCGTTTCTTCATTTCCATTTCTTGTCCACGTTTGATCTGCTCTTGAATCAACTTATCATTCATCTCATTATCCACCCTTACATGTTTTTCTTCTTCTCTAGTCTTTAATTTCTCAACTTCTTGTGAGTCAATTAACCTAATCTCCAAATTGAAACCTTCACTATCCACTGACTCATCATCATCGTTATCATTAGTTTTGATCACTTTAACTAGCCCATTTTGGCCCAAGTGTTTAACAAATGAAGTCAAACTTTTCCAACGTGTCACATTCATGTGTATATGATCACGCTGTCGGATATATTCCTGATAGAATCTATTGGCATTAATTGATTTGGTACCATGGCTGACCCGTAAGAGGCTCAAAAAGTCAGTTTGAAATTGCTGGGAGTAGTTGGAAACTATACTATTAGATTTTCCACTAGATTGTAAATTAGATATTCGACCTAAGTGAGACTTTGATTGAAGATGGTTTTTGAACCCGTTGGCATCACGACATTGTTTGGAACATATTTGACAATAAAACTTTAACTTTTGTAACCCGCTTGCTTTCAATTTTTTGGCTTCATATTTAGAAGTACCGATTTCTGCTCGAGCCATAAGAGATGTGATGTGGGTGTCTGGGTGGTTGGGTTGATGCGATATATGTATAGAAAATTGCGTTTTGTAAAATCTCGCTTAAGAGAGAGGTTCATAAAATTAGGAGGGCAAGAACACAGAGGACAACAAATGCTTACATCAGCTGTAGCGAAAACAATGCTACACGTCGCGAACAAAGAAAACAGTGCTAACATATCTGCGTTCCTTTGTTCCAATATACATCAATTGGTAGAGAGTGGCAATGTATAATGACCCAGTGAATTTGCGGACCTCTACACGAGATATGGTTTTAGTATGTTGAACTGTCTAATCATTATATTCTATCTAAAATGAAGTATTCCACTGATTTTTCTCTGCTAATCGCTCAACTATTCAAGCGTCAACACGTTCATAACACAATACATACACATCTGTCGATATCATTTGTGTCACATCTTGACCGCGTCCATCAACACCAAACCTCAAGGTACCGTTGCTGAGATTTGGTCGGACATTTTCGTCATCAAAGTTACACCAACAAGGGTGTTTTAAATTTTCCAAGTCATGTTTCAGCTCGTTTACTGTCGATTTGTTAATTAACGCAGTATAATGACCGCTTTTCAAATTACCATAGTGGTTAATGACCCCAGAAATCTTGTACACAATTTTGTGTCCTTCATTGTTGAAGTGAAGCTCAATCGGATACCGAATGGGAGTGTTTAGTTTATCAGTCAAGTTGTACATCGAAAACCTTGACAAATGGATGAATAATACTGGAGGCAATTTAACAAAACTGAGTGATTTGGTAGATATTGTGTCTGCTGATGAAGATTTACTGCCATCGGATGTTGATGATGATTTTTTTGATTTACCTAACTTGAATAGTCCCTTTTTCTGCACAAATACTGGATGATTCTCTACCGTTGGTACTTCTCCATGGCATTTGGGGCATCTCCATGCATTTTCCCCGGAAAGTGTTTCATCTTGAATGTAGTAACTGAGGCATGACGTTAAATCAACAACTTCATTGGCTCTCTTTGTATTTGGTATAGGCAATGAGAGTATCGAAAATGTTGAATAGGTAATTGATTCATAACCGCACTTGTTACAACGAAGTTTGTTTTGCAAATGCCCCTGAAACAAGTCCAGTATTGGGCTTGACCCTTCTTGTTCGTGTAAAGACTTCCACCACTTGAAATAAGACGGCTGACTCTCAATAGACACATTGATATTCCATTTTGCACACAAAATCGCAGGATCAAAATTATCCGTAGTTTTGTCACAAAGCTCAGCATGTAGTCTTTCTAAAAGAAACAAAAGAAACTCCTGCGAATCCTGTTGTTCATGGGGGATGTTAAAGTTCGGTTTCAACAACGAGGTAACGCGAATGAACTTCGTGGGTGAGACTGAAACACCCCCATTTTGTTGAAAGGTGCGCAACAATCCTGCAATTGCCTCACTCAATAAAACCGAATCCTTCTTGTGAGAGTTGGGATGTTGCATAACCTTTACAAAACTGGGATCCCTGACATATTTTTGATACCCACGATTGAATATGACTTTGAATGAATAGACACCAAAGAGCATTTGTATGGTGGAATTGATATAGCATGATGATCCAAAGTTTCTCAACCCGCAAATAGCGTAATCCTTTAATATGCTCATCTTTCTCAGTTTGATTTGTTCCTGTTGTTCTAATACATGAGCCGGTATCATTGGATGTCCATGTGAAGAAGGATGAGCGTATAGTTGTGGGTAATTGGACTGATGGTATTGTTGAGGGTATTGGTAAAAGTTGGTAGGATATTGATATTGCATAGTACTGCCATTACTATGGGATGGACCGAAATCTGGATACAATACAGGCTGATGCTGTGGTTCTGAAGGAGGAGGAAACGACGGCATTGGGGTGGTAGAATGCTGATAAAAAGATGCACTAGTTTGTGGATGCAAATGTTGACGACCGTTCGGCGCAGAGTGGGTTGTCTGGAAATACCTCTGATTTGTCAGTGATGGATCAAGAACATCACGTCTTGCGTTCAAGTTTTCAGATTGGGTTGTGGAAATGCGGGGTCTAGTTGATGCACGATCGTACCGCAACGGATCATTGAGCAGACCAGTGTTTTCAGAGACATTTGTTAGAATTACATCCTCGACACCTATTTTTGAAACAATGTCATCTTTCGGGTATGGGTTTTCATGATTTTCAGGACTGTGGCTGCGATTGTGGCTGTGGCTGTGGCTGTGGTGGTGGTTGTGATGATTATGAATCTTGTCAGACTCCTTGACCTTGCCATTTCTACCCAAATGACCATTCGTCGCACGAGAATCCTCTGCAATGTTTACTGAGGCAGAAGTCAGCTTCTGATTGGGCAAATTCGGCGGCACTGTAAGCGGAATAGGTGGAGGTGGCTTTTTCATTGCTTTAGCATTGACTGTCTTATCCAATGGTGGATTAATCAGACCGTTCTGTTTTGGCAAATGCACAGATGGATAGCGCACTTTGAATCCGTCAAGAGAACCCAAGGACGATTGACGAGAGCTTTGACCGACCCTCAGCACCGGTGGATAATCCGTTTTAACAAATGACAACTCATCATCAAATTCATTAGACTCATCACTTGAGCCATTGTTGGTGCTTTTGGTGCCATGAAACTGGTCCTCATATCGACTGCTAACACTGCTGCTTTCAGTTTCATCCACAAATGCCCTGTTTGGTTCCAGGGCATCATAAGATTCTTCTTCACCACCTCCAACCTGGTCTTTCTCTCGGAGGTAGTTTATATACTGAAACAACCACTCATATAATTCTTCGAGATCGAAACTCAACAAATTCTTCTTGGTAAGATACAGTTTGATGTACAGCCGTAACTCAGTAGACGTCACAGTATAATTTCCATTTTGGAAAACTTGGTCGGTATTGTAGAATGCAAAGATATTTAAATATATGATGAAATCTTGTTCATTCAGTTCAATGAATGCATCAAATCCATCGAAATGAAACATGACAAAACTGTTTATGAAGTAATTGAAAATCAAAAATCCCTTTGTATAACTTTTGATAGCTTGCAAGTGATCGGTCGATTCATTGGCACTCTCATATAGAGATTCGCAATAATCAATGAGATCAAAAAGTGATTTTGTTTGAAGATCAGTATCCAATTGTAGGCTCCTGAATTCGTAGTTGATGACTTTTGTATAATAGTATTCAACATCCTCTTGACTTAGCATGGAGTTGATGGATCCTGATTGTTGTATCGGTGTTGCGTTGAGTGGCTGGTTTGATGGCGGCGAGGAAGACGAGGTGGATATTCGCAGTTTGTAATCGCGTACATCAAGGTTACCATTGCTGATGCTGCCATTACTTTCGGGGCTAAAACTGCTGCTAGTTTCATATCCAACATCAACGTGGCTGTGTCGCTGGCGATGGTCCTTACTATCTGTGGAATTCATGACGGGCACTGAACCAAGCTGTGGATGTGATTTGAGAATTTCTGAAGTCTCCTTGTGGTGTTGGCTATGTATTGGAGGGTCATGAGGTGGTAGAGGCGGAGGCGGTGGTAATTTCTTAGATGACAAGTATGTTGCTGATAGTTTAGATGGTGATGATGATACAAATGTCATGATTTATGGTGAGTTTGGAAATCTATATCTTCTAGAATAATGGGATCGTTCAGCAGTGAGTCATTGAAAGCGTGGCTTGTCGATAATTTGTTTCGATACTTGAAATCTGGGCTTCAAGGATTATATGCGGAGAACTCGAATAAGAAATGAGCAACACACGTTTTTTCAAGGTAAAGTCTTGGAACTTTGAGCGTATCCCTTGTCAAAATATGTACCTGGATAATCCGATACGTCTTAAACTTTGTGGTGTACCTATTCTATATGTTTTTCTCGAGGCAAATGTTTAATCCATGGGGATCAAAACTTTGATCACTGTTTCGCTTTTGAGATAAATTTTGACTGTACTTCCAATGACGCAATTCACTGCATTTTTCCTCTTTTTGCGACATTGAACACATGGGGCCATGATACAGTAATTATAGAGAAAGATGGGTTCTGTTCGAAAGCTTGATCTACAATGCAACCATTCCATCATTGTTTGTCCAACTTACTCTAAATGCAATCTAAGCTACTTAACAGCATCATATGCCTCAAAACTCCGTTCTACTCTTGACATTTGTGATTGATGATGAAATCAGCAACTATAGGGCGATGATCACTCATGTAACGTCCGTTAAACTTGGAATGCAACATTCCAAATTGAATCAATGCTAAGTCAGCCTTTTCTTCAAATATATTTGACTTGATACTTTTGTCACAAATTGAAGTAGTTCCGCTTGTGCCACCTATTTGGTCAATTCGCTTTGTGTACTTTGGAGCAAAAATATAATCAATGTTCTGACCACCGTCCCGCAAAACTTCCCCCTCAAATCCCGTTACCGTTGATTTGAAATGTCCGAACCTATTTCCAACAGAGGCTAGCGAAACACTATCAACCATAAATTCTTTGATCTGTTTGATACAAGCTTCATTTGGCTCAGCGTTGAAATCGCCCGCGACAAAACTGGGCCATTGATTTTCACTCCACTCAACCAACTGATTGATTTTCTTCAATATTAATTCAGATGAGCCAGATTTTGCAGTTTTGCCAATGTGGTCGAAATGGGTATTGAATACACTTATGATGTTGTTCAGTTGCTTATGACGAAGTGTTACGACTGATGCGATTCTGGTGTATATTGCATCCCATCCCTGTAAAGAAGACCTGGGGTCCTTGTCATTTAGCCAAAATGTGTCATTATACAACAATTCCCATTGATTTGTGTTGTATATTATTGGAACTAGCTCTCCCAACTCCTCCCCATTGACTCTCCCCACTCCGTAGAATGTCCATTGTTTGTCGAATTTATTCAACTGAGCAAGAATATCTAGCAATTGATATTTGTAAAGTTCTTGCAAGGTAAAAATTGTGGATTCGGTGGAGTGAAATTTCATGGACGAGGTTATGTCTTTCACTCTTTCATCCCAGGATAGTTCTCCGGGAATTAGATCATGTGTCCCACCATTCTTCACATTGTGCGAATATATTCTGAATTTCAATGGCTTGATGTAATTATTTGCCAACGTTTGTGTCAAACCTTTCGGTACCGGAGGCTCAGATTTGGTGACAGTTTTGAGGAATAGATTTTGAGGTGGAACCCCTAGTAGTTCCTTTTTGCCAGAAGATACTGGTGGAATTTCCAGTGGTGGAACTGCATTAACTTCACCAAGAAATTTCTTGGGGTTACTTGGATCATCTAATTGTGTTGGTGGTAATGATGGTAAAACATGCGAGCTTAGTGTCTCGGTAGCCTGTTGCTGGGCAAGCTGTTGTTCAAGTAGGTATTCTTGCTGCTCCAAGGACTTGTATGATTCATAGTCAAACCTGAGGTTTCCTGCTGGATTCTTGGTGGATAGTTCAGACTTTTGAGACACGATGTAATAAATAAGAGCCAAAGCTGTTAAGGTTACCAACAGAGTGATCCTAAACCGCGATTTCATGGAGCTGGCCATATTCAAAGTTTTCAGATCGAGTGCTCGCCTTGTTCGTGTCGGTGATTGATTAGGTCGGTTGTGGAGTGCAGTTGTGGAGTGCAGTTGTTGTGTATCCTGTATTTTTTTTTCGGCAGATGTCGTATAACTAGTCAACGATGCAGGAGACGTATATATACTCTATTGAATAATTTGCTGTACACTGGTACAACAAAAGAATCATTTTGTTAAATGTATTATTTTCCACTTTAGTCTGATAACTACGCTACCACTTTGATTCAAAGGGGAGAGGTGGAAAGGAAAATCCTTGATAAGGTGAACCTAAGCATTCAACACAAATGACTAATTTTCCTTGTATACCCATCTACAATATCAACACCTCAAGATTAATTCTTAATTACATAGCTTTTTCATTTGAGGATCAACACGAAGCTCCCCTTCCTCCCCGACGGTGGCAATGTTGTGGGATTTTTTACATCTACTCTATGTTTTTACCTATACTTCTATTGTGGGTTTGTGTCATTATAATTTCTAATTTCATAAATCAAATGATGTCATAGATTGTAACCTCTTGTATTCAGTATACACCCATCTCCTACTTTCTCTTTTGCTTTTTCGCTTCCCCAGCATTGGCAAACTTCTATTCCCTTTTTGAATTGGACAAATAAAAACGGGTGACTATGGTCTATTTCACAGTTGTAGATTAAGATGGGACGATTTATGGGCCAAAAGCAGCAAGCATTTCCTTTTTTTCATAATCCTGTTCACCTAACACTTATACTATAAAAGAACCTTTCCCGAGCTTCATGCTCAATGTTGTGTTGAATAGAAACATGTTCAATCGCCTTCCGTCTAGAATGTAACCATTTACCACATATAGTACAACGACAAACCATGATTTTATTGCCTCTATTATGTTCAACGCGCCTGCGTATGATTGGAAATTGATGGTGATCAAGGGAGTCGTCAAATGGACTAGAATTATAGGGTGACACGTATGGATAATGTTGTTCGTAGAGATGCAAAATTGAAAACTCTTTACCTTGCTGATGCTGGCGATGAAGGTGACGAAACTCTAATAGGAAGGAAATCTTTCACTTTTTATTCTTTTTAGACGACAGCTACTGTGCTTAATTGTATTTGTTCTTTTTCGTGCCGATCCCACCCTCTCCCTTTCCGTAAATTTTGGTTTGTGGTGTATTAATACTATGAATCTACAGTATATGTAGGTAGAGTTAAAGTGATACGTTTTTGTCAAAAGAGTGTAGCTAATTGGACCAGGCCATCCCTTGAAACTTCAACTAAGTTTTTAACAAAACTAGTTATCACTTGCGGAACAAACTCATCGATGGACACGATGCGACGGTGTACGGCACGTAGGATCAATATGAATAATGGAGTATAGTGCTTTACGTAGTTATTACAATTGAAATAATTCTGTTTCTACTTCGCACCCCTATCACAAAGAGACGCTCTTTTCAAAAACACACAAATTAGAACTCGAAAAGGATCTAGACCAAATTTTCTTCTAAAAAGAGAGCTCTCCATAGTCAAAAACGACTGCAGTCTTAGTTCATGTATGGTCACTTCCTTTGCAACTGGTAAAACACGCTCTGGGGTTCAGTTTCTCAAGAAAAGCGACTACACACGGATATTTTGCACAGTGCATGAACATCGACAACTGATTGAAAAGAAAGTAAATGAACAAAGAGCAAGAAAATTCGGCAAAGAGATCATCATCTACAACCTGGCCCATTCTCAACACAAAGCTTCCCAAGTAATGTAAAACAAAAGATATCAATTCATGAAAACATAAAAAACCAACAACCAATACCATCAAAACTGCATCAGCAAACTTAACCAACCATCAAGATGAGTTTTCAAATGAGCGTCGCACGAGTGCCGCGATATTCCTCATACATGAAGTCGTTTCTCATCAACAATTGCAGATGTACCAGATTCCAAATATTGAAGTGGTTGCACCTCTGGAACAGGAATGACTCTAACTCCATCAGGAACAAGCTTTACAGGTTCAAGGAGAATGATTATACTGTGTTCATTTTCGGTTTCAGTGAGTTCCAGAGAGCTTTTACTTGATTGAGGTTAACTTTTGTCATTTTGGTATGCCAGATTTTCATGAGCCCAGGATGTGATTTCTTGATTGTTAGCAACAACTTGGCGTTCATTGAGACTACTATTCGTCATATTGTCAATTTCTGAGGGGGGTGGGGAAGAATGTTAGTGAAGAAGAACAAGTGAGATGTAGTTTATGGATCTTGTAATTCGAAGTTGGATTTCTCTATGGTGTGTCAAATTTTAACATATCAAAGTTTTTGCAACAGTATAATGAAATGTATGAGGAGAGACAATTAGAATATAAGAAGGGAAAGTTGTAGGTTGAAGTGCACACGCTTGTGAAGAGAGTTGGACGAGATGTAACTTGTTGAGCTCAGTGGTGGATTGATGCATATACTTTCTGCTATACCACTCTATTATACCATACCTGCTGGCCCATTGCTACTCGCCATTTTACTCAAATAAGATATATTTCAATAATACGGTGAGCTGAATCAATTTGAAACACATTTACTACTGCAACGAGCTCACTCTTTTACAGGTATGGCGTAAGAGTATATAAGGTCTTTCTCGGTTTCAGTATGTCATGCGCATAGGAATCTTATGTGCTGAGAAATAATTCTTTTCTCAAGCACCATTATGGCTTGCAATAAATATCATCAACAACCTGCTTGCTTGGAATGCCGTTCATACTTGGTGTTTAAATAAAACATGCATTTGGTTCTTGTTCTCCTTTTGGAGTGTATTTTCGGCGTCGGAGCTGCCAATTAGGCTCTATGAGAATACTCGGCATCGAAAAGAAGGCGAATTCTTATTGAGACATTTTTTAGCGGAGATTGCGATAAAACCGTCGACAGCCCAGTCCGGAAATCTTACATTACAGTCTTAATTACGTTTTTAAAAACTTTTGCGGAGCAATTGAAAGACAGGCTTTAAATCCGCCAAGCTTTGTACGCGGTTGTATAAATGTGCCGAACCGATGTACCAGCGCGTGTTAGTGTCAGTAGTTAAAACAATATGGCAATGTCAAACCCCTTCTTTGTGCAACCCGACGAGGAGCGTCTTTACGTTTTCGCCAACAATTTTGTTTCACTTACAATGATAGTGGTTATATCGTACAATGGGGGTATGGGCTTTAAAGACCATTGACAGATAGTGTTGTTTTCTAAAGTACGTGAGAAGGTTAAAAGTTTTGCGAGTCTCCACATATAAAGCACGCTTTTGAAGCTTGTTTTAACTTAAAATCATCATCTCTCACCTTAAAATAAAGAATACAACTAGGAAATTTTATTCTTAAAAAACAGTAGTATTTCTCAAACTTCACTCGATAGTGGTATATGGAGTAGTGCTTCTAAAAATAGATTCTGAAATTTTTAATTTAGATGCGGCTTTTCTTTTACATTGTAACTCAAAAACCCATTGTCCGATTTTAATTGTGGGAAGCAAATACGTCGTCTATAAATAGCAACGCATGAGCTATCGATCAATTACAAGCCTCATTCAAGAAAAGACTTTTCAAGAGCACCACTTTTTAATATTTTAGGACAGACATGTTAAATTCAAGAACACTTCGAAACCATTAAAGCTGTTGAGGTCTTCAATAGAAGGAAATCTCATGATAGCAAGAAATTCTCACTTCATCACGAAGGATCTTTTTTTTCAATCTCATTTTCTATTGTTTTTGAGCAACCCGTTTCATCGCTTTTTGACCTACACAAATAACATAGCCTCGATTCAATGGTGATGAGGTATTTCCTCGTTTTCCTTATCCTAATGGGGAAAGTCTACTCGCTAATATGCCACTTTACCGTTTGTGTTGCAAACTATACTTATAATTGTGCTTTTGTAAATGTAACCCAGTCAACTGTCACTGGCTACCTCTTTATTCTGGGTGATTGTGTAAGCCTTCTTTGCGACCATGCCGATATGCAAGAACCAGACTCATTGATTTGTATACTGTCTCGATTTAACACACACGACATGAGTCACCCTATGGTCTGTTCCAAAGATAGCAACTTCTGGTTCTAGACTATCGTAGGAATGAGAGCCTAGAACGAGATTTAGACTGGGGCGAAGAATCAGCGTTGTTCTTCTCATTGGTGGTGTAGATCTGCCACCAAAACCCTATGCACTCGACAATCCTCTACATTTGGGCTGATGGAAATCATGGCACATTACAAGCTCATCAACAGCCACTCAAGCAAGTATATATATGTACGCTCGTGTCATCTCTTTTCCTCCCTTCCCCTCCCATCATCATCCAAAAATAGGAACTTTGGTTCTAGTACATCTTTGTGTTAGACAGAACTAAGGATCCTCATCTTCTTCTTTGTTACTAGTGGTGTCGTAGAAAACCCTCACAAAAGTAGACGCATCGTTTCTTACCAAATCCTCTTTTTTTTTTTTATTTATTTTTTTTGGTGAATGATTGAGGTTAATTTCAATTGGTATTTAAATACACAACAAAATATTGTTAGACATTGTACTTGCCAAGGGTATTGAAGCCAATCAACCATCTTGTTGTAATTAGAAGATCACATCTGTCACTCCTTCACATTCCATATATCAGATTGGAAATAAGAGAAAAAAGAAGTTACTATGGGTAGGAGAAAGATCGAGATCCAGCCTTTATCAGACGATCGAAATCGAACAGTGACATTTGTCAAGCGTAAAGCCGGACTCTTTAAAAAGGCTCATGAATTGGCAGTTTTATGTCAAGTGGATCTATCTGTGATAATAGTGGGGAATAACAATAGGATTTATGAATACTCTACCGTGGATACCAAGGAAGTACTCAATTGCTATGAAAAGACATTAAACACTAGAAAACATGTGCATGAAGCAAAATCACCGGAAAATTATCTGATATATCGTAAGAAGCGTCATTTGCATGAACCACTAACTGATAAAAAAGGACGTGTTGTTGGTACCACAGCACATTTGCATGATGACGATGTTGATCAAGATATGTTTGGTGAGGACGAATATGAAGATGATGACGATGAAAGAGATGATACATCTGAAGGGGAGATACTGACACGTACGAGGAAAAGACCACGCAATCGCCAAAGTACAGCAACAACGAATAAAAGTCGTAATCCCAAGGTGTTCAATAGCAAGAGCTCACCCCCGCCTCCGCCTCCATCACAAATATCACTAAACAACGTCCCACCTTTCAACAAGTACAAGAAACCCAGTATCACCGTTTCCAGCCACCTGCAAAGTCTGCCACCTCTGCAACTGCAGCAAAATACTCCATCGCCGAACATGGGACGCAAGGAAAACTCATCACGACCAGTTTTAAGGGTGCAAATTCCTACCGACGCAAAAGGGAATCAGACCAAGTCGGGAACATTCAATTTGGATATAAAGGAAACAGGAAGTACTGATACCGCACGAACAATTACTGCAGTGGAAAACACCAGTTCTTCAATGAATCAATCGTCAAATAACCACACAGGCGTAAGTGGTAGTACGAGTGGAAGTCATCATGGCATTGGTAATGCTCAACATTCAATGCATCTTGGTGATGGGGATGTGCTTCATAATACTGCAAACAGCAAATACGGAGCTACTAATCACTTGATGCGTACGCAAACCCCATCGGCAAAATTTAGTGGCTACTCCTCTTTTCGGTCTCCTGATTCACGAAAGCCAACTTTACCACTTCCAATCAATTCCAAATCGCAGACGTCATCGCCAGCGAGCGCTACTTATCCAGGATTACCTAACCCATTAACCCAATCAAGCGGAGGTGGTGTTAATAGCCGAAGCAGTAGTGGTGGGAGCAACGTAAATGCACCTCATATAGGAGACAACATTCAAGCGGGGGAACGACAAAACAACAACTTGGGCAACAGTAATAACAACAATAATGAAGTCATGAGTGCGGACAATAATAATTTGTTTTCGCCTTCGGGGGTGAATCTCAATTCAGGATCGTTTTATTCCATGAACCAGGGACCATCCAGTAGCTCGTATATGAACTACTCAATGCAGGGATTTAACCAGCAGTATCAGCAGTATAATCAAAACGCGTCTAATCAACAAAGTCTGCAACTGCCGCACCCACAAACGTATCAGCAACAACTGCACCCACTACTGCAACTGCTGGCTTTGCCTCAAAGTGCCGTAATTACTAGCGAGCTGCTGGGACAGCTTCCATCAGCACAGCCACAAGATTCAGCAACAAAAAGTCGTCCACAGATATCATTCTTTGGACAGCATGGTCAACAAAACCTACAAATGCAACAGCAACAACAACAGCAACAACAACAGCTGCTGCAGCTGCAGATGCAACAAAGTTTTGGCAATAGCGGTGGTGGTGGTGTTGGTGGTGGTGGTAGTGCTAGTGGTGGTGTCAATGGAGAGCAGACCCCAATATCAGCATTACCATCTCGCTATGTGAATGACATCTTTCCATTCCCCTCACCTTCCAATTTCTTGGCTCCTCAAGATTGGTCCACGGGTATGACTCCCACAACATCTCAAGCTCCACAATTTTTCATGAGCATGATGCCATTGAATAGCGGTGGCGGTGGTAATAGTGGTGGTGGATATCATTCTCAAGTTCAACAACAATCACAATCGCTTCAGCAGGATAAAGGTTTTTACAGTGACGACCGGAGTAGACCCAATGCGGGAATCGGTACAGAGCAGGCGCAGCCAGCAAGGACTGCAACAACAGGCGTCGTTTCATCAAGAGAGGCTACTTTTGGTGCTATCGCCGAGGAAGATGAGAACGGCAGTGGTAGTGGCAATCATAGTAGTGTTGCACCTACCAATGTTGATGATGGAAGCAAGGTTACAAGTCATGTCACCACTGAGGCGACATCTACTGGTGCCCCATCGGATGTGTAACCGCTTTCGAACCTGTTTTGGAAAATGGTTCATGCAAAGTAACTTAACTTTTCACTATGGTATGATGAACATTTAACTGGGGGTGGGGGTGTTGTTATACACGCAATTCATGAATCAATTATGTATTTGAGTTTTCGAGTGTTTGGTTTTAGAAAATTAGTATTTTAGTTCTTGGGGCATGTATAGCTTGTTTTATTTACGATAATGTTCTTGTATACACTGAAAGCACAAAGTGATTGTACACGGTGAACTTCGTTGTACATTACGTATCGTACTGTACCTATTACTACTACCTAATAAAAAAAAGAGAAAGAACAACAGCCAAAACAAAAATCAAAGGAAAAAAAAAAAAGTCAACAGTGTGGTGAACCCTTTGTTCTCAACACTCGGCATACATCACTCTCTCACACACACCATATTTTTGACCTTTGTTAGGTTGGACCATTTTATTCCAAACAATTGAGTATGTTTAGAAGTCCTGGTAAATCTAAGCTGAAACAGCAACAAGCTGATGACAATCAATACTATGCACAGCGTCAAGCTCCACAACAATACTCGCATGTACCATACCCCCCGCCACCCCAACAGCAGCAACAGCAACAGCAGCAACAGCAGCAACAGCAACAGCAGCAACAGCAACAGCAACAATTCCGTACTCCTCAACAAGGCGCTTTTCACCCTCACCCTATAACAACCACAACCCCAGTTGCGAATGTTCCGGTTGGCGCAACCTCTCCGATTAGATCGTCGTTCCATTCGATTGGTCGTGATAGTTATCCGAGAGGGCTGCCTACTCCTGGCTCCCCCAGTCAAGCCAGCGCCCACTCCAATCCGGAACAGCAAAGGAAACAAATTACCGATAAAATCATTACTGATTGCTATTCCAAAACAATTCAAAATAACGGACAAAAAGTACATGAGGTTTCTTATATTGCCCACATTAGTGTACAAGAGTTTTCTCACTATTCCAGCCATCCCCCACCGCCAAACATCAACCCGGGACCATCAAAGAGTAGAATATTAGTGTTGTGCAAGAAGTATTCAGGTAGAATGTTGTTGCAAAAAGGGAAATTTCTGGACGATAGACGAGTTTTCCAAATTGGAAGAACTTGGGATTTATCCGAATTGCTGCTCATTAGAAAAGTGGGGTCCGATGGAATGATCTTGATCATAACGAAGGAATATTATTGGAAGTGTGATGAAGAAGATTCGAGAATTTGGAAGTTTTGTCGATACTTGTGTCAGCATTATGGAATTGCAACAGGAAAGTATCCCCACTTGGATGGGTTTACATTGGATGAGTTCATGTTACCAGCTGTACCCAAGTCACCAACCCAAGTTGCGAGTCCAACATTCCAGTCGATTCCAAGGCATGAAACAGTACCTAAGCAGCAAAAATCACCGAAATCAGAAACTACAAAATCAACCAAAACTTTAAAGCAAAAGATCATCCACAAGCCGTCTTTGTTTTCTCTGGATAAATCATCTCATAATGAAAAGCACAGCATGGCCAGTGAAGCTTCACCCACGACTAAAACTTCGCCCTCGCATAAAAAAACACTTAGCGGTGGTATGTACAAAGGCTTGGATTTCACCGTCAATGGACAATTGCCAAAAAAGCCCATGCAGGTTTTGCAAAGAGAGACGCCACTGGAAGACCATTCAAATGCGAATGAACCAAGACATTATCAACTTCAAGAGCCCTTCAGTCAATCACAAAGCACACTTGCGCCTAGTCAAAAGTCATCTCCATACGTTTCTCAAAGAGATCTTGATTCTCGACAACAGAGCTTCAGCCATTTGGCAAACAGGAGTGATAATACTAGCTTTACAGCAACAAATGATCAAAGCTACTACCCCAATAAGCATAATCTGTCCCTAACGAATGATAGTACTCGTGCAGATAGCGTGCTTGTCGGCAGTGGGCGTGCCGATAATATAAGAGCTGACGCTGTCAACGAGAGACACAAGCCTCATCCATATGCTCAGAAGGTAGGAAATGATGACGCCAAAAGCATGTTGAGTAGTGATTCTCACAGTTTTGTTTTTGGTAACACCGATTTAAAAGATGAGCAATATGACAAGTCCATAACTGGTGCGGATATCAGTAGCTCTCCCTATAAGAAAATGAAATCCTCACAACAAGGAGCTGTTAAGAGTATGCTCGAACCACTTGAATCGGTAAAAGAGCAAACTCCAAAACCACAATTGAATATTGATGATCAAAATGCACGGGAGAAGTTTCCATCTATTGAACTTGTGAGTGATCGAAAGGGATCAACGTCGTCGGTCGTTGCTTCTACCAAAACCCAGAATTTAACCTCCAGTGATAAACTTTCCGGTCAAGGAGAGCGTCAGTCAAGCGCATCTTCTCAAAAGAGACCACTGTTGTCGGGGCAAGGGAGCATTTATGGTCATCAACGACAACGTCTGCAAGGAGGCTCATCCTGGAGCTTGAATGATAGAAAGAAGGATGCAAGTGACAAAGGCGTTGCCATAAACCAATCCGATGCCTTGCAAAATGTTTTGAAAAACGAAAAATCCCCCAATTCCACAATGTTCATCGAAGAGTCTACAAAATTGGAGGGGGGTAATAGAGTGGACGAACATATGCGAGAATTGGAAGGTATGTTGGATTCCCACATAAATGGAGCGCATGACGATTCGTTTGATTTCAATGACGCAATTGACTTGAATGACGAGCCACAGAGAGACGTACCTTCAAGAGCACCACCAGCGGGCAATGCGAACTCTACATTGGATGGTGATGATACTCGCAATGTGTTGCAAGAACCATTTGAGCCTGGGTTAAACATATCCAAAAAGACACCATCTGCAACACCCGAGCCCACGATTCGTACTTCATTACCCGATTTTGAGAAAGACGTAGAAGCAGAAGAATTGTTGAATGATTTGAATTGGAGCTCAAAGATGGATGCCGATACACTTGTCAAGAATTTAACCAAAGAATTAAACAAGACTAAGCAGGAAACAGTCAAGAAGTTAGTTGATATTGATTTATCTAGTACGTCAGCCAATGATGTTGGTGTTGCTTCCAGCGAGGTTGAACATATGCTTCGCGTATTTCAAAAAATGGATCTCAATTTTAAGATGTTGAATGCGGATGTAAATGTCATTGATAAGCATTCCAAAGGATTACAATTGAAATTTGTCAATAAAAAATTGTTGTACGATGATTTGAATGGTATTTTGTCAAAGGTGTCCGTTGGAGCCGAAGACTTGCACTTCATTGGAGAGTTCAAAAATTTTGATGTGTTTAACCAAATTGGTGTTCTCGAATCCAAGTTGTTGAATTTGTATAATGGTTTGATTACTATTAGATCGGATTCGTCTCATGCTAACGATGGTCAAGATTTGAGCTCATTGAAGGCTTTACAACAATACAAAAGTAAGTATGAAAGTGTTAGCAACAGGTTTGTGAGACATTTCTATGAATTTATAAGACGGAGAATTGATGCAATCGGCAAAGAGCTATTGAAGGATATCGAGAATGCTGACCCGAGATTAATTTCCTCGAGGTTATCTGAGCTTTTAGTTTACAGTGGAATCACCTATTACGTGAAGGAAATTGGAAGGGAATATTTTGATGAAATTAACGGTCAATTCAATCAAACGTTTTCAAAAATATTGGAAAAAATGTTGAGGGCAAAGTCCAAGAAGTTGAAAGCTGATCAGAAAACGGCGCGTTCGACGTTGCATTCTCACTATGATGCAACATCATTACTGTACTCAACTAGGAGACTGGAGAGACTGTCCTTGTCTCCTTCATTGAATGATGGCTTGTATGAAGGAAACGGTGATCATTATAATGATGATGATGATGATGATGACGACGAGGATTTTGCTCCATTGAGGAAAGGTAGATCACTGAGATTTTCAAGAAAGGGAGGTCGATTCAATCAAAGTAGTGCCACCAGTAGAGAAGTTGATTCCGATAAACGAGAACAATTGGAATCGTTGAAAAGACACATTATCGGCAAGGGGTCTGCAAATGGCGAATTAGAGAGCTCCAAAGCAGTTATTGGCTTGATTGAGGAATCCAAAATGATTGTCATGATTTTCCAGTATTTTATTGTTGTATTTTTCCATTATGATGCAGCTACGCTTGAGTTTGCTGAGTTTTTAGAAACTAACCCCTTTGGTACAAGAGAAGAGTTTGCTGATCCTGCATATTTTGCAAACCTTGATTTCACCGACATCAATAACAATTATTCTGTTTCGAATGACGTTATTGAAAATCTTGATAAAGTGTTGGGTGGATTTATTGCCAGCTTTATCAAGAATGTCAATCCTGTTGATATCAATATTCCTGTAATTTTGTTGCATGTGGAGGATATAATGAAGTCGATTCAAGAATCGGTGGTGAACCAAGACTTTTTAATTTACAACTTCCTTCAATTGCTCAGCGACAAGTATCAACAACAATGGTGGAAATTTGTCGATTCGCAAATTGAGTCGATCAAGAATTCAACAATTGTGCCCAATAGTGGTATACTTTCATCGGTGAAGCAAGTCAATTACATTCTTTTAATTACAGAATCATCAATTGGCGGTCGCGATATCAAAGGAACCAAGGTTCGTAATATGGTTGACAAGGCATATGTGCAGTTGACAGATGCATTGATTAGTTTGTTTTCAAGACAGGATCCATTGGTGAATAGCGGTGGATTTGATGACAAGGAACGCGAATACAAGAATGTGGCCATTTTGGAAAACATTTTCTACATTCTACAGCAACTCAATGATATTGGCACTGGCAACAGTTCGACCAAAAAGTTGCTGGAGAAGTTATCGCAAAACTTCAAACGAATTGAAGATGTTTATTTTACAAAACAAGTGCACAAGTCTATTGGTAAATTGGTTGATTTTATTGAAGATTGCGAAAAATTAGCAGCACTTGGCGGCTCAACTCGTGACTTGAATTCAAGTTCTCACTCAATCAAACAACAACATCACCAACATCAACAAAAGAAGCTTGCCAAGTCACTCTTAACCCAATTTAGTGAAGATGATATCAAGTACAAAGTAGAACTGATTCATGAATTGTTTGAAAAACAGTTCCGTAAAACATATGATCAATCAACTGGTGGTGGACGTAGTGGTAATGATAACTTATTCACTCGTGATTTGATTGATAAGTTGTGGAGTGATTTGGAGACATTATTTATTGATTACTTTACCAGATTGGGCAAGATTTTACGACAACAGTTTGATAGGGACTTAGACTATCACGTGGGAAGACAAGATATACATCATATATTCAAGTCAATTAGAGGTTAAGTAGAGAGTGAGTGATTTGAAAAGAAAAAAAAAAGAAAGAATGTCTATAATCATTGTAAGCTTCGTAAGAGTTGTGTTTCACCTCATGCTTCAACTTCATCCAACAAGGCAAACTTGTTATTAGCCAATGTCTTTTTCTCAACCTCGCCGTCGCCTTTAGCTTCATCAGCACCAGCAGCATCAGCACCTCCATCCTTCTCCTCAATGTCATCATCCTCATAGAATTTCCTCACATACTCATCCTCCTCCATTTGGTCAATCTCCTCCTGCGTCAACTGCTTCAGTTTACCTTCCTCAATCATATGATTTCGTATTTCAATACTAGCATTTGTCTTGTCCCAGTTTGATTTTCTGGCATTTTGAACATACTTTGCCCTGGCTATACTAGCATCAATTTTGGATGCCAATATTCCTTGTAATTTATCACTACGATCAACTTTATGTTTTAGTGAAGATGACTTTTTTTTGGAATCTTGTTGTTGTTGTTTGCGGATACGTGATGCTTCAATTTTCTTATTGAGTAAAGTCTCATTTTTGATTTGAGTCCGTATGATTGACTTGCGAACGCCATCGTTTTCGTGTGATTCTTTTGTCGAAGTGCTGATTATCGGTGCTTCATCAGTTATGTCACCTCTTCTTGCTGCTCTACTTCTTTTAGAAACTAAAAAAAAAGGAGTTGTCAGTTAGTATCTCAATAGAAATTTGTTATGTGATTGAACATAGTACATACTCTTCTTAGCCATTTTGGGTAATAAGCTTTGTAATAGTTTATCTTTTCGTCTTCCTCTTGGTTTGATGCCCATCTCAAAGGAATGGATAAATCAGAAAAAAAAGGTTCTTCAGCTTTTGTGGCGTGTCACGTGCATATCACATGAAATTTGGAAACTAATCGAGTTCCATTCTATGCGGCTCAATTTTTTTCAATAAGGAAATTGTGAGCGCATCTCCTTTTGAAACCTATACATCTCCCCTATAAGGGAATTTGTAACATGCGCTCGTATACAAAAGTCAAGATTTTACCAAAGAGAAAACTATATTATCCATATTCCCCTTCCTTATCCACTCTATTCTCATTAGCATCCAACTCGTCTTGCCATTAATTCAATCAGCTCATAATCCCCACGCAAATACCTGCCAAAAATCATTCACCATGAATCTCAATCCAGCACCTAATACTTCATCATTAATTAAACCTACAAATACCATGTCACCACCAGTGTACTCCTCAACACGACACAACACAGGAATCAAGTGGTATCTTTGACTTCGCAATTCCCCCCTTTTGTCACCACAAACACAAATGTCTCATTATTGATTTTAATGGGCAAGTACAGCTCCATGGGATAATCAATAATCTGAATGTGTCAATTGTACTTGAAGATGAGTTACTCGAGTTTGTTAATGACAGACAATTGATTATTGAGTTGGTTGATTTGTTAGTTGATGAGTTGAATCTACAAAGTGTTTATATCCTCATCAAGAGAAGTGACGATTTGTCCAAAATGAAGCGAGTTTTACAATTTATGAATGCTATATTTGTTTGTCTGTTGATCTCTGATTCACTGCAAATGGCAATCGATATGGAAAAGTTTGATCCATACGAATGGATTGGATTGATTTGTGAGTTATAGTGTGTATCTCTTTATTAAAATGACGTGAATGAATATTTAATTATTGTATCCTCTTAAGTCAAACTAAGTTTGCGATACTATTCCATCTTGTTCTCTCGCAGTTGCAGTTGCACTCTTTACAGCTTCAGCATATTTCCTCAATGCCGTGCCCAAACTAACCTCCATTGGTTCCAAGCACGCATCGAGATCCTTGTGAATCTTATCTCGTAGTTTTTCATTCACAGCCACAATGTCAATAGCATCCAATTGTGTTAAACTTTTATTCTTGAATTCAGTTAGTGAATTTTGACAATTTTTCAAACTAGTGAATATTTTCTTCAATTGCGTTGGATTGTTGCCATTGAGAAACAATTTCCAAAAATGAGATAAAAATTCAACAATGGTTATATTGTAGGTGATTATTTCTTGATACATGGATTCGGGAACAATATTGTGTGGTTTTGTCATTGAAAGTGAATCGTCTTTGTTGATCAGTTTAAAAGTCTTGAAATTGTGTCTCACGAGTTGTGAGATTTCAGTGGATGTTTTGTTGATATCTTCTTCTTTACCTTTAAATGTATCTGACAAATCAATTACCGACTCCTGGGGAATTTGACTTTGCAAATAATTTATCAAGTCAGCATCATTCATTTCAACATCAACAGTTTCACCACCAGCAACATCAATTGAATGATCTCTGATTTTATTAGTGTTGATACTCAACTTTATGTACTGAGTATCATTGACTACATTCAAATCATGCAAATCCAACTCTTCTTCATACTCATTTACTTCAGGGGCCGATAAGCCATCAACAGTAGCTTCAGGCTTTGCATCGTTATTCTCAGCCGCACTCATACTCATCATTTTCGAAGACAACTTGTTCATATTTTTCATCAATATAATCATTTCATTCTCCTTGGTGGACCCCGACCTCAAATTGAGTGCATTTGTCACATCATCCTCGTATCGCATGGTCATATCAGGTCGATTACCCAACTTTTGTGAATTATCTTGTTCGTTTCCAAACAAGTCAAGAAATTTATTCACTGCGGGCTCATTCAAGGAGCTACTCCTCAGACTAGTGCTGATTTCTTCATTAAGTTTCTGCCTCTTGGGAGAATTACCATCTTCTCCATCTTTCTTTTGCGCAGCTTCCGCATTTAAACTCTCCTCGTCAATATACAAATACTTGTCCAAGATCACATCCCCCCTCCCACTGTATAGTCCAATTTTATCTCCTCTCAATCTTCGAAACAATTTGGAATTAAAGAAACGAGACCAAAATTCACCCTCCAGTAGCTTTTGCGGTACTAAATCAGAAAATGCCTTTTTAATGATGGGATAAATGTCAAATATTTCATTAATGGTACTACGGGTCACATTCACATTCACTTGGTTATCAGAAGTTGCCACCGGTTTTATTGTACTTAGTACGTTGTATGGACCACGATGCTGAGATATTGTTAGTGCAAATGTACGCAATTGGTTTATGCGACTTGACCAAAACATTGTTGGCGATAGTTTGAATTGCATTACTGATTTAGTAAATGTGTTTCGTAGATTCTTGTCTTCTAGTAATAGTTTCTGCTGTAGATCAAAGTTTTTTAACAAACTGGAATCAGTTAATTGATCTTGCGATAGATTGAATGCACTGGAAATGAAGGAACCAGCAGATGGGGTTGGTGTTGCTGATTCATTTGCTCCAGAAGTACCTGCCGAGGACACGGGTGAACCAGAAGCATCAGCCTGAGGTGTTGGTGTTGACGATCCTTCAACTCTGGTTCTTGATCTGGCAACGATTGTTTGCAATGCATCCTTGATATTATTCATTGTGGGTCGATTGTTGAAGTGAAGTTTCATCTTAATTGGTTCTTGCCCTTCTTGTTGATCATCCAACTTGTAGCTAATCTGTAGGATCATCTTGGGAGATGATTCTTTTGTTGCTTGTAAAGCAACAAGCATATTTAGAGGAATTGCTATTGTATTCTTTTCGTCTTCAATGGCTTTCCATTCTAGCATGGAGGGGACTATGTCCTCCCTTATGTATACCATCCCACCAACTTTATCTTTTGAGCAGGCACCTCGTATTATATCCATTTTGAGGTTGACGCGTTGTGATGACAATGCACGGTTACAAGTTCTTTAGAAGAGGAAATTTTGAATTTTCAATTTCTCTTCATCAAAAAAAAAGTCAGCAGAGATCTATGAACTTTTTGAATAGACTCCCCATACACAACCGATTAATGTTATCCAGATCAATTATAAACAGAGTTGGGGCTGTTTCAAGAAGTCCGCTACTTGTGCGACCACTCAGTCAGTCAGGAATTCTTTTACAACAAGCTGCTGCTGCTGCTGCTGCTGCTGCTGCTGCTACTTCAAAAACTCCTATTGGTAGTGATTCCAAGCCAATATATAAACCACCGGTCACCATAGACAGAGAGCTTCCAGACCCATTTATTAAGCGTAATGAGAATCGAAAATACTTTGTTTTGTATTCAATTGCATTGGTAGTCACATGTGCTGTTATATTCAATTACGAGAAATCATCATCACCAATTATCAATTCAACATTGTATTTTTTGAGAAGATCGACGATTGCTCAAGACGCCATTGGTAAAAACATTGAGTTTGCTAGTAGTTGGCCCTGGATTTGGGGGACATTAAATACAGTTCAGGGTAATATTGATGTTAAATTTAAAGTTAAAGGAGATGAACAAAAGGCATGGGTGATTTTAAGTGCAACTAGAGAATCAAAGATGCATCCTTTCCAAGTACACAAGTTTGCTTTAGAAGTGGATACTAAAGATGCTAAAGTTGAATATAATTTGATGGATGATCCTGAGTTTGAATTTGACTTGTAAACTGAAGGTTTGTGTATCACATACTTGTAAATAGAGGCATAGGCGATAGTAAAAAGCGTCGACCGAATAATAAAACCATAAAGATTGTGGTAAATGATACCAGTAAACGCGACATACAGTAAGTATGACTAGAGCAGAGATGTAGAAAGCTACGTATAGTGTCAACATATAAACAACATTTCACAACTTTTAATTACATTGAAAGAACATATTATAGATACCAACGGTCTTCAAATCTTCAACAAAACTTTACTGTTGGCATCCGATGAAAAAGTATTATGCATAGACTTTGCGTTAATGCCTATGTACGGAAGACCCGAGGTCTGAGTTGGATAACAGAGAAGTTGGATTGAAGAGAATGTAAACTATAAATAGAGTCGAAGTTCATCTTCATCTTGTATAAGTCTTGGGTAGAAATTAACTAATTATAATAACAAAAGTTTACATTAATAACGTTAAATTAACAGTCAAGTAATTACCATTATGGACAGAGTCATTATTTACAAAAATGAAGTCGACCAACTCACTTACCGTTTTTCAACAACATCAACAAGGAAGAAGTAGAAAACTTTATCTCAATCTCAAAACATATACGAGGCACTCGGCAGCACTCTCTTCCGCTTAAAACAATATAATTGAATTAGATCTTGAGTAATAGATTGATTGGATGATTTGGCCACTTTGAATAAAGTGGCCAAAAATAAACCCCATTTCCCCCCCACAATTTGTAAATCAAAAATAACAAGGTGTAGAATGTCACCTTCCTTTCAGCTAAACAAATAAGGGACTGCTGTTGATATTGAGATCATCATCCAACAATTACTCCTCCGCATACTTTAAATGTACGTATAACTTGAACCACTATCTTTGATCTGAAGATAGGGGACATACAGATCATTAAATTAGTTCTAATAAAGGGTTATTCATGAATTCAACACCACGAAATTTCGTATTGAAATGAAAAAGGGAAAAGAAGAAGAAAGAGAAAACATTTTTAAAAGTTGGTGTGGATAGTTGTAGTTTGTATATAATAGTGTACACTGTTGTATTAGTTGTTGTTGTTGTTGTTGTTGTGCTTGTGGTGCAGGTGATCGTGGTGGTGGTTTGTGGTAAATAGTACACTACTTTTTCTCAAGGTGCAGTTGGATCTCTTGGGGATTGAAATAATAAACAATAAAGAGAAAACCACAATAAGGGAGAGTAGTGTACTGAGTTACAATAAATCAATATATAAATATATAAATATGTATATAGTACAAGCCTTGTGTTATTGCAGCTTATTGTGCATTAATGAGGAATGCAAGTGTTACATGTGTTACAATATGTTTTATGTGTTGTGTGGGTGCTATTGTTGATAATTTTAACTGTGTTGGGTAAGTTAATTGTGTTTTGATTTATTCCGATAGGAACCGAAATACCCACACCTCCTCTTTCCCCCCCCCTATATCATCTTCATTCTCTCTCCCTAGATAGTGACTACAGTATTGAATTAGTTGTTGAAAGAATGGCGTTGAGTGCACTGTTTTTTTTGGGGGTAATAACTTCCTCACGACAAGAGTGTTGTAGAGTTTAGTTAGCAAGGCTTATAAAAGACAACTTCCTCTGGATGGTATGTATTACTTAGTCTCTGATTCTCCAGAATAGATGGATGTATAATAATAGAATATCAAAAAACAGTATTGTGTTTTTTATACCAACTGTACACTACCTACTAACTAACTCACAGTGTAGTCGTTAGTCTTTTGTGTTGAAATAACGTGAGAGTGCGAGAGAAAAGCAAAAAAAATCGACAAGAAAAAATTTAATCAATCAAAAAGAAGAAGAAGAAGAAGAAGAAGAAGAAGAAAGGTGCTTTACACTTGGCTCATATTTTATCACTAAGATCATCACATTAATATACTTACTCACTTAAAGGTATATACACCCACTCTTGGAGGAACCACTAAACTACTTCACACCTACCTTACAGACAGATAGTCTCACTGCTGTGCTCACTATATTCACTCGCTTTTTAATTTATTAAGGTTTTTTTGTCATAGTATATATTTTCTTGATTGCTGTCAAATCATAGGAGAGAGTTATTTACTACGCCTCAACCACCACAACACACCACACACACACGTAAGCACACACGTAAGCACACACAAGGCACACGAATAACATCCGCATACACACATACACACCAAATAGACCCAACAAAACATTCACCAACCCTATCCTAGATAATGGTCAATAGACAAGGTTTGGCTGTTGGTTTAGCCGTTGGTGTTCCATCTTTTATAATCCTTCTGATTGTGTTTGGATTCTGGTATAGAAATCAACGCAAATTACGGAAAGAAGATCTCGATGATTACATAGACAAGGAGATTCAGAATGATGATAGCAGTTTCCAACAATTCCAAGAACAACTACATAAACCACAATGTGACAAGAAAGAGAAATTGGATGATGGAATACAATTGAAGGAACACGTTGTGGCATTAAATGGAACTAGTGATTCATCAAATGGAAGTTTAGAATCTGTTTTGCATGAACCTCATCACTCACAACATTCGCAACATTCGCAACATTTGCAGCATCCACAACATCCACAACATCCACAACCAGTGGTTGCAAAACCACTGAAACATCCATATGGTCAACACTTACAATATACACCGTCATCAATACAACCACAAGAGGAGCAAGGATCACAGTCTTCTTCTATATCACTAAGTCAAGTACTGGATGTCATTTCAAACACATATGATCAAAGCCATGATGAATTGCAACAACACAGTCCTCAAAAAATACACAATGGTCGCGGTGGACCTCCACCTCCCCCTCCACCAAAACGCCAATCATCAAACAAGACATCTGTGTATACCTTTTATGACACATTCATCCCTACTTTCAGTACACAAGAACCATCTTCACAACAACAACAACAACAGCAACTAAACCAAAACTCACTGTCGTCACATCACAATTCAACTCACAACTCATTTAGTGACCTACTTAACCAAACAGCTCACAGTTCATTAAACATCCTAAAACACAACTATAATAAAGAAACCAGCAACAATGTCAGCAGTAGTAACCAACATAAACACACAAACAGTTCATCTGACTCAAACACATCACTACTTCAGAGTAACAATCATAGTGCATCACACTCACGTGCACCATCAACCGATTTAGGCACCTTGGCCAAACAATTAAACAATCCGGTGTTTTTTGAAAAACTTCCTAGTAAAGCAGCTGCTGCTCAAGGTAAAGTGTATATCAAGCCACGTGTGCCATCAGCAAATCAGCCACACAATAATTCAAGTTCAGAATTGATCAATAATTATCTTGTTGGTGAAAACACCGCCATTAATGATCACTTCACTTATGAAGCACCAATGGTTGAAACGGCCAAAAGCACCGATAATTTAGCCCAAGTTAGCGGTGGAAACCTCCATAACAATGTCTTGACGTATAATCAACATCTTGCAGCAAAAGGAGCAAAAGATGCTATTGCTGATGGTTCATTAAGGCCTAAACAACCACAATCGCAATCGCAAACACAAGCTATGCAAGAAGCTAATCCCTTGAATGGTCAAATTGGTAATGCATTTGATGCCAATATTACTATGGAACCAATGGCTATGAATAAAAAGAATGCAACTACAAATGACGACGAGGATGTAATGCCACCAGTTGTATTTCAATAGAGCATCTTGAAAAGAGCGAAAATGCAGTGCATTTTTGCGAGCGCAGATCCTGACTGAATGAGTGAACAAATGTTCAAGGAAAGGGGGGGTTTGGAAGTTGGAAAGAGTCTTTTTGTTTAATTTATTACCTTTGATTTGGTTCTATTTTGGTTTGCTTTTATCAGCCTTTTCACTATTTGTTTTCATCTTTTATTTATACTTCGTCATCAACCCTTTTGCTTTTGATGGCTTGAGTTAGTTTCCCTTTTTATCCTTTCTTTATAATTAATAGATTTGTTGTTGGGGTTTTTTTTATATTTTTTTTTTTGAGGTAACCCTTGTATCGACTGATGGTAGTCTTAGGTCACAACAGAAACACAACAACTTCGTTGTCTTGTGTTAATATCCCCATCTTTACTTAATAATCATTCTATTTCTCTCCTACCTCTCCTACCTCTCCCACTTCTCCATCGTGCCAAGAGTCTTTTCTACACGGTATCCATAATTGTAACTTAAATCTCCCTTTTGAGAATTATATTATACACACTTTAAAACAACCAAACACTCAACTAAAATCAAGAGAATAAACCAGACAGGATAACTACTACGCGGGGTTATGTATCATAACCCACACACGCACGCATTTGCCCAGTACATCTAGTTTTTCAAAGATTCAGCTCTCTTCTTCTTAATTTGAACTTTTTCTTCCTTTCTTTCATGCAATCTCTTGGCCAACAATTGAGCATACTCGGCAGCAGCATCTCTTTGGTGTTGAGCATTCTTAACCTTTTTAGCCTTCAAAGCTCTCTTTCTTTGTAAAGTTTGTGGAGTAACCAATCTTTGAATCTTTGGAGCCTTGGTATAAGTCTTGTCACCTTTAGTAACTTCTCTTCTAACAACGTAATCTCTGACATCATCTTCCTTGGTCAAACCGAAAAATTTTCTAATGTGGTTAGCTCTCTTTGGACCCAATCTCTTTGGGACAGTGGTATCGGTTAAACCTTCAATATCATTGTCACCTTGTTTAACAATAGCCAAAGCCAACACGGATAAATCTTGAGCAACAATACATCCTCTAACTGATTTTCTCTTACGTTCACCAGTTCTTCTTGGTCTATAACAAGAGTGACCATCAGACAACAATAATCTAACTCTGGTTGGGTGCATGACACCTTGCTTCATTGGGAAACCTTGTTTATCGTTACCACCAGTGATTTTGAAAATGTATCCTTTGAATTCATCACCAACTGAATCACCTTCAACTTCTTGGCCCATTCTCTTTTCGTAAAAGACACGCAACTTGTGTTCGTCATCGATATCAATACTCTTTTGAGTACCGTTGGCTGGGTAGGAAATGTTCAACTAGATGAAAAAAAGTTAGTATTTTAAAACTCAGTAAAGCATGTTGAATTTAGAATTGATAGGGATAGCTAATGTCAGAAAACATAAAAATGATGATTCTTTTTATGAGTGGAGATTGACTCCCAGTCTGTTGGGGCTTTCAACTCATGTTATACGTCCGCTTGTATAGCTCTATGGCTCAATGATTCATAACTCCATGATTTTATTTATTGATGATAGTTCTCTTGTAAGTGATGATTGTCCCGCAAGTCTAAAGTGGTCCTTAGCTGTCTGTAAAAAAATAACAGATTCTAGAACTTGTTTTCCATAACCCTCTTTCAGTTCAATAGAACCCTTTCTAGTCCTGCCCTTGGTCCTGACATGCTTATCCTTGTCATCTAAATTCATTCATTGGCTTGATTTTCACTGCATACCTTCATGGTGTCCTGCTGTTAAAGTACGGTAATGGGATTGTATAGTAAAATTCCAAGACTGTATTTTATGAATTTTTTTTTTTTTCAGTTTTTCAAAGAAGCACAGGCACACTGTACAAGTTTTTTCGCTCCCCTATTGTGGTAATAGGTAGCGCATTAGACTTTTGTTTGTAATGGCTATAGCCCTAACGACATGTGATTAACAGGAGGATAGATTTTAATTTGCAACAACTTGTTGATAGAGGGTCTGAGAGTTGCACAATACGCATTAGATTTCTATAGACACATCGCCATTATAGTAGGCTAAGAAGACTACGCACTATTTTTTGCCGTCTGAGACAACCAATTGAACCATTAGCCCTACAACTACAAACAACAACAGTTCTGTTGGTATCTAGTTGTTTTGTTTGTGTTTTCAAATGCCCAGATTCGTGAATCGAAGCTCACCAAGTCGGAAATTCCCACAACTTGTGGACGTTGAATTAAAAGCATACCTAAGATAGTTTTCGAGTGTACGAGTAACTCATGTATGTATAATCCCTTTTTCCGGTTGCAAATTTGATCAGAAATGGATTGTAAGAAATTCACGGAAGCTGTTAAATCATATTCGCAAGAATTAAAAGAGGGTTGGCAATTGGGAAACAACGCCCACTAACATTTTGATGTGTCAACGGTTCGTTTACATTGACTGTTCCTCTCACGATAATCGGCGTACCTCCAGATCATCTCAAAGGAGCAATACTTGGCATAGGGACAAGAATTTAACACAATTGTTTGTCATTCTTCCTTTTATCCATGTGTTGATAACACGGCTTTGAGATGCAAGAGGTGGTACATGCGCTAATGATGCTGCTGTTGTATGATTGATGATTCATGGGTTATGTTTCATAATTGATGATAAATAGATAAACATACATTTATGGAAATAAAAAGATTAAATCTAAAAGCTATTTAATTGATATGTTTGGTTACGGCTGGTTGGTTGTTTGGTTCGTAGATTCCACTACTGTTAGTGTTGGTGACGAAAACATTGTTACAAGTTGCTTCTACTTCTGTATTACGGTATTTCCCCATACACCCCTTTGACTCCTCTATGATTACTCTCCCTAGTTGCAACTTTTTGCCTCTAGTGTCTCCTGTTTCAATCTCTTGCCAAATAATACCCTTCATTGCTTCACTTTCACAACTAAACCTACGCTCCTCTTCCCCTGTCATATCTGTAAAACCAACCCATGTGAAGATTTCTATTCAGCACTGTGTTCCTTGAAATCTGACAAAATACCTGTGCCATAAGCAAACATTTGGTGTGACAAACTCACCACCAAACCCACCTTTCCGCATTGGATGGGACCCATTCTGAAGGCTTGATATTTTTCAAGCATTCATCGAAATTAGTTGTTCTTTCGATGACGATTTTTTGGTGCATTCATGAGACTGTATCTCATTGGATGTCATTAGCTAGGATCTAAGGAGCAGGTGGACAAGCTCACCAATAACAAACGAAAACTGTCAATTAGTTGTCAGCACAGATTAATAACAAAACATTTTTGATGGACATCCAACTTTAGTAGGTGGTCATTCCCACGCTCGCAATCATACGTGATGATCTCAACATTCTTGAACCAAAAACATACACAGGACACCATTCAAACTCGATGGCACAGACAGCTACGGAAAAAGCAGTAATCAACACAAACATTTCAATCGGTTCACCCGATATATACCTTTCATAGCTTCCAGCAATCAACTTGCGAGCACAGCTTAATCCCTCTCATTATGTGAGTTGTGTTTAACTTTCACTTGGCATTGGTAAATCCCCTCATATCTATATTTGATACGTTGGTGAAGCTCTATAGTGAGCATGGAGCTTCAAGAAAATCCCCCATGGTTATAGTCTCCCAGTAATACTTTAGCTATAGCACATAATGATTAATGTTGAGTTGTTACAAGGAGTGAGTCTTGATCATGGGACAGTTGTCTGTGACCATGTTGCAGTTCGAATCACCATTTTGTAAAGAGTAGCTGTTGCGATCTCATATCTACAAACCTGAAATTAGCTCAGACACACTAACGGTCTATTTTTTCTCTTAGTTTGGCATCTTGAGGATGTGTTTCTATAAAGCAAATGGTTGGTGGGTATGGTTTACTAGAGATAAGAAGGACAAAAAAGAAAAAAAAATCTAGAGATGCCTTTTTATCAAAAGAAAACATTGTCAACCTAAAATACAACTCATTCAGGACATAGACTCACCAGCTCAACTCATCATGGGACTTGCCGGTACAAAAGTAAAACAAAAATTTGGTCTAGATCCTAGGAACACAAATTGGTCCAATGACACTGGAAGATTTGGACACCAGTATTTATCCAAAATGGGTTGGGCACCTGGTTCAGGTCTTGGACTAGTTAAGGACTCATTAACTACTCACTTAAAAATTCATATAAAGACAGACAATGCAGGACTTGGGGCCAAATTGAAAAAAGCAGACAAGGACAAGACGTTGGATGAATGTAGTGGTCTTGATGCATTTCAAAGGATTTTGGGAAGATTGAATGGTAATGAGGATAAAGTTAACAATGTACTTGATATGAAAAGGAATGATAATATTTTGAATGGGAAATGGGGGATGCGATTTGTCAAGGGAGAAGTGTTGCTGAGCACATGGGATAAGGATAATAAGACATTAATTTCGTACAAGAATAAGGAAGAGAATAAGAAACGAGATTTTGCTGAAGTGGAGGACGTTGGTGTACAGGAGCCATTGACGAAGAGACAGAAGAAAGATACGGTTGAGACTGGTAGAAAGCTGAATAAACAAGCAGAAGAGAAGGACAAAAAGAGCAAGAAGAAGGAAGAGAAGGACAAGAAGAGCAAGAAGAAGGAAAAGAAGGAAAAGAAGGAAAAGAAGGAAAAAAAAGAGAAAAAGGAAAAGAAAAAAGAAAAGGAAAAGAAGGGATCCAGGAAGGACAGACTGGGTAAGTCCTCCAATTCCACCAATGACGTATCCATATCGCTACTACGAGAAAAGTCTTTAGACTCACCTACACCCGTTCCTGACTCACTGCTGTCTCGAGATTCCACCCCAACACCCATAGCATCAAGGTTATCGGGAAGAGCTAAATACATCAAACAAAAGCGAGCTTCAGTCATGGACCCAAAAGCATTGAATGAGATTTTCATGATATCTAAATAGAGCTTATAATATATATATATATTGGTTAGTATAACGCTACATTCAACATCGTCAGCCTTTTTCTTTCATTTCCATCTACTTAAAGAACGAATGAAATTCCACCCACAATGGCGGTAACGAAACCGACATAAGAGACCAATCTGAACTTGGACATGTTCGGAATGTGGCTGTTGTTTGCATCGTTGGTGTTTGATCTGGATCCCGATGTAGTGGATTGGGAGTTGCTATTGGTTGAAGTTGCACTTCTAGTACCTTGTGATCTTCTACTTGATCCAACACCACAACTTGAAGTTGATTCAGCATCTCTGTTGACTGATGCACTTCCATTGAAGTCACAAGCACTGCTATTTTCATTTTGATCATGGTAGTACAAGTTCAATACGAATGACAATTTATCACGATGGGAGCAGAATGAGTAGTCGCCGTAATCACCCGAAGTACCATTGACACTGATATCAGAACAATCAATTCTTCCACACACGTCAGCATAAATTTCACCATAATCTTCTTCATCAACGTCTTCAGCAACTACACATTCAAATGACTTGGCAATACATTCACAAAAATCCTTGTCGGGAGTAGGTGGTAAATCAGCTGATGCTTGCCAAGTTGTGCTATCTGTGTCGGGACAAGTAATGGTCAGGGTTGCAGTTTCCTCATTGGATGCTCTGGCATAGCTGGGGCTGATATTGTTAATTTCTGAACTATAGTACTTGTAGTCATCCAATATTGAAACCGATGATCCATCAATTGAAACCAATCCATATTTGTTGTCTTCTTCAAAATACATGTAAACAATACCTCCTGACCAAACGTCTGACATTAAAGGTGAATACAAAGTTTGCACTTCAGTAAATAATCTTGGTCTTTTTTCATTACAACCATATTCTGAAAAAAAGATTGGGACTGGTAAATGTTCAAATTCTTCAGTTCTGTCTTTGTAACCACTAGTGGCATATGTTGAGTTACCACACCATTCATACATATTGATACCAAAAAAGTCGGCTCTTTCTTCAACTGATCCACAAGCAAAGTAATCAGCAATGGCAATTCTAGTATCTTCATCATCATTTGAACTGTAACCAACTGGTATTTTCCTCATTCCATTGGAGTCTTCAATATATTTCTTCATATCTCTAACGGCGGCTTTGACAAATGGTGAGGCGTCAGTATTTGATTTGTTATTGGTAACTTCATTACCAGCGAAAAAACCCAAAACATTAGAGTATTCACTCAATTTGTCAATAACTTCAGTATATCTTTCATAATGGTCTAAATCCCACAGAGGGTCATTACGATTGATTGAAGTCTTAGGTTGTGATAAATCAGCAATGATGTAAATACCAGCTTCACTTAAAAGTTCCATACATTCATCATGGTCCAAATCGGGGTCAATAGCATAGACACGCAAACAATTGGTATTTAGAGCTTTAAAATGCTCAACGTCACGTTTGCATGCTTCAACATCGGCCAATGGATCTTTGTAACTAAGGTTTGTATTGGAAATCAATGAAGTATCTTCTTGGTAAGCAATACCACGCATGAGAAATTGTGAACCATTGTTTGAGTAGAAAAATTTGTTGCCAACAATTTCAATTGGCGGAGTTGTGTCTTCAAATTTTGCCCAAATTGGTGCTGAAAGTGAAAGCAAGCATGGAAGGAGCTGAGTGAATCTCATTTTGATAGTGTAGTAGTGGTAGTGCGAAGTGTGTGTGGTGTGTCGTCTTTATATGTATACTTTTTGAATACTGGACAAGTCGTACGATTTGTGTATGGCCAAAGCTTTTGGTTGCGAAAAGAAAAAAAAAACGGTCTCTCCTGAGTGGGGGGGTTGATAATCTCAATTAGAGGGCGAGTAAAACAAACGAGGGTAGGTTTTTTGGTATTGGTAGTACTCCTTGATTCTTTCAAAATACAATGAGCATATCAAAGTTATTATGTTTCATCTGAGTAAGAGATCTCTTTAGGGTATTTATATTGCAGAAAATTTTCTCTGATCTGATAGAAAGCTTAGTGGTTTGTTCTGTTTTAGGTTTGTTTTCTTTTTTTTTGGGGGTGTTTTCTGTTTGTTTTTGTATTACTATGAAGAAATTTAAAAATTTCTTAGTCTCAAAGTTGATTATTTTTCTTGGGTTTGAACGCCCAAAATATATCGTGTTATGTGTTGTATTACATTTCCTTGGCTAATCAGCGGATGCTGCTGTTGACGTGTACGTCAGGAGGTATCTGCTCAGTCATGAGAGCTTTGGCTACAATACAGAAGAGATAACAGAAATAGGGACATCAACTGCAAAACTCTTAAGTAGATATGAAAGGGACCAAATGATGAAACCTTTTACGTTGACCTACAAACTCATAAGTACATGGTATTGGTCTATGGATGTGGATGTGCGTCGAAAATTGGGCGTAAAGTGGCGAGACGACTATATGTTTGTTTAGTGTATACCGTGTCCATGAAAAGAAGGAAAAGAAAATTAGCCGAGAATTTCTAAAAGAGACATGCACGTGACCTTGTTAGGAGAAAATTAAAAACAACCAGCTAAAGTTCAATTGTACTCTATTCTTTGAAGCTACTGAGCAATTCATGTCTACCACAAATATTTTCTAGTTATTCAGTTCTTTCTTCTCCATACCTTCAAAGTAAAGTGGCTGAGTTTTGAGATTAAGTTAATGTATATGCATATACGCGTGATTCTTATGATGCATAAGAAATTATTCTTGAAGAAGTTTATATTTTTAAATTTTTACTTGGCAATTGAAGAGGAGTAGTACAAAGACACGTAACTGTTGTGTAGTTGAAACTTTATACCAAGCATTTGATGACTTGAACATTTGAAGGGGGTCAAGGGCATATATATATATATAGCAAAGCCATTGAAAACAAAAAAAGAGATTGCTGTCAAAGGAAGGAGGCAGTGTCATTTTGAATCAATTTCACACACAACTTATACAAGAAATTGGAGCTACCGCCTCCACTTCTTTATTTATTGTCTCGTATATATACGACCTATTCAGTTCTTCACAAAAGTCATGAGTCGAATATCAATGACACTCGATATATCAATCTATTTTGCGTTTGAAAAAGGGTACAACTATGTAGAAAACAAGCAGGATATCAAGACTTGAGAGCGACACGACACGACACGACACGATACTACCTTAAATTAGTTACAAAGTACCGCACCACCCTTTATTGCAAAACATTGGTTACTATGTATATATGTAAATTGCCAAAAGTGACTCGTTCATATCACGTTCTTTCCTAACCAAAATCTTCTTTCCACTTGTTGATTTCATACTAGTTTGTGTATGTGTCTTTATTAGAGTTCACTTAAAGTTTACTATTGCCACTTTACGCCAAAAGTAGCTTTTATCGAACATTACGCAAGATATTAAAGGTCTTAATTACCAATGTTTGGTAGTGTATTTATTCCAATTCTAAGTTGTCAAAAGGTGCCAAGGCGCCACTTCAAGTTGAGGTAATGTAACTATATGGAGAAGGACGAAAACAATACATTGACACCACCTATTTTTCAAAACTCAAACTTTCATATAGATTACAAAATTTGAAATTTTACATTACATCAACTCATGTGTCAAAACTACGATTCACCGGTGTAACTTATCCAATTAATTTATCGACATGTGCAAGCTAAAGAAAAATCTATTATAACATCATGAATGATATTTAATTAGCGAGTGCTTTTAATGCACACATATGAAGAAGTCGTTGTCGTGCTAATTGTTGTCAGATTCAAGCACTACGATGTTTAGCTAAACTGTGTATATTTAATTCATGACCACTCCTTTAGCCTCGCATTTACGATCACATCGCATCAATTTTTCCCCATCATCGACACCACATAAAACCTCGTTGACATAAAAGAGCTCCAGAATACTCAACTTTCACTTGGTTTTTAGCGATGCTTGCTTTCTCGTTCTTCCCAACCATTTGGGGGATCAAAATCATGATTAGGTCTTGATAATATGGATGTTTAGTAGTCTGCAAATAAGAAAACAAACAAACCTACAAATGAGGTCCGAGCTCCACAATAAAACTGGAAGCTTTCACCGCTATAATCACAAAAGTTTGGGTGAATTATGATATACGTATAGATTCATGTCGATTCTTTCAAAGAGATCAGAGAATAGAGTCAACCACTCTACAAGTGCCATAGGATAGTATAAACCACAAAAAGACAAAAATAGACATTCAAATTCATAAAGTGTTATAAAACAAAACGAAAAAAAATCATAACAAATGTGTGATCAGGGGGTGGTAAATGGTGACGAACAACACTAACGATTTAGTGCAATCAACTTTAGGGGGAAGGGGAGCATCCTTATTGTGAAGTCAACACTAGAATCATCAACTGTGTTTTCCAGCTTCTTGGCATTCCGGATACTAGAGTGGCCAATCCTAGCACCATGTTTCCAAAAAAACCTTCCAACCACAACGAATCATCTATTCTTCAGGAACCTCTTCTCATTGACTCGATGATGGACCATACTCTGGTGATGTTATTGAAACCCTTTAGTGGGATTTCCTTATTTGATACATTGGCTCTCAGTGAATTGAATGCTTTTCAAATTGTTGGCAATTTCAAATGTGAAACACTTTTTGATGTAGTTTCATGTATTGGTGTGGAATTGGATATTTGATGTTTTCAAATTGTGACTTTACCGAGAGTGAGTCTTGCAAGCAATACCCCATGTTTGCCAACTATTTCTGCAAGAAACGACGTATCGTTCTCACTCTCAATGACGCAGCATCTTTGTCATTGCGGGTCCGTCACTATGTTTTCAATCTTTGCTTCATTCTAATTTTCTTTTCCGTCCATACCAGTAAATTTGTGTTCCAAATTATTGCCCACTGTACCATTCAAGCCATTCAATATCCCTTCATTTTATTGACTCGGTGACTGCTTATTTTTTCCCAGTCTCAAGTGAACTCTTTTCATTATTTCATCATGAGTATATTTGTTTCTAAAATGGTCAACCAATCGTTCTATCTGTTCAAGTTTTTCTTCCTTGGTCATAAGGCTTGATCTTGGAGCTAATTTCGGTGGTTCACAAATAACAGAAGTTTCTTCCTTTTTCATCAACTTCTTGAAGGCTGTTTTGATTGATTTGAATGGTTTCTTCAACACATCACGTTTGCGGCTTTTCAGGTTGTTCAGTTTGGGGATATATTCAGGCTCATCAAATCCCATGTAGTTGGTGCCATAACGTTGTTGGACAAATTCCTTCTTTTCTTGGTTGTTTGTCAAATCAATAAACTCGCTGGTTGGATTGGTGTGCATGGGTGAATTAGTGCCTTCATAATGACCACGTAATGATCTCAAGCTGAATTTCGGTTGTTGTTGTTGTTGTTGTTGTTGTTGTTGTTGTTGTTGTTGTTGTTGTTGTTGTTGTTGTTGTTGTTGTTGTTGTTGTTGTTGTTGTTGTTGTTGTTGTTGTTGTTGTTGAGTTGGTGGTAATTCAGTAGTTGGTGGAGTTTCAATTTCAGAATCAACATTTGAATCACTGGTTTGACCATCACCATTTGTCTCAGTTTCGTGGTTATTCAAACTAACCGGTCTTGAATTGTCTTGTTCTTTAATCAGTGCTGACAACTTGGTTTTTTCGGTGGCATTGTTATTTGATTCAATTGCATTTGTGATGTATCTCGATGGTGAAGTTTCCAATTCATTGTCATCATTTTCATTACCTTCATGACCAATGTGACCACAATTCTCATTCAAATTGGGACTTCCAACATTTGATTCCTTTTTATTCCTAATTGAAGCCAATCTTTCTGCTGCAGCTTTTGCAGCTTTCCGTTGTTCATTCTTCAACCTGAATGTCTGATACAACTGCTTGATCCGATCAATGTTTTCCCTGTCCTCCTCAATTCCTGCCTGATGAGAAATATCACACAAATCGTTGATGACCAATTTTCTTTCATAAACAATGGTTTTTGTTTCGGTGTTTGCCCCTGATCCAGTAGTAACTTGTAAAATGTGGGTGAAATGAACAACAACAACTTTGTCGCCATCTTTGTAAAACCTGACATCTCTGCTCAAATCATCGGTAGGATGCAATAATTCCAAAATGCGGTAAAGTTGACCTTCAGTGATGGGTCTGGTGATGACGGTGGTGGTAGTAAGCATTATTTAAACTTAGGTGTAAATGTAGTTTGTAAAATTAAGTATAAATGCAGTTCGTAAAATTAAGTTTAGTTCGTAGTTCTTAAGTTCAAGTGTGAGTGGAAGGGTAAAGATGTGTATGGAGACAAGAGAATCATTTAGAGAGAATACAACTATCGTGGTTTCAATGGCATTTTATATGATTTCTAAAGTATAGTATATCAAAATCATGATGTCCGCAATACTTTATTGGACTATAGTTAAGAGCGCATAACAAGTACCTCATGTTCATGATATGATAGGCAACGAATGGTACAAAAACGATTGTTGTTATCAGTTTGTGATTGCAAAATATAGACAGTTGAATGCATAGGCGAGTTTACGCAAAGAGTACCTACAAAAAAGGGCCCAACACACCAGGGCATTGACATTATCTTCACACTTCATCCATGATTTGTGTATCTCATCAAAGTCTGGTACTGCTCAGTTCAGCCAGGGTTCGCAGTTTATGTTCTTCTTGCTCTTTCTACACTTTCTCCTGAATGCAATAAATATGACACAAAGTCTGGATTTTCTTCTGACTGCAAAACAAAATACCAAAAAAAGGTAGAGTACGAGAAACAGCCATCTTTTAATCTACTCAATCTAGTTTAGAGGGGCATTGTCAAATTTTCAATCTAGACCCCACCACAATCAAAATGTCTTGAGTATTCGTAATGCACTACTTACAAATAAAGCATTTGTATTCAATATATACTCTAGATGCTTACTGTCAACTGTTGGTAACTAGATCAATCAGTCTTCTTTACTATGAGCTTTTCAACACTAGTGGGGGACTACACATTTGAATCCTTGTAGAACAGCTTCATTGCTGTTACATTCTTGTGGATATTTTCAGTCGGATCATTTAATATGACTTATATAATGTTTTGTTCCTGGCTTGTAGTTTCCTGACTTTTGTTCTTTCTTAATTTAGTTGTTGTTTCCTTATTTGTTATTGTTTCCTCACTGAAAAATGATACAATTTTGGGATTCAAAGCAAAATCCAAACTCTCGTTGAAAGAAAACCGAGGTACAATTTGAAGTTGGTTTTTCCTTCCCTAACAATTGTGTAGTTGTAGATTAGTGTATAAAGCTACCAAATGAATATAATCACGTGCTTTTCGATCTCTTTTTTTCTTTTTTTGCTTCATCAGATTACCAAACATGAATACTCCATACACTGTCATCACTACATATATTCAGTCAACGTATTTCCGTGTATTCAATTGCCTGCTGCCTTTCATCTATACCGCTGTTAAAATCATCATGCATACCGAAACTTAATGGGTAATATTTTCCATCGTTTTCACAATTCAACGACGAACAATTAGATGGCAATTACTGGTAGAATAGCTACAGGAAGCACCACCGAATACAAGTTAGGCCCGGATTATTTGTCGAGAGTTGGCTTCATTCCATGAGCTTACCATTTGAGATAACTTAACTGGATGTTCTTGCTACCCTTGAGAACAAGCAGAGGAATGATACAGCAGATATGTAGCTATCAACAATCATCTCGAGTTGATCATCTTCTACATGTGGGAGAGCTTTTATTACTGCTTCAGGGTCTGGAACATAATCATAGCCAATTGAATCAGCAGTGTGTTTTGCTGATATTCTAACAATCAACCTAAAAAGCTTTTTACTGACCAACAAAACTTTAGAAGTTTACAGTCGATGATCCACAAAAGTCGGTCAATAGCAATGTGGTCTTTTCCAAAAACCAGAATTGTGTGCCGCTTGATTATGATTTTCTGTTTCTCCCTCAATTTTGCAGTTGAATCGCAAACACCCACAAATTTGCAATTTCACTGGTGGTATTTCTTTTTTTTCTTTTCCGTCTACCCATTGCAATCATATCAAACATATTAAATCAACAATGACACTCCAATTACGCAACTTAGTCTTACTATTTGTCCTCATTTCAGGTATCTTTGGTGCTACTTTGAACAAGGTTGGTGAATATGGTACTTACATGAATCCAAACCCTCGCAAAACTGCCAAATGTGAACCGAATGATTTAGTCAAGCTATCCACTTGTTGCAACGATGTGCTTTCAAAATTGGATGAATGTAAACCCAACGACTTGGCTTGTGAATGTTGTGCTTTGCAGAGTATTGATGATGAATGCTATCACTTGTGTCCTGGAAACCCAAATACCAATTTCTTAACGGTGTTGTTGCTGGACTGTGCTGAAATGAATGAGGTCAATGCATGTTCTTTACCATTCAAAAAGGAAGATCCCGAACCACCTAGAAAAAGTATTGTTAGAACAGATGAAGAAGATCCAAGAGTTTTGGATGATCCTGTTGATGCCAGCTTGCAAAGCAAAGTATACAATGTTGAGTCCTTAACTAAACAACCCCAAATTAAAAATCAGAATTTAAATTTGTTGGTCAGTAACGAAGGGGGCAAAGAAGAGGAGGATGATAAGCAAGTGAATGAAGTTAATGTTACAAATGAATCCGTTGTATTGGACAACATTACTGTAATAGTTGTTGATGCTAACTATTCAAACTCGACAACAGTGAATTCTTTGAATGAGCATGAATCCGGTACAAACAATTTTAACTTACCAAATGTGGTGATGTTACTCATGTTTGGAGCGCTTTATTGCTATATGTGTTGACGCAATTGATTATTCAAGACTAAACCTTGCTCTTTACAAGAGTGAAGAGCGTTTTACTTTGAATTTTTTTAATCGATGAACTAGGTATATTTTTATATAGTCCATAATATAATGTCTCTCATAATTTCTCATTCATCCATTCAAGAGTATTGATGATACCCGTCTCCAAATCCACGGCAGGTCTATACCCCAACAATGTCTTAGCTTTGGTGATGTTATGGTATCTTGTGGCACAAACAACCCTTACTCTAAATGGAGTTAATCCTGGTTCTTTACCCAAAAAGTTGGAAACAAATTGTGAAATGTAACCCAATCCGATGGCAACAGTTCTATTTAACTTGATATAATAAGGGTCAATAATTCCGTCGTTTTTCCATACTGTCCTTGCTAATGTCCAAAAATATGTTGGCGCATCATTAGTGATAAAAAACGTCTCTCCGCTAACTTGATCTCTTGTGGTCTCATCTAATAGTTTTTGCGCCGCAAGCACATGCGCATCAGCAACATTTCCAACATAGGTCCAATCAAATAAGTTGTTGTTGTCACCTAGTTGATATTTGGATTGACCTAATTTGGCACTCGCTTTCAAACCAGGGACCAATTGACGATCACCAGGACCAAATATACCAGCCGGTCTCAAGCAAACAGTCCTGAACCCGTTTGCGGGATTGTTTGCTTCCAAAACTGCCGTCTCTGCAATAGCCTTAGTTTCGTTATATCCATCCATGTGTACTTCTGGGTATGGCCACGTTTCATTGGCATTTATGACATTCTGGCCATTGAAAATAACACCTGCCGATGACGTATACACAAATGATCCAACACCTGTTTCTCTGGCCACTTTGAGTAAGTTGTTTGTACCTTGCACATTAACTTTTTCGTAAATATCTTGTGATAGTCCATGCATTGGTGATGCTGAATGGACAAGTACATCACATTGCGATTTTCGAATAGCTTCAGCTACGTCATCAGCATCGGTTAAATCCCCTTTAAAAAACTCAATCGTTTCGGGATCAAAGGTAAAAAACTTGGATAACTTATTGGGCAAGGGACGAACATCAAACACCGTAATCTTTATTCCTGGGCAATGAGAGACAAATTGTTGAATCAAATGAAGTCCCAAAAACCCAGAACCACCAACTAAAAGGACAGATTCTAACTTATTTCCTGCCATCTCAATAGCTCACTGCACAATAGTACCAATTGGGAGGTTTATTCGAATATGACTAGGGTAAGGTGTTAAATCAATTGTCTAATGAAGAATGCCTTCAGTCGATACTGACAGAATTTTCTCATTGAAATAAATCGCGCGTCGTATAGTAAAACTCTGTTGTGTATGGATTAAACACATTAGCTGTGATATTCCCCCACGCAGATCCTAGAGTGTGCTATCAGTAAAACTGAGTAGTATATACATGTACAAACTCATTCAAGAATAACCCTATTTCTGCCAAGGCTGCTCTTTCAACATGGCGGTTCACTAATTTATCTTTTGATCACGTGAGATGTCATAAAGGTATAGTCAAAAGTTTCCATCCCAAACACTTAGAGCCAAGTTATAAAAAAATATAGTGGCTGGCTAGCAAGGAAGTTGACATGAGTGATTTACGCCATTATATCATGGTATGGAAGTTGAAAGATCTGACAGGACCCAACTTTTTTATTCTCTCATTTCCATATACTTTTCCTTTCCTCCTCTCCTCCTCCCTTCTCTCCAAGTGTAAAACACGAATCAAGTGAGAGAGAGACAGAGAGAGAGAGAGAGAGAGGAAAAAAAAAAAAGGCAAAACAAACAAAAATCTTACGACCAAAACAAAAGTTTAGCTGCACAAACACACAACTACCCATCACAAGCCACTATATATATATATCAACTCCACCTTCAAAGAGATGTCGTCGAGTGACAAAAGTTCCAAAGATGACATTAGGTCGCAATTGTCCGACATGCAAAAACGATTGTTTAGCAAAAAGTCTTCTTCATCACATCATGACGCGTTCAAAGAATCAACAAGTTTCAATCTGCTGCAATTACCTCATCAACATCCATTGTTTCAACATCATGATCAGGAAAACGCTCTTGCCACTTTACTGCACCCAGAGAGGAGGTCTGGTGATGAATTGCCATTGCCAACTATCAAAAGATCGAAAAAGGCGGATAAATTGCACTCTTCATTACCTTTGGGAGCAGAATCGAAGGGTAACGACATGAACTTTGTAGTTGGTTTGAGTGAAAATTTGTTGACTGAATGTCGGAGATTAAATGCAGATAACACGAAGTTGAAGCTGAAATTGAAACAAGCGTTACAAGAAGTACAGACGTTGAAGGAGGAAACTGGCAAGTTGAGCAATTCAAATCAAACATACATTTCCAACGAAAGTGAGTTAAAGGACAAAAATTGGCAATTGGAGAGTCAGATAAGTAGCTTGAAAGAAGATATAAAAATACTCGAGAAAAGTAATGACAAATTGAAGGTGCTACAAGAAGACATGAGTGGTCAGTTGAATCAAATTACGAAAAACAATGACGAACTAGATATTACAAACTCATTGCTACTGAAAAAGCTTAAGGATTTGGAAACCAAATATGAAAAGGATACCAAAGAGTTGAGTGAACGTGTGGAAAATCTTAACGATGAAAATGATAATTTACAATCTAAGCTTGCTGCCACTACCGTAGTGGAACCAGATGCGGGCACCGAAGGTGCTATCAAAACCTTTAAGGAAGCACAAAATGCTCCGGACGCTAATTCAGGTGTGTATGTTTCTGGACTTGAATCAATTTTGAAAGAATTGGAGCAATTTCAAGGTACAAACAACGGCTCAAAAATGGCAACTATAGACAATGCAATTTCACGATTGAGAGACCACATAGATAAGGTATCGTCGGGTGATTCAAACACCCGCTCTCTCAAACATACACAAAGCACGCCGTCAAAGTCAGAAGAGGAAGTGTACGCCTCTCTGGAATTTCCTCTCAGCAAAGCTCTTGCTGTTCTGCATGCAAACAGTGTATCTGAACCTTCTGTTAATAGTGACGCTGGTTGGGATCAGTTTTTGGGACAAAACGTTGAAAGAACCCCTTCGAAGCCCAAGCACGGTGATATAATTCAACAGTTTGACGGTGATGAAGTCGCTGATCAAAGCTACCATCTCAACATATCAGTCGAAGGCTCTCCAACTACTATGGAACAAACTACTCCACACAAGAACAAACATTCAGTTGAGGACGTCTTTCAGTTAATTGATACCTTGCTCAAGAGTGATGAACAAGACAGAAAGTTTAGGGACTTATTTGAGAGTAGAGGTATGAAACTATTGTCGACTGTTGAATATCAAAAGTTGGTTGATCATGCGAAGACCATTGAACCAATAATTGAAGAAACTCCCGCTGTACTGAAAACTAAATTGATGGAGCTTGATCAAAATGCCCGTTCACTTAATCGCCCTGACTTAAAGTATCTCACCGATCATGCTAAACAGCTAGGATATGTCGTTATTGATAGTGAAAAGTATAACAAATTAAACGGTTTTGGTAAAAACCCAAGCATCGACTACCTAGTCAAGAAGGCGAAAGAACATAACAAGGTCCTAATTTCAAATGACGAGTTGGATAATATTCTCAATCCTAACGAAGAACAAATAAAGACCCATGCGGAAAAGTTGCATTTGAAAGTTTTCACTGAATCTGAGGTTGCAGCTTTGAAAACTCCACCATTATCAGCCGTCAAGAGTTTAGCATCTGAGCATGACCACGTTCTAGTGTCATCAGATGAACACAGTACTACGCACAAGATGATTGACAGTCCAACTTTGGACTACTTGAAAAAGCATTTAGACACACATGAGCATACCTCAATGAGCAACAAGGAGTTACAAGAGTTGCTCGAAAGAGCTAAGAACCCAAGTGTAGATGAAGTCAAACAACACGCCCATAAGAGGGGATTGACAGCATTGCCAAAGGAAGAGCACGAGAAGTTGTCTTTTCTTGCTCACAATCCAAGTTTGGGGCATATAGAACAATGTGCTGAAAAAATGGGTTATGCTGTTGTTGAAAGAAAGAGCTGGGACACATTGAATACAATGTCGTCCGATCCCCCAGTCACCCACATACGTGATCTTGCGACAAAAAACAAGATGATGCTTCTTCCAGCATCTGAATATGATGAATTGAAGCGTTTGTCTAGCCAACCAGATATGGAGCACATAAAGAAGGCAGCAGCCAAGATGAAGTACTCTGTGATAACAAACGACAACTATGAGGAGTTGAAGAGAAGGGTGGAAGATCCAAGTGTTGAAGAACTCGAGAGTGCAGCTCAAAAGAAGAATTACAAGATGGTGACTAATGATGACTATCTGTCTATAATCAAGAGGGCGGATGAACCAGATTTGGAGCACATAAAGGAGGCAGCAACCAAGATGAAGTACTCTGTGATAACAAACGACAACTATGAGGAGTTGAAGAGAAGGGTGGAAGATCCAAGTGTTGAAGAACTCGAGAGTGCAGCTCAAAAGAAGAATTACAAGATGATAACTAATGATGACTATCTGTCTATAATCAAGAGGGCGGATGAACCAGATTTGGAGCACATAAAGGAGGCAGCAACCAAGATGAAGTACTCTGTGATAACAAACGACAACTATGAGGAGTTGAAGAGAAGGGTGGAAGATCCAAGTGTCGAAGAACTCGAAAGTGCAGCTCAAAAGAAGAATTACAAGATGGTGACTAATGATGACTATCTGTCTATAATCAAGAGGGCGGATGAACCAGATTTGGAGCACATTAGACATGCATCCAGTAAACTCGATTATCGAGTCGTCAGCAACTCCGATTTTGAAGAGCTACAGAGGCGAGTGAATGAACCTACGATAGAGGAAATTCTGTCTAGGGCAACAAAATTGGGAGTGGTTGTTGTTGGTGGTGAAGTGTACCAACGGTTGTGCTCTCCATCTGTACAAGATCTTCAGGCGCATTGCGATAAATTGCAACTCCATCTATGTCCACGAACCGAATTCGAGGAAATCTCCGATAAACTTGACAACCCTAAGATGGATTACTTAGTTGAATGTGCTGAGAAGCATCAACTGACAGTTATCAATAATAAAGAACTTGCAATATTGAAAGAGAAGGCAAATGAACCTGATTTGGCACATTTGGAGGAAAAGTCACGTTTGAGAAATCATGTTATCGTTCCTGAGGACAGATTTAAATTAATGGAGAGGCAAATATCCAATCCAAGCGTTGAGGAATTGAAATCGCTAGCCAAGTCCATCGATTACGTAGTACTTGACGAGCAAGAGTTCAATAAGTTAAAGAATCCTTCAAGAAGCATGCTTGAAAAGAGTGCTGCTGTGTACGGTTGTTCCTTCGTCACCACAGACGAGCTCGAAAGATTGAAGCAGCACGAAAAAGCACCCACAAAGGAATTTATTGTTTCCAAGGCATCTGAAAAAGGTTTAGTAGTAATACCTAAAAAGGAATACGACGAGTTGAATGTCGATGCGAATAATCCGTCTAAGGAGCATTTGGCTCAAAAAGCAAAGGAGATTGGTTTTGTTGCTATCCCCATGCGGGACCATGAAAGCTCACGTTCGCAATTAGATAACCCCACGATTGATTTCTTGAGAGAAAAGGCCAAATTATATGATCAAGATTTGATTTCGTCGTCGACTTTAGCAGCTATGCAGGAATGTGTGAGCAATCCAAGTTTGGAATTTTTGAACGAAAAAGTCGCAAATTACAATTCAACAGTTGTGGATACAAAAAGATACAATGAGTTGGTCGAATTAGACATTTCACCAAACGCAGAGAAACTCAAAGAAAAGGCCCATGAGATTGGTTGCGATGTCGTAGAGCAAGAAGAACTTGTTGAGTTGAGGAGAATACGAGATGATCCTAATGTTGATGATGTGAGCAGAATGGCTGCGGCTTTGGAGCTTGCTGTTTTGTCGGAATCAGAACGCGACGAACTTTCTCATTGCATTGAATCGCCCACTGTTGACTATTTGAAAGAGCATGCCAACAAATTGAACTATACAATGATAGAGACACCAGTCTATGATGAGTTGAAAGTTTTTGTTGAGTCTCCATCGAAAGAATTCATAACTGAAAAAGCTCATTCTGCAGGTTTAGCGGCTGTACCGGAAGAAGAGTATTTGCTATTGTGCCATAGAGCAAACGACCCTGATTTAGATGAATTGATGGCCCAAGCCAAAACTAAAAAGATGACCTTAATCAATATCGACGAGCTTGAGAAGTTGCATTCTCAACTCACGGACCCAAACATTGAATATTTATCCCAGCACGTTGAGGAGGCGGGTTGTGTTATGATGACAAAGGAGGAATTGGCTACAATGAAACTACAAGTTGAATCACCTACTGATGAGTACTTAAAGGAGAAATGTGGAAAACTCAAATTGGCAACACTTCCAGAGTCAGAACTTATCAACTTGAGATCAATGGTTGAATCACCATCTGTGGGCTTTTTAACTGAAAAGGCAGAAGCCCAGGATTACAAAGTGATCAAGAATTCAGACTACCTTGCGATGGTCAGAAATATTGAAAGTCCGGACTTGGAATACTTGAAATTACATGCAGGTTCCAAGGAGATGCAATTAATTGGAGTGTCCGACCTTGCCAGCTTGCACTCGCGTATTGAAAACCCTAGTAGAGAATACTTGTCGGAGCATGCCGAAAAGGTGGATAACGTGATGGTATCTAAAGATGAAATTGCGGCATTGAAACTACAAGTTGAATCACCTACTGATGAGTACTTAAAGGAGAAATGTGGAAAACTCAAATTGGCAACACTTCCAGAGTCAGAACTTATCAACTTGAGATCAATGGTTGAATCACCATCTGTGGACTTTTTAGCTGAAAAGGCAGAAGCCCAGGATTACAAAGTGATCAAGAATTCAGACTACCTTGCGATGGTGAGAAATATTGAAAGTCCGGACTTAGAATACTTGAAGTCTCGCGCAGGGCACCTTGATCTGGTACTCATTTCCGATAGCGAACACAAAGCATTGCTTGAACCTGATAGAGCATCGATTGAAGCGAGTGCATTAGCTCTAGGGTTGGCAACAATCCCTCAAGCCGATCTTGAAAAGTTGAAGGAAATTTCAGATGCACCTGACCTTGTGTATTTAAAAGCTAAAGCTGAATCGCTTGGTTATGAGTTGATACAGTGTGAGGATTTGGCCACATTGCACACCACAATTGACAATCCTAGAAAAGAGTTCCTACAACAAAAAGCCGATTCTTTGGGTTGTGTGATTATCAGCAAAACCGAACTTGACCAATTACGTTCGACAACCTCAAGACCAGAGGCGAATACTGGCACGAGAGGTGCATCGAAGTCAGAAAACCCAACAGCCCTTGCCGATGAAGAAGCTCAATCAAGGACAAAACTATCTCACGAACTTTGTGCTGCTCACGATGATGACTCCGCTGTACGAAAGATGAGAGAGTTTTTGAACGACCGGGGCTACACAATTATTCCTATTGCAGTTTCCCGTTCTAGTTCGAACACCACAAATCTGAATGAGTATGATGACGCCGGAAACTCATTTGAGGCAACGCGAAATCAACAATCGCAAACAAACGCGGAAGATTCTACCAAGAACCATCATCAACTACAAAGAACCATAAGCGAAAATACTTTGGCTAATGCCGCTAACCTGCGCTCACTTTCCCTCGTGCCTGACTCCGAATTTATTTCATTAAAGAAAGATCGCTTGGGTAAGGAAAGGCTTGAAAAGAGAGTCAAAGAGGTGGTAAACGAATTGTATGGATTGAAAAGCGCTTTGGTTGAAAAAAAGGATGTGATTAGGAGTCTCGAGAGTGAGGTTTTACAGTTTGAATGTCCGGTTTCCAAAGAACATATTAGATCATGTGCAACAGACCTTGGCCTTTTGTGTATAAGTGCCACTTACTATGTGGGTACCACGACTCATCCTCGACCCGATGTGGATCACGTGAAAATACTTCCAGCAAGTTACTTCAATCAGCTCTTGAAGTACAAGTCGTCCTCCGTGGAAAAAATTTCCAATGATGCATTTGAACGATTTGCGAAAAAGCGAGGATATGTCAAAAAAGATTTAGGTGCTCCAGATATGGCCCTTGTTCAACCAGGAAGTGGTATTGACGCAAAGTTTTCACCACCAAGTCACACTTTGGTGCGTGGTGGTCAAGATGGAACGCACACTCCACCAGTAGTACCCATACAGAGGCATCTTCCCCACTCAAGTTCGCTCAGATCCAATCTTTCGGAATTCTCCACAACTTCGCTCAGATCGACTGGTATGTTCTCCATGGCCACTGATGTGTCGTTTACGGACAAACTGATGATCCCTGCAATCACCCAAGTTGTTATTGGTGAGTATCTTTTCAAATATTATAGGAGATTTGGCTCGGCGTTCAGTGCGATTGCTGAAACACGACATGAGAGATACTTTTGGGTTCATCCGTACTCTTTGACCTTGTACTGGTCCGAGAGCAACCCCGTACTATCTAATCCAGCATCTAGGAAGACCAGAGCTGCCGCCATAGTCGATGTTGATAGTGTTGAAGACAATAATCCTATCCCTACCGGTTTGTACCACAAAAGTATCATAGTACGCTCCACTGATAGGTCGATCAAGATTACCTGTGCAACAAGACAGCGTCACAATATATGGTATAATGCTTTACGCTATTTGATTCACCGAAACATCGATGACTTGAGTGTTGATATGGAGGGTGGTGAAGATGGTGATGCTGATGTTGATACTGATGACGACATCGATGCCTCTCCCATACTGCATATGATGCAGATTCCGAAATCTACCTCCCACAAGAATCTTGATGCTTTGAGAGATACAGGGGATCGACGTGCATTTCCAAGACCAAAACGGATCTCGTCTCAGGAGGGAATTAAAACCCCTAGAACTCCTGGTGGTGTTTCCAGGCTTCTGTCATTTAGACGGTCATAATGCATATGCGAAAAAAGAAAAAAAACCTACTGGGAATATGTTAATCCTGTATGATATTGAATTTAAGTTATGGCTTCTCTATGTACATTTTGTTAATGCGAATGTCTTGTAAAGATAATGTTTTTGGTTTTCTCCTGCATATCATGTCACTGAAATTGAATACAAGGACTAAAATGATTGCGAAGCATCCAACGCCAGCTGTAACGCCAAGGACACTATTGTAGCATTTGTTTCCTAAACTGCACCCCATGGTTGCCAGCAGAGTTTCGCCATCCTTGGCCATGTCCATGAGGGCTGTTTTGCCAGATTTGAGATCATACTCTTTACCAAACATACTAGTCAAGTAATAACTGGGCCCAATAGGCGCAAGACATGTAATTCCCCAATTGAAAGAAAAATCTTCCATTCCAAAAATGTCTCCCACAATAATGGGAATGAGACAAAATGTAAAACCGTAAAAAAGACCGACTAAAAAGGAATTGAGTGGAAGGTTGTTATAGTGAACAGTGTTTGAGGTAAGTATTTGACAAAAGGTTGTTCCCACCGACGGTATGACCAATAACCATGACCTTGGTGTGGAGAATGATTGCGTGATAATGTCACCCAGAATGCCCGCTAGTATCCGACCAATGCAGTTTGCAATCGAAATCATTCCCACTTGAAGTTGTTGTTGTTGTTGAATCAATAACTCAATTTGATCACTAGTGGCTGCAACTTCCAAATGTTCCTCAGTAGTAGAGTATCCCACCAAGGACTTGACAATGTATCCCACAGAGTAAATGTACATCTGGCCCAACGACGCCAAAGACCCAAGGATTGCAAAACACATCCAGAACTTGTAACTTTTGAATAAATCAACTTTGGAATGCGTGCTTAGGTTCTTCTCAGAATCTTCCAGTAATTGATGGTTTCGGAATGTAGAAGCTTTTCGAAGCTTGTGCTCTTTGTCTGACAAATAGACACTAGGAAAGCAGATAACGCAAATGACAATTACGGAGATCCCAACAAACCCCAAAAATTCAGAAGTCTTCCCTGCATAAAAAACTGAAGCTATCACCGAATAAAAAAGAGCACTTAAACCATACAATGCCAACGGTAACGATGTTGCAACCCCTCTTATACTTGGAAAACTTACTGCACAACATTTGAGACAAGCAGAATTGATAAAAGTCGAACCCAAACCTATTGAAAACAACCAAAAACAAGATATTTGAACCTGATTGTATTGGTGATCAAATTGATATTTCATGCCACCATAGCCCAAAATTATCAAAAATGCACCTATTAGTAGCGATAAGGTGTATCCCTTGCGATCTACAACTGCTCCAGAAATTGGGCCTGCCCATGCTGTCCCAATAGTGCCCCATAAAGCAATCTTTGATGAATCCGATGCTGTGTATTGTAATTGCTTTGCTAGCTGAGGACTATATGATGAATAAAGGTATAATGTTCCACATATTAACCCAAGAAATGTACATGATAATAAAACAAGGACTCTGTGCACGTTTCGTGATAGCATTTCAAATTTCGATCCTTCATGTAATAATTACTTGCTCCCTTTAATACTATTGAAAAGTCTCCTTTACATGGTCATTCTCAACAAAATGAAAAATTTGTCCAAAGGCTTTTTCGTGTCAACTTTTGGTACAAAGAATTACACAAAGCCGCGTCCACTATGACCCTCAACAGTGGAGTGACAACTAATGGTTGATAAACGAAAAATTGTGGTATTTTGAAAGGATCTATTAGCAAAAGAGCTCAATTTGTTGGGGAGGGGGAAGGCGGGATAGAGAAATAGGGTTATAGAAACAAAGGCATTCAATTAGTTACATTGCAACAGATCGTGATTGGTACTATAAGTACTTCTTCACTTCGCTTTCCTCGATACCAATAGATTCCTATTTGAGAGTGTATTGTTAGTAAGCTGCTCTCATTGCGGGTGTCATCAAAGTGTTGAGTGACGTACCAATATGTTCTTTTTTTCAGTAAGATCGAGTAAGGTACCACGAAGTAGTTTGAACTATAGATTGTTAGTACATGTATCTGACGTGGCTAGGGGTTATAACATACATATTCTTTGTATTGCTTGTGGATACGCAGTAAATGTGAAATTTGTTGGGCCATTTCAGTACTGTGGGTGAGTTCATGGCTGGACAGTTTTTGCAAATTCGTCAATGCTTCAATTTCCTCCTTAGCCTCGTTGAGACGTTGAACTAGTTCTTCATTAGAAAGGGCTGTTCTGGCATTCTTCAACGCTAAATTCAGTCTGTTAGTACAAGAGGGTGTTGTTGAGACTAATCTATTCGATTATCGTACCTTCTATTAAGTCATTTGTCTCTTGTTCAAGACCTTTCATCTCTTTCTCCATCAAAGGGATCTTCTCCAATAAATCTGCGTCTGAATTAGCACACTCTGGTACTAAGGCCCTGTAACAATAATAACTGGTTTTACCCACGACCTTGACAATAAGTTCATTCAGCTCAACCAAAGTTGTTAACCCCACACTTAATCTTTGTTTTGGAACTTGATTATGCAAATTTAACAAGATATCATTGGTGGAGTAGGGTCTATACTGGGACTTCATGTAGTCGCGAATGATGGTTCTGACGTCTTCTGAACACTGTGTATGTTTTGTTGAAGGCATTCTCCTGAAGTGTTTATGTTTTGGAACAAGAGTCACTTACAACAGATTTTCAAGTGGACACTCATTTTGCAACCACAATTAACACACTTTGTTCTTTTTTTCACCTTGAAAGCTATGTTAAAGCACGTACCCAAGGGAAAACCAGACACCACTCCAGTCTTATTGTACGCAGATAATCCCAGTCACGTACATATGCACATTTAATTACTCTTTCCTCTAGGTAACAACCAAAACAACGTCAAAGAAATAATTTGTATTGAATTTGATGCAAAAAAAGGAACAATTCCTCCATCTCCAAAGCGAACATGACTATTGGACACAGCTTGAGACCGTAAAGTCTGTTATTATAACGTCTGAGAAATCGCAAGTCTAAAGAACTATGCGGTCGCTATGTTTCGAATATATATGATGACAGCCAATGCTTGGTAACTACAGTGTCACAAATTGTTGTGACACAACAATCGTTATTATGATGTTTCTATATTTGTCAAGGTCGTGTAAATTGATACAATTGCATGTTATCTCTCAATAAATCTTTTGTGTGTTTTTTATAATGAAGGACAAGAAAAGTGAACAGGGTGATCGTATTCTGCACATCTAAAACACAACTGAGCTGAGCCCCCCCTCCAACCCACCATCGAAACCTAGTTTTATTCGCATTCACAGCTTGCCATCTTGACAACACTTCATAGCTAGACCAATTCAAAGTTTACAGAAACAATACTTGCTTTGATCAATTACCCGCAACAAATCATACACAAAACTCAGCAAAGTTTAAAGAAACATTATGGCCAGTCGCCAATCGAGGTTAGAGGCAGAGAAACTTGCCATCATACAAAATTCCATGACGAGAGGAAGATCTTTGTCCCCTGGAGCCGCAACCAGTAGTGGCGGTAGAGGTTCCTTCAAGAGCCGCTCACCCTCCGTTTCAAGAGAGGATTATAATGGTAGATTGAAGTGGTCAATTACAAATCATGACCCCCTGGAACGAATTCAAAGGGAAGGGGAACTGGGTGAGTCGCCTTCATGGGAGGATGAAGTAAGTGAGGAGGAACATATTAGTGACGATGATAACAATGAAAAATTTCAATATGATGACACCGGTAATATCTTGCCGAATTATGCTTGCCAAGACGAAATGATCAACGAGGTTAGCTCAATTTTGGAAAACTCTAACTTGAATGATAGGTCTACCGTGAAAAAGTTGGAAGAGTTGACTGCTAATGAACGGGCTCTTGCGGCTGCAAAGAATGCTGGTACAAAAATAGACCCGGATATATTGAATAGATTAGCGAGCGACAAGCACAAGCTTACAGGACTGGAACTGTTGAATTTGATGCAAGCTGACCAGGATGCCGAATCGAGGAGACAAAAATTGGAGAATTATCAAGCTTATAGGAAGAAAATTATTGAACAAGAGAATGGCAACGGAAATGGCAATGGTCATGATATGAGTGCTGCTGCCGAAGGAGGCCCCAAACTGCAATCAGAGACTGGCAAAGATGGCAAAGACGGCCTGCCTAGTGAAGAATTCATGGTCCCTTACACATCAGCTGTGGAGGATAAACTTGATAGCGAGTTTGCTTCACAATTGAACGAAACTATTCGTGAAGGGGAGATTGACTCCAATAAAGCACATTCAAGAGTTATACAAACGATTACCAGAGGAAATTTTTTCCAGTTGGTGAATCCCAAAGTGAAGCCTAAAATGTTTTTGTTGTGCATGGACTTCTCTCCCGAGTCGATATTCGCACTTGAGTGGTCTTTGGGAACAGTCTTGGTTGACGGGTCTGTGTTATTCATTATTTGTGTTATTGAAGACAATGACCCAAACCACCATTTAAAAAGCAACACTTCTAATGAGAATCAACGTGAACAACAACGTCTCAACATGTTGAACAGAGCTAGACAGCAAGTTCTCAATTTGTTAAAACTAACAAAGCTTCAAATCCACGTCGTTATCGAAATTGTTCATCATCCTATACCAAGACATTTGATTTTGGAGTTTATCGATAATTTGAAACCAACCTTAGTTGTTGTTGGATCAAAGGGACAAAGTGCTATAAAGGGTGTATTACTCGGTTCATTGTCCAACTACCTTGTCACAAAGTCAACTGTTCCTGTCATGGTGGTGCGTGAGAAATTGAAGAAGATTAATAGGTTTAAATCTGGTTCATCCGTATTTTCCAATAATATTAAGCCATTGACTTTGTCTGAGGCTAGAATTGATTGATTGATGTCAGTGAGTCATGGTTTGACTTTTTGAGGATATTTGTATAGTGGATTTGCAGTGTTTGTATTTGTCGTACGTTTAAAAGAGATATTCAAATGAGAGCTTCTTGGGTAATCGTTTATAGATTAGGGCATTAAGGATTCCTGTAAACTACTCTAGTTTCATACACTTGCGACGGATACATGTCACTATTCATCCCAGAATGCGCTTTTGTTCTTTCCGAGTTAGACAATACCCTTGATTTTTTCAAAACAACATACAGGGCTTGTGAGAGAGTTCAACATACCTTTTATCGGTATACTCTGAGTTGATTGACCGGTTTAGACAAACATCTACACCTTTTAACTATTTGTACTTGATTCATTTATTCTAATATACACAATCCCACGTTCGTTTATTTCTTGATTCCGCTTCTCATGTAACGACCAACAACGATACAATGATCTCTTTCGTATGGTTCCAATGTCAATTGCTCCAATGGTTTGATTCTCTCTTCTCTTAACTTCTGTACTTCTCTAGCGAAAACGGTTTCAGCATCAACAGTTGAATCGATACAGTTTGCTTTGATAGATATAACCACAATACCACCATCTTTCAAAAACAAGTGTGAATTCAAAGCAATAATACGAGCTTGATCTGGCTGAGCAACATCAGCGAAAACACAATCAACCATTCCCACCAACATTCTGTACTTCTGGGGGTGTCTGGCATCATCGATGATGGGGATCACATTTGGTCTTTTCTTGGCCATACCAATCAACTCTCTACCGGGCCTGTGGGAGAACTCAACAGCGTATACTAAACCTTCCGGTCCAACGACATCAGCAACATGGGAAACAGAGGTACCTGAAGCAGCACCCAAATACAAAACTTTCTTTCCTGGCGCAACACCCAATTCATCAATACCACCCATAATACCAGCGGCCAACTTGGATCTGAAAGGATTCCATACACGATATTCAATTTTAGTTGGAGCTGATCCTTCTTCCTTGGCTGGTTCTTCTACGCTTATTCTCTTTTCGCCATACACCGATTCACCAGGAGCGATGTTTTTGGTGACTAACAAATCTTCTTTTCCTCTGGCAATGAAAACACCAGCATGTCTGTGTGGCTCGATAACAACCTTGGCTCCTCCTCTAGCTCCACCACGTGCGCCACCTCTTCCACCTCTGGCACCACCTCTTCCACCTCTAGCGCCACCTCTGGCACCACCTCTAGCTCCACCACGACCACCTCTGCCTGCTGATGCACCTCCACGGCCACCTCTTCCTGAAAATCCGCCACGGCCGCCTCCACGGCTTCCGCCTCTACCTCTTGGTGCTCCAAATGCCATTATGTATGTATAAATGTAGTCTCAAATGTGAATAAGAAAAGATAACTTTCTTGGTAAAGTCCATCAGGAAAATTTTTTTCATGGAATTTTTTTATTTTTTATTTTTTATTTTTCTCTTCATTAGTGAGATATTTGATGTTTTGATGTGGGAAACCTATCGGGCCATACAAATCACACGACGGTGGGGCATGAAAATGACGACGAAGCAACTTGGAAGCATTGGAGATTGGCACTATGGTACGCTTTACTATGCAATGGCGGAAATTTAGTATTTTGTCGTCTTCAAAGAGTAAATAGAAAATCTGGGTGGTCTTTAGGTTGAGAAATGTACAAAGCTCCTCCTTTATTTAGCCATGATTGGGTGAATAACTTCAAAGGCTCATAATTGAACCAGAAATGAGAAAGGTCTACTTAAGGGGAACCTGTGATGATGCTTTTTATACTGTTTGGTTCAAATCATAGGTTGAAAAGTGATGCTCATCGTGCGGCTTGTTTATGCACGTGACTTCACACTTCCTCTCTGGCAATCTTTGGGTGTTCATCATCATTAGTAAAAAAGCACACACTTCAATTCTTGGAAATATACAAACGTAGAGTCAATGCTAGAGTTACAATGGGCGGTATCAAAACCAAAGATAACCCAATCCACTAGCATGCCTATTACGCTTTGGAAAATAACGAACTAAATAAATATACAAATAAATAAGCATGCACGTTACACCGAATGAATGCACTTCGCCACACCCCTCCTTTGAGCTACTCATTTGATTTGAATGTCTAAGTTTTCTGGTCCAAAACTTAGTGGAAGAAGATCTTTCAAATAAACCTTGATGAAATCCGAATCATTGTTAAATAGGAATAGTGCGATATTTTCGTTAAACTCCCGCATAAATTGCCGACATATTCCACACGGCACAATGGGCTCTGGTGTGTCTGCTGCAATTGCAATGACTCTAAATTTACGATACCCTTGACTCTGTAAACGACAGAAACTTTTGTTAGTAATTGCGCTCAATAATGATGATGATGGTGATGATGGTCAACCATGTCGTCCAAGTTCAACTCTTGGTTCAATACACATACCACTGCTCTTGAAATAGCTGATCGCTCAGCACATATACCTGCGCCATAAGAGGCATTCTCGACATTAACTCCTGTTATGAAGTCACCTGATTCGGTCAAGACACAACTAGCTACTCTTTAAGATTAGTTAGTAAACCTGACTTTTGCAAAGCATGAATATCCATGTAAGCTGCAAAACGTACCTAAACTTGGAATACGGACAATATGCTAGGCTCTTAGCTACATTTTAATTGAATAGTTAGTGTTGAGTTGCGTAAATTCGATTATTTTGCTTTAAAACGTACTCTCAGTGACCATATCCTTAAGCTTATTAAATTCATCCAAGGAGATCTCTGAATGGTCATGATATATTTGAATAGTCATCTTAGCTACGGTACTTGGCACGAGTGTCTGATAACCTCCTGATAAGATCAGAATGGATCAGATATTTTGGTCGTGCGACATTTAGAAAATAAAAACAATAGCCTGTTGAAACTACTCACATTAGCGTGTACTTATGTCACAAGAGTGCAGTTTCTGACAGTGCGATTGCCGCCAATCCCGTAGCTGGTACCCTTTGACTGGATGTTGTATCTTTTAATACAGGCTGTGTCTGGCTTAATTAAACATATATGGCAGACATCGAATTCAAATAAAGGCTCAGAAACAAAGTCGTGCAATTATGGACAAGAAAAAAAAATCAAACCAGTGGCGAAAAAACTCAGACTCAAAAATGTGTGTAGTTATCACCACCACCACTGAATCTTTTCCCTTCTTCATACATATAGTTTATCATACTGATTCATTTGTCGGTAGATAAGCTTATACTTTTACAAGACATAATTGACCGAATAGCGCCAATAATTAAAATACTATTCTTACATCAATTGAAGAAGTATCCCCTCCACCCAATACTTCAAACTTCATTTACATTCATAGTTTAGTCGGCACAGCACTGCATCGTACTTTGATATATATCAATCAATTATGGTAACCTTGGAAGAATTAGAGTCTGCTCAAGGAGAAGACGACACTATTGACATGGAAATTCTACAGTCATCCACAGCTGATATCGTCAATAGAACCAAATTACTAGACAATGACATCAAAGTCATGCGTTCAGAATCGCAAAGACTCACTCACGAGAAAACCATGATGTTGGAGAGAATAAAGGACAACCAGGATAAAATAAATAACAATAAACAACTACCATATTTGGTTGGAAATGTGGTTGAACTTTTGAATCTTGATGTGGATAAAGAAGCCAGTGAGCAAGGTGCAAATGTTGACATAGATGCTGCAAGATCTGGAAAATCGGCTGTCATAAAAACTTCAACTAGGCAAACCATTTTTTTACCAATGATTGGATTGGTGGATCACGAAAAGTTGAAACCTAATGATTTGATAGGTGTCAACAAAGATTCGTATTTGATCTTGGATACCTTACCCTCCGAATATGACTCGAGGGTGAAGGCAATGGAGTTGGATGAGAAGCCAACGGAAACCTATTCCAATATTGGAGGTTTAGATAACCAAATTGAGGAATTGATTGAAGCAGTTGTTTTGCCCATGAAGCAAGCTGATAAGTTTAAGAAATTGGGTATAAAACCACCAAAAGGTGCGTTAATGTATGGTCCTCCTGGTACCGGTAAGACTTTGTTGGCAAGGGCATGTGCAGCACAGTCGGGTGCTACATTCTTAAAGTTGGCTGCTCCACAATTGGTGCAAATGTTTATCGGTGATGGTGCCAAGTTGGTGAGAGATGCATTTGCTTTAGCCAAAGAGAAAGCACCAACGATTATTTTTATTGATGAATTGGATGCTATTGGTACCAAGAGATTTGATTCAGACAAGAGTGGTGATAGAGAAGTTCAACGTACGATGTTGGAATTATTGAATCAATTGGATGGATTTGGATCAGATGACAGAGTCAAGGTGCTAGCAGCCACAAATAGAGTTGATACTTTAGATCCAGCCTTGTTGAGATCAGGTAGATTGGATCGTAAAATTGAGTTCCCCTTACCATCCGAGGAGGCTAGAGAGTCAGTATTGAAAATTCATGCGAGAAAATTACATTGCGACAATGAATCCATCAATTGGCGTGAATTGGCTAGGTCTACAGACGAATTCAATGGTGCCCAATTGAAAGCTGTGACCGTTGAAGCTGGTATGATTGCTTTGAGAAATGGTAAGTCAATAATTAGGCACGAGGATTTTGTGGAGGCAATTGGTGAAGTACAAGCAAGAAAATCAAAGTCAGTGAACTTTTATGCATAAAACTTGTCCACTGGTGTTTTTTCGCAAGAGGCTTTGGTCAAGGTACACGAGGGTCAACAGCATAGCTTTTGAGCCTCTACTGTTCCATTTTGGGTGCAAGCGGAAGTGCTAGGATAAACAATAGTAAGGAACTTTACAGAGTAGCTAAAGAAGAAAGACAAAAAAATATGTACCCTCTAAATCTATAGTTTATACAATGCATAGCACAATGTTCCCTTCAAAAGCTAAACAAAGATTTGTATCTGTTAACTTCCTCCTCGTCGAAATCATACACAACAAGTTTGGGGGAGGGGAAGGTGAATTCAGACACGGGAGGCGACGACTCATTATTTGTACCATTTAATTGATTCGTAGTTGACACGAACCCATCTGTACTTGATTTGATACTCTCAAAAGCTGGTGTGGGTGTGCAAGACAGGCCAAATGTGTTGGGTAATTTTCTCCTTAAATTTTCACCATTCCCCTGGTCATCAATCAGATAGGACTTGTTCTTATGTTTATCACCAGACAGATTGCTTTCTTTGTTCGATACTCCATTCACACTCAATGACCCTGATGCTGTGAACAGCATGTTTGAAACACTAGGTTCAAAAAAGGTACCGTTTCTTGGTGCATTCATCGCATATTTCCCAACTACCTGTTCATTTTCCCCATTATGGTCACCCTTGTTCCCGTTTAGCTCTTTACTGAACGAGTGATGAAAACCGTTGGAAAAAGTAGGCAGTTTCGATTTGGGTTCATTGAAAATGGGTTTTGCGAGGTGATTTGATTGAATGAGTGGCATATCTGAAGCTTTACCGGTGTTGTTCTTGGGGTTACTCGTACTAGTAGTATTCGACTTTTCCTCGCCATTACTTGCGGGTAGCAGGTCCATTGCGCTATAGGAGATAGTTTTGCCAATGGTCAGCGCCGTTACGCCCGACGCGGTCAAAGTATTGCTCAATTTGTTTTTGTTTTTCTTTTCTGAGCTAGACCCATACGGATTGATAAACAATTTTAACTTGTCTTGATGTTGTTGTTGTTTCTCATCAACAGGTTCTCCGTTTTCTTCCTTACCATCCAAAATACTTAACAAAGTTTGAGCGGCTTTGCTGGGTGGCTTTGAAGCAGAAGTTTGTATTGCACTTGTGTTGCTCAGCTTGAAGCTCAAGTTATTGTCCTTTTCATCCGTCTGTCTGTCGTTTTTGACGACTGAATTGGATAAAGTAGAGCTTGTGATCCTACTTTTGTAAGGGGCAGGTCGTCTCGATCTCATACTTGCTCTTCTCAAGGATGGTACAAAGTGGCTCCCTGTTGTGTTATTTATTATCAGGTACGACCTCTCAAATGTGTCGTTGTAAGTCTTGTTGTACTTTGGGGTATAACCTGGTGTATTTAAAGTGGTATTGCCATTCGTCTTGAGAACATTCTGTTTTGATGGTGTAGATCCAACGATTGATGTCTCATTGCCCACAATTATTGAGTCATTACCCAAATGTCTTCTCTTAAAAGAAGGTTCGGCATTAGTGAAGCTCAACTCGGCAAATTCTCGTTTGTAAGGTGTGCCTGTTCTAGATTTGGACATCAATGCCATTACACCTTCATATTCCACATCTGTAAGTTTGCCATTGCCCTTTTGCTTGAAAAATGCTGATAAAATGTCGTTGGGGTTTTCAGCAGTTTCATCCTTGTCAATAGTTGATGTTGAGTGTATCGGAGATAGTTGCTGCTGCTGCTGTTGTTGCGAGGTATCGACTGGTGTATTAGATGTTTCCTTATAGGCATGAAACGAGCCTGGTAATTTGACTGCCAGTGTACCTAAAAACCCTGGATCTTGTTGTGATAATTTGCTAGAATTTGATGTGCTACGATGTGATGAAACAACTTCATCAGAATCTGGTTTATTCCAAGATGTGAAGATGCTTTTTAGCTTCGATCTCAAGGCAAACGAATTTTGCCGACTTCCTGAATTACCCGACAAACTATCCTTATACTTCTGATACCTCTCTCTGTTATCCATGGTCTGTCCCAATACTAAAGATGAGATGAGTGGGAATAAGAATTGCTATGATTTTCAACAGGTGATGGATGAAAGATGAATGGAATAGTCAATGTAATTTTTTTTTCCTTTTTGTCTCTCTTTCATTTCTTATTTCTTTCTTTCCTTCCCTTCTTTCGCTTCTCTCTCCTGCGTATTTCTTCTCTTTAAAGCTCATCTTGTATGCCCTTTTCATTACAGTAATAGTATTAATATTAAAAAGAAGTTTAGGAGTCTGTTGTAAGTAAGAGAAACTGTATCATAAGTACAATGTCTACCTTTACTTAAATTATATTGTATGAGAGAGCAAAGTTGCTTGTTTAGTTAAAAGTTTCCAGCTAAACGAGTATCGCAAACATGATTTATACGACATTGTTCTGTCGCGTCAATTCTATTCTCATTTTTTGTTGTGCTGTTTCTCTCTCTCTCTCTCGAGATATCCTTCGATTCCTGACAAGAACTGCATGCCAATTGACAATTTGTTCTTGATATTCACTTTCGGTTGAGCTTCAAGGGTTAGATTCATACTAATGGTTCTGCTAATTGAATTGTTATACAGGTTTGACACGTATCTCACAAGTCGTCTAGAGGCAAATTCTTTTACTTCCAATTTGTTGATAACTCCGACTTCGAAATTCATAACTGAGATTCTTGTTTTGACATTTATTGGTCTTTTGAGTTATGAGATCATTTATTGGAGTGGTATATATTTGAATTTGTGGGAATATCATGCGAAAGATGTCTTCACTGAGGTGCCTATTCATTGTGCCCACGTCAATATACGATTGAACATCATAGATCGCACAAATGAAGTGCGATTAAAGGAATATTATGACATCAAGAATAAGTCACGATACCACAATCTTTTGTATTGGAAACAATTGAGTGACTTGAATGCCAACTTGTTTAGGCTAAACAAGTTTGTAAAGTATTATTTTGAATTTAGTCCTGATGATTTTGAAATGAATAAAGAGCCCGAGTTTGGCTCTACAATACTGCATTTGAGAAACAAGATTTTAAAATTGTTCAATGAGTCGGAACTCTATAGAGACTACGAAAGAGATGATGTTGTACCCAATGATGTCAAAATTTTCAATAATCAATATAAAGAGGTGCTGATAGGTGAAAACGAGAATTACTTGAGCAAGTGCAACATTGAAACAGGAAACACCATTGATGCCATTGTTGTATTGTAAGGAATGCCCTATATGTATATGTACTTACTTTTATCCTATGTGTCTTCCATACGCAAGCCAATTCTTAAAGGACTAAATCACTCTCCTCGATATTGAATGTATGACCAGCGGATGATTGTATTGATTGTAATTTCTTCTCCGTCAAAACAAACAATTTGACAAGACATTCCAACTTGCTTTCCAACGCTAAGCCGACTAAACTCTCCGTCTCATCCTCATTTGTGGCAGTGGTGTCTTTGCGGATCAATTTCTCGCCAGTATATAGTTCTGATGACGGTTTGGTAATTTGCTGACTCAGGTTCATATCAACTAACTGCTCCCAATCTGTGATCTCATCATCTAGGTCATCGAGATCGGAATCAAACCCATCGTCATTGAAAGACTCAAGGTCCTCGAAAGCAAAGCTCTCATAACTTGGACCGGTATAAACGATGGATTTCGTTTTTGACTCATATATACTTTCATTATCCTTCCCCGGCACAATCTCATCAACATTCCCAAGTTTAACTTTGACATCTTTTATTAGCTCACCTTCTTCGTATCCCTGATTGTAATCATTAAAACTCTTTACTTCATACATTCGCAAAATCTCCTTATTAACCAATCGAAATACCTGATTTCGTAAATTTATATTAAAGAAATTTCTCAATTCTAACGGAAGCTCCTTTTGATCGCTCAAGTCCTCAATAGAAGGATCAAACCTAAAGCACAAGAGACTCATTGTGAACTCTAGCTCCTTCAATAGTTTATGCAGGTTGGAGATTTTATTAATCAAATTGCACCTCACAAAGGTCAAAATCTCACTTAAAAACCCTCTTTCATCGGATTCCAGATGTGACGAGAATTTGTGGCTTCTTATCATCTCTATCAAATTGAGGCGTAACAATTTGAAGTGAAGAAGGTTATTTGAATCAAGTATGGTTGGGAACCATTGACTTATTTTAGTTATCGCCATTGTGATTTCCCCATTCAATATTAATCGTTTGATCTCCTGTCGTTGACTGATTGTAGAGTATCCAGAAGCTATCTTGATGTTTCCCGTGTAGGGCAATGTTGACATTTCATTCATGTTGCTGTCGTTGTTGTGATGGTCTCGAGGCTGGTGGTACTTTATATTGCTATAGTAATTCAAAATTACATCTGAAAAGTCATGGTCAGGAAGCTTGCTGATTTGATTCAAGTTTTTTTGCAATATGCTATGGCGAGTGGGCTGATTTAATGAAGTCGAACTTACTTGATCGTTGTTACTGGGAGTAAGTGATTGCTGCCATGAAAGTTTTTGAAAGTCCAAGTTCAACTCCTCAGCAAAGGCAAATGCCCCTTCCTCATACCCCTCATGGATAAGGTATTCAAGGACCAATTGGTCTATGTATCTCTTTTGTATTGTTTCGTCAACTTCAAGGGGCATGATTTGAGATGATGGATATGGTTGAAAGTTGTTGATAAAGAATAACGAGAAAAGGGAGTGAAGAAGCGGCGATTCGATCTAGTGAAAGGCAATGATTCTACGAGTGTCGCATAAGGCAAAATAACGACAGATGAAATCTTCAACCCAAAGAAAAAACACGTTACCAATAAGAATCAAACAAACACTAGTACTTTTGAAGGGGTCAATTGCAATAAAGCTATTTCGGCTTGACAAAATAGTACCACCATGTTTACATTTCGGGACAGACTTCATTCACCTTATGGAGCGTAATGAAAATAACCAAGGACTGCGTAGAAGTTACGCAACACCCTTCGATAAAACACAATTAGAAGTGCTAAGGAAAATCGTGCTTTATGCTGGAATTGAAAACTTGATTAAGCTTTTGGTACCCACAAGTCATAGCTTTCTTGACGAGAACCCCAACTTCAAATCGACCATCAATAATGTTATTGAGTCGAGTAGGCCCCAATACAATAATCGGATCTTGAATCCAGAACAACTTGAAGACTATCTTGACGACGACGAAACCTTTTTCGATAAAAGAGATCTACAGCTATTAAAGACTCCGGAGGATTTTGTTACAATGTACAACTACTGTGTGAACCAAAAGATTTCAGTAGTAATAAGTCTCGCATACTTGATCATGTCCCTAGCCGACGAAGAGCTGTTAGAAGAAATAGCTACACAATTGGAACCCGGTGGAGACGTGAAGTTGACCCTTGATCTTGATGGAAACGGCAAGGATGGTACTGAACATGTTCTTCGATTATTTTTTACATATAGGATCTGTAAATGGATTGTATGTTGGTCCGAAGTTTGGCAATGTCAAAAAGATTGATCTCTGCTTTCCTGAGTTAAAGTTTGCACATCTTGAAAGATTTCTGGTTGGCATGTTCGAGAATTTAAAGAGCACTAAGCTTGAGTTTTTGTGTGTTTCCAATAGAAACGGGTCAAAGGAGACCCTCGATTTAGACAGACTTCCCGTTTCATTGAAATGTTTGTGGGTGTGCTATCTTCTGGCAACTGTATATGAGCAAAGCTTGAAATCACCTTCGGTACCACGATTGGAACGCATTAACTTTTATGATGTTTCCGTCGAGGAGAACGCAGTATCGAGAGTTTCTAAATTCATCGCAGAGCAACTAAAGGCCAATACCAAGGCATTTGAGTGGCAACCTTACTTTCATTTGGAGACTTTGGATGCCACGGAACTAGTTTCGCATGCACTAATGGATGTCGCTTCGACCCCGCTCACGCACTGTTGTATCACACGACGGCTACCAGCAAGAAGCCTTCATTGGCTGCCATTTCAGCATTTGAAGAGATTAGATATAATTGATTTGGTGTACGACACTCTGCTTATCTGGCTGTTTCCTATGGGCTTGGAAGAATTAATAATTTCCGGGGGGCTATTTACAGAATTTACTCCTTTTGAAGATGCTTTGCCTCCAGAGTTGAAACATATAGAAATTAACAACTTAAAATGGAGAGCTAATCTGCCGGCTCTTAAACTTTTACGACTTGAGAAGTTGCAGTACCTTAAATTGTTATGTATGACCCCTGGAGAGAATATCGAGCAATTTGTGTTTCCTGACTCTGTGAAAGAGTTACACTTTACGGAAAATCCTGTTGGCTCATTTGATGGTGCCGTGTTTCCCAAGAGTTTGTTGTCGTTGAATATATCATCCTCTGAGTTAACTTCAGTGGATAATGTGTTGTTCCCGCAATGTTTGGTCTCATTGGATATTGCGTGCAACCGGCTGAATTCTGTCGATACGGTTAATTTCCCACGAAACTTGGAAGAGCTCGACCTAGACCATAACGAATTGAAATCAGTTTGCAAAATCAAGCTTCCAAGTACTATAAAAGTTATTTCGTTGAACGGTAATAAGTTGGAAAAGGTTGATTTATCGACAAATTTCGAAGGCCAAGCTCTAAATCTAGACAAATTAGGGCTACAGGGGAATATTTCATTGATCGTTGATAACCTAAAACTTCCACCTACTTTGAAGTGCTTGAGTCTCGATGGTTGCAATTTGAAAAGTTTGGATGGTATTCAATTTCCAGTTACAATTGAAGAATTGGATCTTTCAGAGAACAGCCTCACATTTTTTGATGCCACAATCATGAAGGATTGTAATTTGAAGAAGCTTAATTTGAGTCTGAATGAGTTTCAATTTATGGATGTTAATCTTCCGCCATCAATAAAAGTATTGAGTCTTGGTGATAACAAACTTGAAATGGTTCCCACTTGTATCAACGGTCTTGTAAACTTGATACATTTGGATTTATCCGAAAATCTGATACGGATGGCTAATGGCAAACTCAAATCCAAAAAGCTAGAGTATATGAGTTTGGAGGGGAATAACATTGAAGCACTTTGGCTCGAGTTCGAACAAGTTTGTGATTATGGATTACCAGCAATCAATTTGCAAAGGAATGCGCACCTTGTGAGGGATATTTATATGCAGCGTGTGGGAGAAAGGGTGATTTTGTATACTAAAGGGATGATTGGTCAAAGTGTGGTAAACAACCCGGTTATCATCACCTTGGAGCAACTCGTGGGAAATTCAGCCATAAAAAGGGAGTTGTTTTGCCTAAAGTAAAGTAGATGGAATCTAGTACGCTTTCTATGTCATGAGAGGATATAAGGAAAAGAAATTACACAAGAGAAAGTCTGTGAAGTAGTAAGAAAACGTATTATAAACCTACATTTACCTCTATGAATCGTTCTGTTATGTCTCTGTTTTGGTGTCCCCATAAAAGGCAGAAAATATTAGTGGCATCAGTTTAAACGAAGACGAATCCTAATGACTCGTTCCTGACAGGTATGAATTCCGTCTGCATTATATTTGCACCAATTTCTAAGCAAAAAAGAAAAAAAGAAGAAATAACATATCCCAGGGTCAAATGAGAGACTTACATAGAGGGAAAAAGAAGCTAGTACAAAATTGATGAATTATAAGGGATGATGGTTAGTGAAGAGTATACAAATAATGGAGAAATGGTTCATTTTCCACAGAAGTGTAGAAAAGGGCCATGAGCAACTTAAATGAAAATGAATCTAAACAAATTGAATACATTTGTTGTTTCATCTCGCACAAGGTATACGTTTATTACAACTGTTGTGTGAGTTCTGGTGTTGGTGAAAAATTAATTGTTCTACTATACAACAGCCTAGTCTTGGATCCGGGTAACGATATTGATGCAAAATAGGCTTACTTAATCGAATACTCTCAAGCCTGAAACCCAAATCACAACTAAGGTAGCAAATGTGTTCTATTTCAAGAAAGTACTCTAGCTGCGGCTAGAGCTTCTAGAGTAAACATGCCGTCTTGAGTGGAACTCGTTTATCTCAAGATTGAGTTTAAGGAATCAAGAACTTCTTTTTCAAATTCTTGAGCAAAATTCTTCAAAATGATTGTAGGATGTGAATGTTCATCCCTGTTGAATGCGAGTGCTTTGATATGGGCTTCCAACAAATTATATAGGCAAATCACACCGTGTTCTAATAAAAATGAGCGGTGTTTATCATTCATGGATGCAAAATGTAGAGATTAAATGTTTCCCCTTAATTACGTTGTGAATACATTAACAGACTCCCCCACATCCTAGAGCTTTCTCTGCTCTACTATACTATACTGCTGACAAGAGTGAATGTAGATCGATTTCTTGCCTCATCGAATAGCCTGCTATACTGTCTCCACACACATTTTGCGTAATGAATATCAATTCTTGTTGCAACTCTATCCCCCCACAAAAAGTAGTGCACAAACCTCAATGAGAAATTGGGAAAAGAAAGAAAAAGACTAGCCAACATACACGCGCACACACACACACACACACACACACACACACACACACACACACACACACACACACACACACACACACACACACACACACACACACACACACACACACGCACACACACTATCTATCTCTCAGTTACTCACTTTGTATACTCAAACTGTCTATCTGTGGTTCCTCTTTTTGAGCTACAAGTAGCCGATAAAGCGTTGGACGATGAAATCGAGGACCTCCAATTAAATGCAAACTACGTATCAGTACCACGGTTCACGAATGTTACTGTCCCTGCTTATTGGGACCTCATAATATTCCTTTTCTGATTTATACAGCGAAGAAGCCAGCGGCGCAAATGATGCAAGCGACTTTGGTGAAACAAGCGGCGCCGAAACTGTGAGTGTGGAGATAAATCCAGCCAACCTCATTGATGCGCCTTGCAAGAAGGTTAAGTTGAGAATTGAAATGTTGTTGAAGCGATGGAGAAGGTTTTTCAAACCGAGTGTATCATATTTTGTCTGAAATTATCTGCATTGGCAAGGTGTGTGGTCTGGCCAGCCATGCAAGTATAAGTCCAAATCCAGACGATGATGATGAAACGGTACGTGGTTTCTACTCCATCGTATATTGTCCCACATGTTATCCATAATTGAAAGCTGAATTGAAGATAATCCTCCAATTGGGTTTCTTATGTTGCCTAGATGTTGCCTAGATGTTGCCTAGATGTTGCCTAGATGTTGCTCAAACTTTAATTTTTTTTTGTATATAGTGTTTAATGAATTAATGCACCTTTCAAACAATGTTGTTTCGTGTTCTGTTAGGTTTCATTGCTCTCAATCCTAGAAGAATGCTTCTTTATTTAACTAAAATCAAGTATCATAGAAGAACTTCAAAGCGCAAGTTTGATGATTTTCTAAAGTGCTATTGTCATGACATCTCATATGATCAAATTTACATAGCTGTCATAGAGTCACTTCTGCTGAATATCGCCTTCTTGGGGTTTTCTAACGACACCGCTACTCTGAGTCGAACTATTGGGATTGTGTAGTATAGCGATTGCGAAGATCATGAGTTCGTGTTATTAAGCTAAGGGATGTATTGATATAAACCTAAGTATATAGCAAATGGAGATACTAAAGTTAGGTCCTTATGTGTCGTGTCGCGCATTAGTTATGACAAGTCCACGACAATCGACACCAAAAGTTGTTTGTTGTGTATAAACATATTTGCTGAGAGCAAATTAATCATGTACTTTATATTTATAAAGTAAAGTTGTTTGCGCAATTGCCTAAAGCTAACGATAAGCTACAGTAATATATATATATATATGGATAGATAGAAAACTATAACATATATAAACGAGTACGCACACTGTATGTTAGTTTCTGAATCATTGTCGTGCTTTCTTATCTTGTGACAATATTGATAAATTCCTCGTGTCTGTTTTGTTTTGCGTCATTCTTTTTTTTTTTTTTTTAAAAAAAAACTCTCTCTTTATCTCTATCTCTATCTCTATCTCTTTTATCGTTCTATATATATGTATACTGTATATTACAGTTTTAATTGGTACAATACAGTAAGAGGTTAAGAGATATATGTATATATTACTATACAACTATTATTCAATAACTAAATGTGTTACATGTTTGAGTATTCGATTAGTCATAGTACATACATGATAACGTAGTATACAGTCTATGTATTTGTTATAGGTTATTGTAATACATTTATATTATACAGTGTACAATAGATATATTACTAATATAGTTTATACAAGTTATAACGTTATAATGTATATACAAACACTCTTACTTTACATACAGTACACACACAGTGTTTATCATTTTAATCTTTTTATTTTTTTATTTTTATTTTTTTTTAGTTTTTAGTTTTTAGTTTTGGTACAACTCACTTACTCACTTACTTACTTACTTACTTACTCACTTACTTACTCACTTACTTACTCACAACACTGTACAGCACTCAATACATACACCAGTGGCAAACACATTTTCATCAACCTCACTACATTGCACACCACACTAGAATCTACAAAAAAAAAGAAAGAAAACGATTACTATTACTACTGTAACTAGCTTCCTTGTCTGAAAGTAAGTTTCATTAGTAGATGACTTGGTACTAAAAATGTCAGACAACCATAAACAATCAATACCTCAAAATAACCACCACCAAAATCAGTTGCATCAACACCAACAACGACAACAACAACGACAACAACAACAACAACAACAACAACAACAATCACCTTTTGGTGTTAGTAATCGCTTTATCCAACACCATTTCCCCAATACAGTAGCAGCAGTAGCAGCAGCAACAACAGCAGGAGCCACAACAATAACGTCTGCACCAACAACGACGCCACAGCAACAATCTCCCATGCAACAACCCCCTTTCTACAACGACAGAGCAACACGAGTACCTGCTGTTTCTCAGGCAACTTCAACTGCAACAGCCAGTACCACAGCCACATCTACACTATCTGCTAGTCTAGCCTCGAATGCAACAACTACTGGCAAAACTGATTATATTGGGATCTATGCAATAGGACGTGAAATTGGCAAGGGATCTTTTGCTATCGTATACAAAGGTTATGATACGACCACTAATAAACCAGTGGCTATCAAGTCGGTGTACCGATCCAAATTGAAGTCAAAAAAGCTTGTCGAGAATTTGGAGATTGAAATTCAAATTTTGAAAACAATGAAACATCCTCATATAGTAGGGTTACTTGATTATAAACAAACTGCTGCTCATTTCCATTTGGTTATGGATTACTGCTCAATGGGAGATTTGTCTTATTTCATACGAAGAAGAAGTCAGCTCGTCAAGACTCATCCCGTTATTTCAAGTTTATTGCAAAGATATCCCTCACCACCTAATTCACATGGATTGAATCAAGTATTGATTTTGCACTTTCTTCGTCAGCTAGCATCAGCTTTACTGTTTTTGAGGGAAAAAAGCTTGGTACATCGTGACATTAAACCGCAAAATTTACTCTTGTGCCCTCCTTTACATTCAAAACAAGAATTTATTGACGGTAGCTATAGTGGTATGTGGGAATTACCAATTTTAAAAATTGCTGACTTTGGATTTGCTAGATTTCTACCTTCAACATCGATGGCGGAAACTTTATGTGGATCTCCCCTTTACATGGCTCCTGAAATATTGCGTTATGAGAAATACAATGCTAAAGCAGATTTATGGTCAGTAGGAGCTGTGTTGTATGAGATGGCTGTTGGCAAGCCACCGTTCAAAGCGGGGAACCATATCGAGCTATTGAGGAATATTGAAAAAGCTAATGATAGGATAAAGTTCCCATCGGCTGCTGAAGTCCCAGAATCATTGAAGCAGTTGATTAAGTCGCTTTTGAAGTATAATCCCACTGAAAGAATTTCGTTTCAAGAGTTTTTCAATGATGATTTGATTACTTGCGATTTGGATGACACTGATAAGCCTTTAGAAACGTCCAATATGGACGAGGACTTGTTTATCAGTGAATACATTAGTCCCATCAAGCCATCAGAGAGGTCTCAGTTTGTCAAAAATGATGCCACGGTAACTCCGATGACACCTGCATTTAGTCACAATACACAAGAGACAGCCCCTCTTCTGATGCGTAACCAGACAAAACAGAGTATTACCAAGACTGAATCGGATAAGGCTCCTACAAACGGTTTTGAGTTGGGCAAAGCTGACGTGAATAACAACGAGAAAAGAAATGATGGCGATAAGATTGCCCAAGGAGGCTTTCGCCAAGACGGATTCAGAGATGAACCTTCACATGATGATGATATCAAAAGATTAATTGACAATAATAGTCCTGACCCGGAACACCTTAGTCAGTCAATAGTTAATAAGAATCCAACCCGTTTCAAACCAAGAAGGGATGACTTGATTCTTGAAAAGGACTACGTGGTTGTGGAAAAAAGAGTTGTTGAGGTCAACGCAGTGGCTGATGAGCTTGCTCGTGCAGGCGCCGGTGCCGATGCGATGAGTGATCCAAGGGACCACTTTGGTGAGGGTAGATCTAAAGAACAACATCGATCTTTACAAAAGAATCGCAAAAATTCATCTGGTGGATACCAACGAAGACCCAGCTTTACTGATCGCCGAATATCTATTTCTATATCGCCTACAAATGCCTTGAGCAAAGCGATTGGTCTTGCTCTGCATCGCCTATTCGGAGCAAACAATGTCCCATTCTTGAGCAATCAAGCAACCCAGAGTACTGCAACAACTGAAGAAGGAACCGATGGTCAAAATAGCAACAACAAAAGCGCATCATTTTCAACAGTAATGTCTAGTCCTAACTTTGCCAACAACAATCTTTTGCAAAAGTTGAATCTTCCAGTATCGTCGACATTGGCTACCACAATCCCTGGAGATGATAAACAACTTACCCCTGATGAAATTGTCTTGAATAAATTGGAAACCATTGCTACGAAGTCGCATGCAGTGAACTTATTCGCTGATGTGAAATTCAGTCAATTGATTCCCAGCCCTCCTTCGTCTGATGATGCGGGTCACGATTTCTTGAATCAAAATGACGCTTTGCCTCCTAAAATTGTTCGTACCATATGTGAAGAAGGCATTGTTCTTTACGTGAAAGCTTTGTCACTCTTGGCGAAAGGAATGTCAGTTGCCAGTGAATGGTGGTATGACCTGTTCAACAATGCAGTAGGCGCTGATCTTGGCGATGTTCATGACGCAAAACGGGATGTTCGGGTAACAATGAAGATAAATCAATTGGTCCAATGGATAAGAGATAAGTTCAATGAATGTTTGGAAAAAGCAGAATTTGTAAAGTTGAGGCTACAAGAGGCTAATAAAGCCATTGCGAAAGATGAGGATCTCCAGTCCATACCTGAAAACGAGCCTGATTCACGAAAGGTGATAGCTGAGAGATTGATTTTTGATAGAGCATTGGAGATGTCCAGAAATGCAGCGGTTAATGAGTTGGTGAAGGAAGACTTGAAAGGTTGTGAATTGGCATATAGTACCGCGATCTGGATGCTCGAGCTGCTTTTGGATGAAGATGAACCCACGGATGACCACGCCAATGAACACAAGTTGGATAATGAGGATAAAATAATGGTTGAGAAATTCATCGTTAGTATTGGCAACAGGTTGTCGGTTTTGAAGAAGAAAATGGAATCAATGTAGGGGTTCGGGGAGACTTTGCAGGTGCCATGTTTTATGCTTGAATCAATTGTTTGGGATTGTTTTTTGTTTACTCCGTTTTCTTTTTTTTTTTTTTCAATGAATTTTCATTTCTGGCGGATTTAATAGAGTGAAAGTATTTTCTAATGCAATTATGGTTTTTGAAATTATATTGTTTTTGACGTTTGTGGATGATGAAGATTGTAGCGAATAATTTGCGCAATTAAGTAAGGTCATTTGTTCACTCTAGTGTCTTCTCATAGTATAAAAATGCCATATGGGTAGGTTAAATCTATCCATATTGACCAGTCTTGTAACTAGTTTTATATGTATAAATGCGAAACTTATGCAAAGAATAATACTACTTCCATAGAGTGGAGGTTGCAAAGACATGAATTACAATATATATTTCTTCTTAGATAGTTTTGAGACTCATTTTATTGTATTATATTTGTAATTAAACCAAAGACAATGATAAAATGGTGTATATAGTCGTGTACAATTATTGTTGCAAAACAAAGCGTGTTGCAATGTATTTATTTTTTTCTCTTTAATCATACATAATTGTTCATGCCTCCCCACAAAGACACAAATCCTGATACTAAAAACGACACAATTATCTACGTCATTGTGACAATTTATCCAAAGTATGCAACTAGCTAACATATTTCCCCATACTGATCCCAATAATACTTGCTGTTAAAAAGAGTTGGCAAACTCGAGGGCTTTAAATACTAACCTGTACTGTTTCACTTTTTAGTTCTCAGGTTTTAGTCAGCTTTACTTTCATTTCTCTAAAGTACAGGATGCACTGATCAAAACGTACGTGCATCGAGTTTGTAAAGCATCATGAAATCCAGGAGACAATGTGGGGCTCTCGAAAGAAATAAAAACGTCAATGTAGAGACTGTCCTTGCACTCAACCAGCCGCCGCAGCAGTGTTGCAGGCATGAATGTGTACAAGCGCCTGTAATACACCTCCACTTAGAAGCGGCGAATCTACTGCACCAAAATCTCTGAGGCTCCAGTAACGCATAATATGGTAGCAAAACTGCCAGATTCTGCACCCACCTGGTTTGGAAAGCTCCCACACGTCAGCTCGAGCTTGATTCTCGTTTTTCGGTGTTAACGCATGTGTCTACGATATATAAACTCTAAACCTCACTGATAACAGCCACAAGAAGGAAAAGGACCCGAGATGTCTGTAGCTTAAGCTGCAGCATAACATGTGCTCTGAAGTGAAACGTATAGCTGCAAAAGAGATGTTCGATCAGGTTTCGATTAGGTGCAATTTTTTTTGGTGAGAGTGGTTTGTATAGTGCACCACTTTTAGGGGGGAAGAAAGAATGTGTGTGCACTTTGTTTTTGTGCATAACAAATTCCCACACAAGATTGCAGTAATTGAATACCACCTCCTCTTCAAAGGATAGCTTGTGAACTTTCTGTCTTCCAATACGGGACATTACAATCATTATAGAAATTACTGTAATCACTAGAAGATGGTGAATACTACGTCTGATGCCATTCAAGGTTAAGTTTCGAGACACGAGTTAAATAATACTAATGTGCCAGTTTTATACACCAAGGTTGAGATTTATCATCCAATTGAGTCTCTAGATGACAATCAATCAGTCAAGCTGGAGTATCATCAAACGAATGAAGAGGATGGAGGTTACAGTTGACAAAGATCAGTGGCTACGGTAACTATGTCGGTCACAGTGGGGGTGTAAAAGAAGTATACCAATTAATTTTGCCGCCAGAATTTAATGTATTTGTTTGGGTCACAACCGTTTGATGAAGTTGATGAAGTTGCAAGAGGTGGACGTTTCAGACATGATGGATACTGATAATGATATCTTGGCCCAAAACCAAACTGCACGTTTCTGGATCCCGAAATGAACCAATCAACTTATGCGATTGCTCTAGTTTCAACTTGCTGCAAGGGTCGCTGATTGTGGTTGCAACCAAACTTCTGTCAATGAAATGCAAGATCCTTACAAGAAGACAACATATTCTAAAGTCAGATTGGTGGATGAGGGAAACCATACGAGATCCAATCATGAGCATTGTGGTGATCGTCATCCAAGTGGACCCCCAACACTCTCTATTCATGGACCAACCCAGAAGCATTTGAAAGTTCATGCAGCCACATTCAGTGAATTGCGTCATAAATAAGAGAGGGAGACCAACTCATTGGAACTGAAACAGACTCGTTGTGGAATACTTTTCAATGGAAATACTGACGAGCCCAATATGTTTATAGATACTATCTGATACACACCTGTTACTTCCTGATGGTTCTCACAAATTATCGTTATCCTGAGTGGACCGAATGTGAGGTGCTTTTTGAGAATATCCACCACTGCTAATGACTTGACAATTACAAAACGGGACATGCTATTTCAAGTAAATTGTGAATTATCGATTAGAGAACATAAACCAAGCAGCAGATCTCAATGTGAAGGCAGTCAAAAGTCTCGCTCCACCCAGGTGAAGCTTTGCCGCACCGGAACATGCAACAAGGAAGCAGACAACCATGGAAAGAAGGAAACTAACATTTGCAAAGTAGCCACACATGGACACAAGTGGAGAGTCTTAGCCAGCGAAAACTAAACTTGTTTATGCACTCTGGTCACAAAAGGAGCAGAGTTAATGGCGCCCATGCAAAGAAAGCATCCACTTGACTTGGAAAGACGAGTTTACACTGAAAATACCAAACAGAGAGCTCGCTTTAACATTGAAGGGCAGTATTAGTTGGCTATTGTTACGTACACAGAAAATGATGATTGCCTCCATGGTCCACGATAATCAACTTGACGATGCCAGTGACTATGGACATCTGAATTCAAAGCTATATCGTCTCTGTAACCTCTCTACGTCCTGTATATTGAACAGCCCTAGTAGTTTGTCTCATCTCTCAGTGCAACCACACACCAGAATGAGCTGCACCCGGACCGCAACTTTTTCTTATCCTTATTAATCGCAAAAACCTCGCATTTATACATAAACTATTTTGCATCCACACACCAAATATAAACCTCATCAGCACTCGAAACACGTTCACGAACCAAAAATGAGTGCTCACCCAAATCAATTTTACACCCCTTCATCAACAACAAACGCATCCGTACCCCAGTTGTCGGTGCATATGAATGCCAGGGAAAAAACTTGACCCCGTACTTAAAACTCCCAGGATAATTACAAGAGACTATGTGGTTAGTAAAGAGAGAAAAACCAAACCCTGGAGTCACAAATACTGAGCGAATGCGGCTCCGATTTGGTACAAGTCTGTGTCATGAGAGCTTGATTCCGAGACAAGAGACTGGAATTGTAGCATGAACAAGATCACGACTTTTTGCATAACGTATTAGATCTTATAAACATACTAAACTGATTTTTGTATAAAATATTAAGTAAAACAAAAGAAGCAACGAATTAAACTGGAAACCACTTTGGTGCACTGGCGCACAGGTAACTCTAGAATATTAAGGTTTACACACAAAGGATCTAGGATTGGAGATATTCTAGATTGGACAACATTCAAATCCTACTAATATTTGCTTAACATTGAACGGGAATGCAGTCTCTTGAGGACCAGCCAATGCTATGTTAGTAAGCTATGCCCTTTTGAACTATACTCATGGCAAGTAAAGTTTCAAATGTAAACCTAAAGCTGGAGTTGGTGAATGACGTGGCTTACGATAGAGAGGTTCGATTTGATATAGTAAAAAGCGCAAAAGCATAAACTTCACCGTTTATTTGTCCAATGAAAGACTAGAGATTTGAAGAAGGATTTAGGAAAATTAATAGCAAATTGTGAAGAGTAATACTAAAAAAAGATCTATCGGGTTAGATTTAAAAAAACAACGACTAGATTAACTCCACGTCTATCGAACACCATAAAACTTTGCTTGGCCTCAACGCAACTTATTCGACTGCTAGGACCTACATCTTGCGAGAATTTTATATGCAATTATTTTTTCGTACTCTACAATGTCCCTGAAATTAATCTTCAAACAAGATACTTTTGAATTCCGACAAGTAATGGCAACAAAAACCTATGAAAAGTTTGTAGCATACCCAGAAAGCATCCGATGAAACTGATCTCAACTACCTCTCTCATATCTTTATTTTGAAATTCTTCTTGAAAGCTGAGTTCTTTCTTATTTTAGTTCTTAAATTATATCCCCCTCACATGGTGGCGTTTCCGATGTTTCAAAGAAAATGCAGAATTTGTTCACTTTTCTTTATGCTCTGATCATCTTAAACCAATATTGGTGAACTTAACCAAACAAGTTTCTATGAAATGCAGTGGTCTGCCCCTCAGAGCAACAAGCAACGAATCCCCCTTCTGGAATTGGTTGTCCAAGACGCTTCAATTTAGTTAGCTACTTTACTAAATATACTACGTATCAATTGTTTCGTTTGTTTAAAATTGTATTTGTGATGCTCAAAAATTGTGATGGTTCCTACATGTTTGATTTTGTGCCTTGGGGTCGGGAACTTATGCCACAGATGTGCACCAAATCGGAGTTGGATCTTTACACATTCCGTTTTTTTAGCCCCTGGGCAACTTCTTTCAGCACTCAATGTGAGGTACTGTGTTGCCTATGTGTCTCGCTTGTATGGCCAAATTTTTTTTATTCATGCTTGGAAACACTAACTGTTGTCGGTATGGATGCCTTTGTGCTTGATGAACATTTGCATGATGTGTGGATGCAATTACCCTTGGTTTAAGTATAGTGAGTAAACACAAAATCGTTCCTGTACGGGTGCAAAACCGTTGGTGTACGGGTGTAATATCATTGGAGCTTGGGAGCGAAATCTTTGCGCTAAGGATGCGATGAGGGTGTAAAAAGGTTACGGTGGAGGTGCAACTTGCATTGATGACCGGAGGCAATGAATACTTCTGTGTGGGTGCGTGCTATGCTGAGGTTAATTTCCAGTGTGATCGTGCAAATATACAAGACGTAGATATATTACAAAAAAAAAAAAGAGATAATGTTGTATTCAAATGTCATCATCTCGTGGGTACGCGATAATATCCAGTTACTGTTTTTCAATATGGGAGCGAACCTCCTGTTTCGTTTGATAGTTTAAGCTCTTTTTTCTAAGTTAATGCTTATTTTGCATGGGTGCCATCACCTCTGCCTTTAGTAGGACCAGGGTGCACAATCAGACCGATCGTCGTCGTCTTTTGTTTATTCTCTCCTTTTGTGTTCATTTGCGGCTACTTTGCATACATTAGTTTCCTTCTTTCCATGGTTGTCTGCTTCCTTGTTGCATGTTCCGGTGCGGCAAAGCTTCACCTGGGTGGAGCGAGACTTTTGACTGCCTTCACATTGAGATCTGCTGCTTGGTTTATGTTCTCTAATCGATAATTCACAATTTACTTGAAATAGCATGTCCCGTTTTGTAATTGCCAAGTCATCACCAGTGGAGAATATTCTCAAAAAGCACCTTGCAGTCGCTTCACTCAGGTTTTTGATCATCTGTGACAACCATCAGGAGGTGGCAGGTGTGTATCAGATAGTATCTTTAAACATATTGGGCTAGCTAGTATTTCCATTGAAAAGTATTCCACAGCGAGTCTGCTTCAGTTCCAATGAGTTTGTCTCCCTCTCTTTTCTATGACGCCATTCATCGAATGTGGCTGCATGAACTTTCAAATGCTTCTGGGTTGGTCCATGAATAGACAGGGTTGGGGGTCCACTTGGATTACGATCACCACAGTGCTCATGATTGGATCTCGTATGGTTTCCCTCATCCACCAATCTGACTTTAGAATAAGTTATCTTGGTGCCAGGTTCTTTCATTGACAGAAGTTTGGCTGCGACCACAAGCAGCGACCCTTGCAGCAAGTTGAAAACTAGAGCAATCGCATAAGTTGATTGGTTCATTTCGGGATCCAGAAACGTGCAGTTTGGTTGTGGGCCAAGATATCATTATCAGTATCCATCATGTCTGAAACGTCCACCTTTTGCAACTTCATCAACTTCATCAAACGGTTGTGACCCAGACAAATACACTGAATACTGACTGCGTAATCAATTAGTGTAGCCGAGGTACACCTCGCACTGTGACCGAGATAGCTTGTTGGCTCGTTAACCCCTAACAAATGTAGCCTCCATCCACCTCTTTGAGATTCACATTTAATGGTACTCCAGCTTGATTGATTGATTACTATCTGCACACTCGATTGGATGATAGATCGCCATTTGGTGCCTAAAACTGGCACATCAGTATTACTGAACCCGTGTCTCGAAACTTAGTCGTAATTGGCAGGCATCAGGCATAGTATTCACCATCCTCTAATCATTACGGTAATTTCCATAATGATTGTGATGTCCCGTATTGGAAGATAGCAGATTCACAGTTACCCTTTAAAGAGGAAGTTGTGTTCAATTACTGCAATCTTGTGTGGGAACTTGTTTATGCACAAAAACAAAGTGCACACACATTCTTTCTTCCCCCCTAAAAGTGGTGCACTATACAAGCCACTCTCACCAAAAAAAATTGCACCTAATCGAAACCTGATCGAAACATCTTTTTTGCAGCTATACGTTTCACTTCCAAGCACATGTTATGCTGCAGCTTAAGCTACAGACATCTCGGGTCCTTTTCCTTCTTGAGGCTGTTATCAGTGAGGTTTAGAGTTTACATAGTTTAGACACATGCGTTAACACCGAAAAACGAGAATCAAGCTCGAGCTGACGTGTGGGAGCTTTCCAAACCAGGTGGGTGCAGGATCTGGCAGTTTTGCTACCATATTATGCGTTACTGGAGCCTCAGAGATTTTGGTGCAGTAGATTCGCCGCTTCTAAGTGGAGGTGTATTACAGGCGCTTGTACACATTCATTGTCGCAGATTTTGATGTCGGAAGACTAAATGCAGAGCATCGCGTGAATGCTGAAGCGTTAACGGTGTGAAGGATCTTGTGTTAGGGAATGCAGGGGAGCCCACTAGAAATTGTCTATTGTAGCTTTGTTGAATTTGATTTTTTTTTTTAGTGAGCTACTTGTAAATCTATATAGTGATCACCTTCTATACCAACGGAGAAATGAAGCTAGTACAGCTTAGATCATCCAACTGTTCAACAATTTCAATTTTCGATAGTGCTTCGAAGATCCTTCCATACCAAAAGCGAGATCTTTTAAATACCAAAAAGCAAAAACAATCGAAGCATAAACCACTATATAAATGACAAGTTTGAAAACTCGAGGCACGTACCTATTGCGTCCAGCTAGTTTATCCATGAAAAACCCCGTCAGGAAGATTGCAAAATATAAAGCAGGAACATAATGATGCAAATACTTGACTCTTCCCATGACGATAAAGGGTAAATAGTGCAATACCCATCCAAGAATTGGTAAAATACACTGAGCAATCAAGGTATCAGTTAAGATGCCGGTGTTTTCACATTGTCTTTGATATTTGAACAATGTAAACAACATATAAATTGCACCAAAAACAATTCCAATATTCGACAACCAAGTAACAACTGGGTTCCCCATCAAGAAAAACTTGGTGTCATCATCACCCCATCCGCACATTCTTAATCCAGTATTTAAAATTGGCCATTCCCACCACTCAGAACTCAATTTATCAAATTTGTCTGGGTCGGGAACAAGAGCATTATTTGACGCCATCATTCCATAATTTAAAAGCACAAATTCCTTCCAAAATTTCGGATTTGGAGGAACATATTCAGTTTCAGGAGTTGGCAAATGTTCATTGCGGTGTTCTTCTACATTCCACCATGTGGTTTTGTCCTGGGAAAAAAAAGGGTATTTGCAAACAACTTCACCTTGTTGGTAACCCCATGAAGGTAATGAGTTACCCGTGGTGGCGAGAAAACATCCAAGTTCTTTATGTTTCAATCGGAATGCTGTTGAGATGGGATGTAACTCCAATTCGTTTTCATCTTGGAAATGTTTTGATCGAGAAATCTCTTGCGATTGTATGTCGAGTACCCAGTCATGGGCTGTAAATGATACATTTGATAAAGGTGAACAGGAAACTTCGAAATATTTTTTGGTAATTGGTGCTGCAATCGGTTGTGCTCCCAAGTAATACCCAGTTTTGACGTGTTTTATCCTGATGGAGCTATCCTGAGTTATAAACTCACCAAGCTTTGAGCCACTGGCAAGTTCGACTTCAAATTCGTTGTTTTCATCCTTGAATCCGTATGTGGTGATTTGTTGATCGCCTGAACCTTCAGGATAACTGTGAGGATGTGAATGTAACAAGTTGGGAGACAAACCCTGCGAGCGAATTGTTACAATCGAGCCATCAGCAACAGTTCGTGGTCCAAATTGTAAATTATTTCCAATTAGTGATGCTTGTAGTAGCGTAGATATAGAACCATCTCCAGGACCAGTATGATTCAACACCATAAAATGAACTTTAAAAGCGAGCATATAAATAACGATTGGAACAAAGATCAATGAAGCAACTCTTAGTAACCAGTGTTTCACATACGACTTCAAATTCATGGAATCAGTTGAGGTCAATTGGAAAAACTTTACCATCAAATCATACACTATATACAACCCTACCAATACGGTAACAAAAAGGCCAACCCACTTTACAGAACAAACGCATCCAATTGAAACTCCTGTTAGTATAAACCATTTGAGCCCGGCTTTAGAAAATTCCTTTTGTTGAACACATGCCTGGTGGAGGTTGATCAAGCAAAAAAAAGTAAATACAGTAAAAAAAAGCAACATCGAATCGAGCAAGATGAACTTGGACAAGGTTAATGACAATTGCTCAAATATAACCATTAATGATATAAACCAACACGTCCAATGACTGAAACCCGCCAACACCGCCGTTCTGTATGCCAACGGTGTGACTAGTATACCAAAAACACAATTGAAAACCCGCATAAACACAAAGTCCATAGAATCAGGAAACTCTTTACCACTCTCAAACACAAAGTTCCCATCATATCCTGCCAAGTATCCCGAAAGAGCAACAAGAAGTTTGCCCAAGGGAGGATGAACGTCGAAATAGAATTCCCTTTTCAAATAGTAGGAGGCAAATTTACCAAAATGTGCTTCATCCCAAACCACGTACTTGGCTGCATCGATACGATATATTCGAACCAAGGCTGATAAAGCCGTTAGAATCAAGGGACTGAAAAATTTGATGAACTTTGAAGATATCGACAGCTGGCTCTGTATCTGCAACTTTGAAGTTTTTTCTATAATGTCCCTAATTTCATCGTCTTCGTCAAGTTTCTTTTGTCTCATGTTGTAGGATTGGTGTTGATTCAATGTAGTTTGTTTTCTGCGAATGACTGATTCTTCATGATTTTTGGAAAAGCCTGTAGAAAGAGATACAGGTACTGTTTCATTCAGTAGTCCTGACATATTGCACAATTGACCGTGGTGTTCACGTAATGGAACTAGTGCGTTGTCAAATGATGTTGTATGTTTCTTTTAAAGTATCAAGCATTTCTCACTGATTCACAACCTGCTTTTTTTTTTTTTTTTTTTTTTTTTTACAGAGATCGGCTTTTACAATGCTCCGCCCATTTTAATCTATATTAAATATGTTGATATATTATCTATTAAGTACTACAAAACGGTGACACCAATCTACGAAACTAATCAATTATTTTGATCGCCATATTTACAACAATGTCTCCAGCTTGGATTATTCAGATTGTAGATCCCTTGCAATTCATGCTCAACCTGTAGCCAGTACTTGTATTTCATTCTACTCTTCAAATCCAAATCGTATATGTTGCATGTCACGAGATATTTTTGGCCCTGTTTGCTTTGGTCTTGCGCAGGGCTTTGGGTTTGGTATTGGTCTTGATCCTGATGATTATGTGATGATCCAGAGACTGGTATTGATGCTGATCCATTGATTTGGGTCAGCTGTGACGGCGGTTGTGGTGGTGAAAATGCTAATGGTGGCAAAGTTATCAAGTTATTTATGTTGTTGTGAGAATTGTGAATGTTGTTATTCTTGTCATACTTTTCAAACTTTATAAATAATCCCACATCACGTAAAGTCATTACTAATGACAAGTTTTGTGAGACATCCAGCGACGAAGTTAAATTCTCAATCAAGTCATTTTTGTTGTTGATCTTTTGGTATTGTTTCAACTTGGCAAAAACATTATGATCCGGATTGGATAGGAATTGACGAAACAATTGTTTTAGTGGAAAATTGTTTTGCACTTCAATTAAGTTAATAATATCTGGGGGGATTCTGGAAAAAATGTCATCGATTCCTTGGTCTATTGTGTTTGGATATAGTAAATCAAGAGGACAAAAGTGTCTTTGAACCTTGTGAAGTTGATTTAGTGAGCAAGTGCGACAATAGTTTGCCGATTTATTGTCGTATAGCCATTTAGGTTTGATTTCAAATATGATGGAGTTGATGGTGCTTTCTGAAGTTAAGGGAGCAGCAGTGAATTTACCATTCATCAGTTGGCCACCTGGAATGATATTGTTGTTGAAGTGAGGTTGTTTTTGTTGTTGTTGTTGTTGTTGTTGTTGTAAGTCCTGACCGGAGTTTAGCGGATTGATATCCTGGGTTAATGAGGTGTAATCATTGACATTGGTGGATGTCTGACGACTTTGCGTCAGTTGTGGTTGTTGTTGTAATCGTTGTGGTTGTACTTGTTGTGGCTGTTGTTGTAGTTGGTTTGCAGCATGCGTACCTCCAGCAGTGTTGTTGTCATCACTTCCCAAGTATAGTTGGCAATGTTTCAGTAAAGCAATCTTGGTATAATTACCATCCAATATATTTGGAATTAATAAACCGTATCGTTCATTCAACTGTAGTTTGAAACCAGCACTATCTAAACCTCGAACAAATTCTGAAGTTAATACAATCAATTGAATATCAATAATTTGTTTAGGAAATAAGTGTTTACACTTTAATTCAATAAAGTCATACAATTCGCAAGTACTAATGTATTCTTCGTCCTCTTTGAGTAAACGTAGTCGTAATAATTTGTGGGTTAAGTAGTCATTAGTTCCAGTGTATTTGAACAAAATATTGGCTGACCCATTAGCAAAATATGACCATTCTTTGGGTGAAGTGATTTTGTATATTTCCATATCCCCGATAGATAAAAGAATCAATGCGTGTGAATTATATTTACTCAGTATGGATGTTGTGATTGGTAGATGTGTATATATGTCTAGGGAGAAGTTGGGTGGAATTCTTTTGAGATGAGTTGAAGTAGGAATGTAGTAGTAGTGGTAGTAGTATGTGGAGTGGGAATTCGTTGAAGTTGAATACTAATGGTGATGTTATTGTAGTTATTGGAAGAAGAAAAAAAAAAAAAAAAAACGAAAAGAAGATGGAAAAGTGGATCGTATTGGTAGGTATTGGTGTTTGACTTGGATGATCAAAAGTGGAGTGGTGTGTGAAATGGGGTGGTTGTAAGTTTTCTGAACGTGTCGAATACCCTTTATTTTGTTTTGTCAATAATGATTGTTTTTGCAATTATAGGGAGTATTTTTGGAGTGGGATACAATTGAAATTGATTTCAAGTATGTGTGAGACAGGTCAGATGAATGAGATGATGGTTCAGTAGCAAGCGTAGTGAATATTAATGCTCTTATAGTGGGTTGTTGTTGTTGTTGTTGTTGTTGTATATGTAAGTCTAAGTTAATTGATTTTCCTTGAACAAAATTTTTTTTTTCTTTTTTTTTTTTGTTTGACATTTCGCGCCCTTTGTTTGTTGGATTGATTGATTCTCTTTCCAATCCTATTCTATCTTATTGTGTCTTTGTTGAATCACAACTTAGCACATAGTGTGACACATACATTGATACCATACTCTCAATTAGTAGTAGTAGTCTAATACTAAACTTAAGTATTTTCTGCGTTAGATATATATCTGTATGTATATACTAGTTACAGTTGCGTATACTCCACCAAACCAATGATAGTATTGTTCCAGCACAAACAAATAAGCTATTAAAGACAATTACAATATAGACTGAGACAGAAATAAAGTTCTGTAAGGAGAAGTAAGGGGAAGATGTTATTTAAAAATCGTAGCATTTAGATTAAGCATTTAATGTTAGTATATTACTGTACATTTTTAGTCTAAACTTAGTCTATACAGATTATACACATAGATATAATACACTACTTATGATATATAATATGCCAATTGTTGTTTCCCTACAAAAGGTACCAACATAAAGGTATTAAAATAATAATACACTTGTGTTATGTATACAATATTATATGTTATAATATATTTATAAAGGGGTTGTAGTAGTAGTAGTAGTAGAGCTACCAAATTATGTAAAAAAATACCCAGAGACGCGATAATTATCTCCAAAACATCTTTATTTGTGTGCACATAAATGAGAAAGAAGCACATCTTTTCCATCTGTTTGGTTTATGAACACATCAGTTGCAAAGTAACACCAACTACATTGCTCTTCTTCTTACTGTGCTAATCACAAACTCATGTTGTTGTTGTTTTTACTTAAAACTATTCAGTTCTTTTCATTTATTTATTTATTCATGTCTTTTTGTATGTTGTCATTGTTTGGTTTATTGTATTTTTCTATTTTTAACAACAACAAACAACAAACTCATAATAGACAAACTACAAAGAGCGGGTGCTTTATCTTAGTGTGGTTTTAATACAAAAAATCTTTCTTTTAATGAATTATATTACTCCGCTAAGACGTATACATTATTAAAGAAGATTCTTTATCACCTTCTCATCTTTATTAGTGACAATTGTGATTATACGTGACAAAAGATGTAGATTATTAAGAGAAGAAGACACTAAAATGGCAAAAGGTTTTTAAATTTTTCTTTTCATATTTTGCGTTCACGTGACTATTAGTTACACACCTATACAGTTATCAAATCTAACTGGAGTACCCTGCTTCACCTGCTCCAAAAAAGACTGCATTTCGGATCACACAGTCAATATAGCTAAGGGTTGCATTATCAGAATATTGTGTATATCGGGGTTTCATATATTGACCACACAGACACACTCACTCTCTCACTCACTCTCACTCACTCTCACTCACTCTCACTCACTCTCACTCACTCTCACTCACTCTCACTCACTCTCACTCACTCTCACTCACTCTCACTCACTCTCACTCACTCTCACTCACTTATTTTCATAAACCGACTTTTACTTTACACCTACTACGAATCAAAGTATATTGTACTTTCAAGTATTGTATTAATGTTTTATACCTATACAAACATGCTGTACATGTACTATCTACTCTTCAACAAACTAATTCAACTACGCAAACTCTAACTGAGCATAAAGGATGCATCCCCAGAAAACTATCAAAATGTTCCATCTTTTCTATTCCTCTCCTCACCAAAGTTCAAACAACAATACTTACCAAACATCTTCTTGATATCTGTTTTGCACTTTCAAACTTCTAATCAACTCAGCAGCCTTTTCCAACTCAATACCTCTTTCTTGACTCAAAACTTTAGCAAATGATGCTTGTACATCTCTAGCCATATGACTAGCATCTCCACAAACATAAATTATACCCCCATCTTGCAACAATTGATTAATCTTTTTAGCTTGTTCCAAAATCTTGTGTTGAACATAAACTTTCTTGTTTGGATTGGCTCTTGAAAATGCAGTAATCAATTCAAATGATTCACCCAATTCCTTGGCATACTGTGGCCATTCATCACGGTATAAATAATCCTCATCTTCATTCCTACATCCATAAAATAACAATGATGGACCAACATTGACTCCATTCTTCAATTGTTGCACCCTTTCTCGAACAAAACCTCTCAATGGTGCAACCCCTGTACCCGGTCCAACCAAAATTATTGGCGTTTTGCTACTACTGGGCAATTTAAAAGTAGATCTTCTCACATGAACTGGTAGTTTATAATTTTGAAACTTATTTCGTGGACCTTTCAAATCATAACTAACAATTGGCTTATCAGATGATGAATTCTTGTTGATTTCAACATCTTTCAATAAATTAGTCACAACACCGGTAACAACTCTTCCATCTGATTCAGTTTCAGCTTCAACAACTGCAGTAATATCAATGTGAGTCTTTTCACTCAATGATGACGACGAGATAGAATAATAACGAGGAGTGAAATGTTGAACATTTTCAATCAAAAATTCAAATGGAACTTTTGTCCATGGCTTCCCATTGGAAAAATACAATAACCCATCTGCAATGTTGTACTTTTTGTGAGTAACTTCTTCAGCATACTTTTGTTTATCATTAGCAACAGTGGTTAATTTGGTCTTTGTTTCTTCATCTGGTGCAAATGCAGCAATTGAAAGGAAAAATTGTCTCGAAACAGGACCACTGATTTCCAAATGGTGTCTAACAACAGCTTCATAAGTAATTGGAGTTGGGAATGGGATTTGATAAGTAGAATCAAGTGCTTTCAAATCAAACACCACATCACGTTGTTCAGTTAAATCAAATGTCTTCAAGAAAAGCTCAACATATTCATTGGCATTGGATGGCCAAATGGCTAAATGATCACCAGTAGTGTATTTCAAATTAGAGTTGGAAAGATCAAACTCAACATGAACACAAGATCTTTCCTTGGTGAAAAACAATTCTTTAATCTTGGTGATTGGCGCCAAATATGGATGAGAATGATCAAATGGACCTTTAGTCAAATCAGTACCAGCTTTAGTATTGACATATGACTTGTCGGGTTCACCCAAAGACACTGAAGAATCATCAATAGTCAAATCATCTCTAATTTCCAATTTCAAACTTGGTTCATACTTCAATTCTTTTTCTTCAAGGTTTAAATTGTTTCTTAATGAATCAAAAACACCATCTTTCCAAGCAAGGAAATCTTCATCCATAGTACCTTGTCCATCATCACCTTCACCATATTCTGCAAATCTTTCGGCTCCCTTTGATTCCAATTTTTCATTGATTTTTCTACCAATGGCATTGAAAAACTCATAAGTAGAATTACCCAATCCAAAAACAGTAAATCTCAAAGTACTCAAAGTATCAGCTTCATTATCCAAGAAATCAACAAATTCAATGGCATTGTCAGTTGGTTCACCTTCACCATAAGTAGCCATAATGAAAAATACCAAGACATCCTCTTTAATATCGCCAAAATTGTCCCAATCATAATCAGCAAAATCAGCAACCATTGTTTTCAACCCAAATCTGGCACTCAATTCACGAGACATCTTATTACAATAATCTTCAGCAGTACCTGTTTGAGACCCAAATAAAAGCAAAGTATTTTTGTGGTTTTTGGTCAAGGTTGCCAAAATATCACGAGAATTACCTCCAGCTGTGTCAGTGTTTAAAAACCCACTTGATTCAGGTTTACTGAAATATTGACTTTTAATGAAGTAAGCAGCAACGGCAACTGCCAATACAATGACCACTGTCAAGTCTAATCTGTCCAATGCCATGGTTTTCGCTGAGATATAGTATTTTATTATGCTAGTGTTGGAAAAAAAAAAATCAGGTGAAAATTATGTCGTATAACTTGATGATGGTGTATAAAGCTCTATTATATCCTCAATTGATGTTGATTATTCTCCAATAGTAAGTTTCAAATCAAACTGATGGAAAAGAAGCAAAAGAAGAAAAGAATGTGTTTTGGGTTTGTTGCTGACAATATATGAAAAAGAAAATTGGAGAGAATAAAAAAACAAACAAAAAATCAACAGAGTGAAAGAAGTGAGTGGTGTGGTGCGAATATCGGGAAATTCATAAGGACAATCTTCTATACACACACAAAATACACCTTGTATATTACTCCACCCACATTCTTTGACAGGGAATTTTCCCTTGTAAGCATAGACTCAAGTCTTGATACAGATCATAGAGATAGTAAGATGGAAATTGATACAATTTTGTTGGAAATATAATGGTAAATCCTTCCATCGTATAAGCATATTCTCCATTTATCTTGTGATTTTTTTTCTTTTCCTTTCTTTTTCTTTGTCCCTTTCCTTTTTTTTTTTAATTTTTTGACGTGTCTTGGAGTAATTCACGACATTAAAATCGACACACACACACACACACACACACACAATACAATTTGATGTTAGTGGGGTGGGGGTGGGTAGAAGCAACCCACCCAACACAATTAACTTCAGTAATGTACTACTGCAAGACTCTTTGTTCTTATTCTAAACAATGTAACTGGATCGCTAGAGCCCATTCTCATATGTATCTTTTGTACAGAACTCATTTCCCCTTTTGGAAATCAAGTATGTGGAGGAGCAGTACTAATTTAACACATGCGAAAGAAGCACAATCACAATCGAAATTATTTGCCTAAACAACATTCACCGGAGTTAGAAGAAGGAATCTCACCTGCGATAGAAGCTTAACTCCCCCTTTTGCATCATATTTAACAGTAGTGCATGCTCTATATATCCCCACAATACAAATTTAACAGCAATGCTGACCGTTACCTATCAGTTCTTTTCTTCTCTCAGCAGTAAAGACAAGAGCTATTTTGGTACAGTTCAGCACAATACTTTTTTTTTTGCATCAAGATGATCCAAAAAGATGGAAACACTTGCCAGGATATTTGCTCACTGGTCCCATGTAAATTTCAATAGATAGCATATCTTGTCATACACTTACAGCAAACAGTCCAAACTATTAAAAGATTCCTTGTTACTGAATATTCAACGGCATTTCATCACAACGAAAATCTTCTATTGTCCTCTAGTTTAGAGTGGGGTAATCAGACGACGGAATTAACGTAAAAGAAAACCACAAAACTGAAATCAGAGATAACTCGAAAATTGATTGAACATGGAAATCAATGACAATGTATGCCCCTCCAATGAAGTTATTTACAATCTGTTGAGCCGCCATGCCTACGAGAACCAACGCCCCTTGACTTGTGGACTCTTTGCACCACTCCTCGCATGCATGGCTTCATTTTTGACTGGCATTATGAACCTACCACAGCCATACATAAATGACCATCAAAGGTGTGGGGGGAATGACTTCATCCAAAATCGGGATGTAAGCATTTGCATAATTTGTTGCGGTCGTAACATTCAAACGGCTGTAATAATTATGGTCCTGAGCTTTTCTTCTCGTCCTTGTATTCCACCTGGTGTGCGGACCAAAGGGGGGTTTAGGCACCAATGATTCGGTCATATTGCTGAAGAGGGAAGAAGAAAAGAAAAAGAAGAGGAAAAGAAGAATCATTCAAAGTGTTTTTGGGGGAATTTTTTTGGCGGTTTGTATTTGATTTTCAAGAGAATATCAAAAAGGTGTAAATGGTGGATCACTTAATAGAGGTAAGCTATTCAATTTTGAATATCAGATGCTATCCCATCTATTGGAACTAAGCTTTTGTTGTTATGGAAGTGAATTATGTAGTTATATAGTTTGTGTTGACAAGAGCATCAACTTGAATGTGTTCAATCAACAGATCTACACTGGTGCAATAAATTCTCCACTAGGTAATACAGTGAAGCTCATCCCGATCCTTTTCTAGCCTCTTTCTAACTACCAAGTCTCAGTGTACAAACATCAGTGCGTATTCGTGCTTGTTTAAAAAGTTTTGCAACCAAAATTTCAATTGGAGAGAAAAAGAATGCATGACCTCTTTATTAAGTAATTTGTTATGCTGAAATATTGTAACGAATAACATTATTGAAAGCATACTCAAAGCATCCAGATACAGAGTTGAGGAGCATAATAATGTTTAAGCTTACCTTTGTAAAGAGGGGGTGTTATTCTTTCAATGCTTGGAATGAAAATTTTGTTTCAAAATCAAGAAAAAACAGAAGATGCTGCAAATTGGTTAACAGATTTGTATCAGATACAAATGAGCGAGATCAATCCGAAAGCAAAGTATACTATTCATCTCTTCACTGAGCTATAGGGTCATCTTACATAGTGCGTACATTTAGCGTGGTGGCAGTTCACACAATGTATACCTTAAAGTAGTGACAGCTTATATAATGCGTATCTCTAGTTTTGTAAATCTTGTTGAAGCATCGGGAGGGAGCATCATGCTAGTGCTCAACTAGAACCGTGATCTCTTCAAGAGATCACGTGAGCTTAACTAAAAGGAGTTAGCTTATTGAAGTACATGTTCATCAACTTCTGTTTCTTCAAACCATTAGTTTATTCTGTAGCAATGTTGCCGAGCTACGATACAATTACTCAATGTTTTTTGGTTCCTTCTGGTCGGCACCTGCTTTCGCTTGACACCATCAGCCTGATTTCAAAATACATTACAGGACTTTGCGCCCCACCCTTCTCTCGCAAGCGATATGAAGCTGAGTTCAGTTCAATACTTTCGTGTGCTGCGTCACCTACCCAATCGCAATCCCAGAATTGTTCGTTAGTGTAGCTTTTCAAACATAACCTGCCTCAAACGGTGCTCGATATTGGTGAAATCATAAAAGACTTTACAGCTTCTATCGGCCGTTTATTCATGAATATCAAATGTTGTCGTTTGACAGTGATTCGTCTCCACTACGAATGGCGAACTCTTACTCATGGAGTTTGCACATTACGAGGGTGTCAATGTATCGAAAACTGTTTCATGGATTGTAATGTCTGACCAAGCCAGTTATTGTTCACCTATGTAGGGTTAATATGCAAAGGGTGTGGAATGAGTGCGACAGTTTTTCAACAATACCAACACGAAATAGTGTTATCGAGTACTCATAAAGACGAAATCTAGAGGAGCAAAGTGTGCAGCAATTTTTCATTCCCCTTTGAAAGAAGCTCTTTAACTACATTACCAGGTCTCAAAGGTGACAATTGAAAGCCAAACAGACAAACATTGTAGGGTTTTGAACACTACTAAACACAATGATTTATCTTCACACACAATTATGTCATACGTTGAGCTGGAGAAAGTTATGTTCTTCATCCATGCAAAATGCTACTGTCGTCGAATGCATCTTTACATTATCTGTGTTGTCTCTAGCCCTTGACCATTAGATATTTCTGCATGTCCTTGTGCTTCTGCAAGTCCTTGTGCTTCTGCATGTCCTTGTGCTTCTGCAAGTCTTTGTGCTTCTGCTTGCTTGGCTTCCTCTTTCAAGTCAACCTTATACGCTCTTTCAATAGTCACTCTTGTCCTATCGGCTATTACTTCATTGAAATCAGACCCATACAATGTCTTAATATATTCATACACTCCTGTTGGCTCTAGTTCAGCTAAACTTCTTCTCCCCAATGATATCGCATAAATTTTATCCTTTTCTGAATCAGCTAATTGCAATTTGGTTAAATATTCACGACTAACCAACTCTTTTAAAACATCTTCCCAATTCATATTTATATTGCTATTCTTCATAGCGTTATTGTCAGATATACCAAATTTTCTCAAACTCCGGATCAATTGTGATTCCATGATGTGATTCTCTGATAATATAACTAAAGTGGTTACAAGCATCATTATCCCAGTTTTAACCAAGTCTGAATTCAGTTTGGGTAAAATGCTTTGTTTAAATTTAGGTAAAAAGAATCTGGTGTCCCCAATCTTGGTCTTATCTAGTGAAGAATTTACTGTTGTCATCCATAAATCACCCAATACTTGTTGTGCCGGTTGCAGAAGATTACTAACCAAAAAGAACCTATTTCTTGGTGGGGTTTTCTTTGTGATTTTGTCACCATTTCCACCATTTACACCACCATTGGCATTCAGGGTATCAATCACATTTCTTTGATCTCCGTGACTTGCATTAAACTTTTTTTCTTGTTTAGCTGTGGGCGCATCGACCAAGGTTAATCCATAAACGTTTTCCAATATAGCAATAGCATCATCTAGCAATGAATCTGATTTGAATCTCTTGTTAGTAAGATACTGATTTATATGCTGTTTTTGAAAGTTTTGACCTCTAGCATCTTTTGTTAAAATCAACTTGACAATATAGTTGACATCATGTACCTTCTCTCCTTCCGGATCCAAACCAAGTACACCATTGTCTCTGTTATTGGTATTGGTATTGGCATCTTCATAATCTAAATCAGTTTCAGTGCTATGTCTTTCATGAGTACGCTGCTGCCTTTTAGTGCGTAGTTTTTGTTGTTCATCAACATATTCCTCATCGGCAACTTCATAGTCTTGGTCATTTCCATCAACTCCTAGTTCTTCTAAAGGAATCTTTCTTTTAGGCATGATATATTGGACGAGGCAGAAGCAGTTATGTTTCTGGAAAGACAAGTGATTAGTATGATTTGAGTCAGTTTGCTTTTGATAAAGATTTCTCTTGCTTTTTGATGGAGGGAAATTTAAAAGTTATTTACGACACGCGTTTGTGTTACTTTATTTAATAAAAGGAGTATTCTCCTTAATATACTAACAACCATACTTTACTTACTTACTTACTACTAACTCACCACTATCACCAAATACTACTACTACTACTACTAGTTGTAGACCGTTTGCTCGAATATAGTTGTAGTAAGATAGAATACGCTGTAACCTACATATATAACTACATCTATTGTGACAGAATATGGTTACTTTACCAATAGTAATAACTAAACTATGGGAGGGAAGGAGACTTATGTGTCTCTCCCTGTCTCTCATGATCTCTCAAGATCTCTATCTCTCTAATGGTTGTTGTTGTTGTTGTTTTTGTTCTTGACGTTGTTGTTCTTGACGCTATTGTTCTTGACGTTGTTATTGTTGTTGTTGTTGTTGTTGTTGTTGGGTGTCTTTTATGAAATGTGTTGCAAAACTTCTCTTTTATCACCAAAAGAATATATAACTCAATACACACAACATATACACATCCTTCAACTCCTTTTACTTGTTCCCTTTGTTTTCAAAAGAGTATCAACGTATTTCAATCTAAATGCCTTATTTCAAATCAAACTTAAATACCACCACCGCCACCACCAATAACAACAACAACACACAGGTAACAAATAATAAACAGAACCGATTTGGTGGTAACCATTATCATCATCATCAAGATACAAAGAATTACTACGCAACTGGTCAACAAAACTATCGTTACCTGTCATTCTTTCCTGGATTTGTTACTTCTGCCACACACGGATTACCTGTTGCTTCTCCCTCTGCTGCTGCTGCTGCTTTTACTACTGCTGCTCCTACTGCAGTTCGCCCTATTGTCAACACAAACTCAAGTCAAATGACAGCCGCCAAAGAGAAAAATATCCCCCAACTTAAAAGTCCTCTACACCAAGTTCCTGAAGATGAACAAGAAGATGAACGGGAATATGGAGTGAGAGTGGACAATTCACGACAACAACTACAACAGCCATCACCAGGATTTCAAATCACCGACCCTGATTTTCACCATCCACTTCAAAAATTTGATATATTTGGTTGTAATGATGACAAAATTCCTCGGAATTTACCTGGTGATGCTGAATTGGAATTCTCAAGAGCTGGTCACCACTTGCATCATAACAACAACAACGACAACAACAACAACAACTCTTCAATTTTGCAACAACTACAAATCTTGCCACCAGAAACTACTATTGATGTATATGACTTTTTAAATCCACGAAAATCAGCAAATATGGGATATAGAGAAAAGATTCGCAGTTGGTTATCGTCAGTTCCATTGGCAATTGCTTATGATGAAGATTCAACCCAATATTTCAACCTCAATTGTTACCCAGGAGTAGTTTCAATTTCAGATTCAACAACTGACTCAGATGTAGGTGTTGTTATTGATTTGGGTGATATTGATGATGTATTGGAATTACAAGCACAAAAGGTTACGCGATATGTCAATAGATTGTACTTCAATGAAGAAGAAATTCCCTTGCCCAAAGGTGAAAATGGTGAAAACTTTGAAGAAGATGACTTGGTGGAAGAAGAAGAAGAAGAGGAAGAAGAAGTAGATGATGAGGAGAAGAAGAAGGGGCAAGAGCAGCCAGTAGAGGAATACGATGGGAGAGTTCCTCAAGATGAGGAAGGTATGCTTGGGGTTGAAGTTTATCACCATCTCTACCACCACCAACAGAAGCAACACCAGCAAGACATAGCATCTCCCTATAAAAGTGCACATATTTGCAACAACAGGCAAGTCAACGATACTACTGGCAATATGCACCCCAGTGGTGCACAGGAAAATCGCACCTTGTCCCAAGTGGAAGCAATTTACCCAATTAGGGTCGAACCCACCTACACACAATAACACCAAAGCTAGCATTTAATTATACCCCCAATGTTTACTTTTTGCACTTACTCATCTAGAACTTCACTTTGCATTATAAATACATAGATACATACATATAGCATCCAGTCCTTCACAATCGTAAGTCTAACTCTTCAATCTTGAACCGAGCTTCTTCCTGTTCCGGTATTTTTGACAAATTAGGATAGTATGGCACAAGAGCATCACTGCATTGAACATATGCACTATTGAAAAGCTTCCAAAATGGGGTTCTTACTTTCTTTGCCGGATGGAAAAGTCCCGCCCACACATAATTCATAAACACGCCAGACCCCAATACTAATCTCAACGAGTCCAAACTCTCCAAAATACGAGCAATCACATGTGGGGAAGTCTCATAAATATTTGGCATAATCAAATTCAATAAATGAGTGAAAACTTCATCATATTCACAACCAAGACCCATGCCGAAACAATTTGAGGCAATGTGACTAACTACAGTGGCGGAAATTTGACGATGAACCAAGTCTCGATCAAGCAATGCGTCCTCCAACAAGGGAGTAATGGCAAACACGTAATCCTTGGTGGTATTACCATCAAGATATTCAAACATAAAACTCAATGCTTTTAAAACACCATTTTGAATATTTCGTTCCGGAGTCTTGTACTCGTTCATAATTGCTGGCAACACCGTAAAAGGTTGACAGTTTTCTGCAACTATTGCCATGGCAACAGCTGTACATACTCTCAATTGTCGCTCTTGTACTTTTAAATTGTTCAATAACATAACAATGATATCCTGTGGTCCGATAGTCTTGGCAATATAACCAAATGTTGCATTTGCAGCAATTCTTATTCTCTTTTTATTTGATTTCAACATTTCCAACAAGTCAAAACATATACGCATCCATTCTTTGGCATTTATTGTTTCAGCGTTTTTAGTGGCAATCAATCCAATTAATCGAACACTAGATTCCTGAACTTTTTCGTGTCGATTCTTCAATATAGGAGTTAATGTGGGCAAAATTTGATTGATGGATGGATTATTCATCGACAACAAGGTTTTGGTGTCAATGGAACTAATACAAGAGTGTAGGGCATTTATTATTGAACCCAACACATCGGGATACACCTCACCCAAGGATTCATACAAAATCAAAATCAATTTTTGCAACAACACATCGTCATGCTCAAAAGATGATTTAATTGCGGGGGCAATGATGGAAATCAAATCCGAAGATTGTTGTCTCACTTCTGGGGACTTATTCTTCATTCGGTACAAAACAGAACTAATGATGGAATTAAGATGCGGCTTCATTCTCACTCCCAATGCTTTTGTAACTGAGCTAAACGCTAGTAAATAGATCTGCCGTTGAGCTGTTTGCTCTTGAAATGCAAACAAAACGCTATCAACCAAGGACTCAACTTGACGAGAGCTTAACCCGATTGTTTCATCAGGTTTGCTTCCGACAATAGTATGAAGTGCTTCTACCGCTAATCTTCTTAGTTGTTCATTTTCATCCTTGGCAAAATGTATAACATATCCCAAAATGGTTACAAAATCAAATTGGGCTGCCAATTTATTAGTTGCAGTAACAACAAGCTTTGTCACTTGTAAATTATCAGAGGCTGTACGTCTGTTCCAAAATGCCTGAAAAAATGGTTTAATAAGTTTCACATCATATTCGGGCACAATTTTTTTGGAAAGAGGTAAATTCGTAATAATTCTTAAAACCGTTTTTCTCATATCCTCATCAGGTGCTTGAAATTGACGAGAAATCAAAAATGCCAACTCGGCTGTATAGAAATTGGTGTACTCATCGTATCGAGGATCAAAATTCATGAGCGGAATCAATGAACCAATACATCTCAAAAACGTTGCTAATCCTCTTCCTCGTTGTCTCCTAGTCTCATTCCATAGTAGCTCCAAAACTGGTTCGAAGGCATCAATACCATAAGGTGCTACATTTTCTGCCAATTGAGCCAACGATAACGCGGTTATATTTCTAACTTGCGGAGCTTCGTCGTTGATTGCTGGTGCTAAAGTTTTGACAATGTAGCTCAAATGTGGCAAAATCATTGACCCATTTCCGTTACCTAAAAGAATACACAACTGCTGGATCGACTTGATACCTGTGTGTCTCGCTGTCCAATTTTTTCGTGAAGTGACAACCGCCCTCAAGAATTGTAAATACTGACCAAGGCCGAGAGTATTTGCCACTATTGCAAGAACCCTAGAGGTAAGGTTCCTCACATACTCGTCAACATGATCCAAATCCGGTCTCAATGATGAAATCATACCACCAAAACCAACAACCTTGGTCAAATTTGTCAAAATATCACGAGTCTCACTACGTATCGTGGAGTCCTCTTCAATCAAGAACGGAGATAGAACGTGAATTAGCTCTTGGGTGAAAGGTTGAATTGACACATTCAACTGAGTGATGATTCTCCCTACAAGTTTCACCAACAAATGGCGCTCTTGTTCTCCTAAGACAGGCTCCAACAAAACAGGGAGAATTTGCTTTAAAAGCAACTTCGGTCCAAACTTTTCCGCATTTTGGGTCAATGTCCTCATGGCTCGTTTCCTCACTATTTGAGAGCCATTTTTAACCTTGAGTATTAGCTTCATCGATTGAACTTCTCTTTTTGTATCCCCTTCGGCGTCCTCTTCTGATAGCTTTAAGAGATGCCCAAAATGCTTTACATCCTCTTCCTTAACATTTTCAAGATCCTTGTGTGCTAATGATATCGTTGGGACCAACGATGAGGGAATGTTACTGGATTGATTCATGGGGGGTATGTAGTACTTGCTTTCTGTCCCTACGGCATTCTTTCCGGGTTCTGTACTTTGTTGGTGGTCACGAGGAGGTCGGAGTGGCGTAAATCCTTCAGGGAGTATTTTTTCTAACACCTCATCCGTAAGTGGTATCCCCTCCCCTACCGGCAAATTATCTCCGCTTGAGATTTTGACGATATCAGAAGACGCTGTCAATTTCGATGCTAACTCCACCTCATTATCTTCGATGGCACTTGATTTTCTCTTTCGTGAAGTTTCTCGAGTATCGTTTTCTATGATGGCAGTATTTGGTTTCCCTTTTTTCAACTCTATCAGTCGTAGATGAGATTCATCGTGTTTGGGTTTCTCTTTATCAAAATTCAACTCAACGCTTCTTTGGAATCTTTGCTGATTGTAATCATTTTGATGTATATCATCTTGCAAGGCCTTGCTTGATATCGAATCGTCATGCTCAAATTCCTTGATTAGCTCCTTCTTCAAAATGTCCAGTATTGAGTAGTTCCCCGCTAGGCTGTTTTTACCCCCCTTATGTGGCATGACTTTTGATGGCGTAGGTTTGTAGCGTGTGCGTATATAGATATATATATATATATATATGTGTGTGTATGTGTGTGTGTGTGTGTGTGTGTGTGTGTTATTAATAATTTTTGCTTTGCAATTTGTAAAAGTTTCATGTCGCACGCAGGGTTTTATCAAATCTGCAAAAAGGCATCATCTCTCCAGAAACGTCTTTACTTTTCAAAATACATTGTACCTAATGTCCAACCTCAATGCTACTGTTTTATTAACCAGACTTTTGTCACTACGAGGAAACTCATCTTTCCACTTGATTCTAGATTCTTTAACTCAATCGTCGTTTCACTTAATACAGGAATATGCACATCATCTTAGTAACAACCACAAGATAATCTACATATCATTTGAAACAGTGAATCAGCCACAATACGCGACTGACTTTTTTGACTGCACTAATGAAAATATTGACCAGGCTATACTGTTTATTAAATCGCATACAAAGAATGGCTCTCCAGCCCCCAAGTCGGTTGTTATGATTGACTCATTAAATTACATTCCAAATGAAAGTTTGACTCACTTTATAGCCAATATTGTGGGCCCAAACGTGGTTATAGTCGCTACTTATCATACGAACTGTGTGGAACCTTTCACTAGGCATGTAAATTATCCATCGAGTCTTTCCTTGCTCATGTATATTGCCAGCACCATTTTGGAAGTTGAACCATTATTGAACCAGTCAATCGACAACGAAAATTTGCAACAAAGCGTACTGAGGTTGAACTTTACCATCAATGCGCAGTTGAACAGTGATGCTTTCAAGTTAATTTTAACAAATAGAAGAAAATCTGGCCGGTCACTCATTTACAAATTTAGTATACACAGCAAAAGTCATACATACGAAGTCTTTAATGAAGCTTCATCGGCAGAAGTGGCAGAAGAGGAGGAGGAGGTGGAAGAGATGTTGAGAAATTTGACTACATTTAACTTGACCACCAGCAGCAAACAAAAGTTGGCCAGAGAACAGGTCGAATTACCCTTCATGCAAGCACAAGAGACGCTCGGGTCATCAGGAGGAGCTATTGTTTACGAATTTGAGAAAGATGATGATTACGATGAAGAAGATCCATACGAAGATCCTTTTTAAGTACAAATATAGATGCTGTAGGAAAAAAAAAAAGGCTCTTTTTGTCAATCTATTCTACTTTAGTTTTGAGCATGTTGACCCTTGAGGAAATGGCTCGCTTGAGTTTGGCTAAATTAGTTTGCTGTGAAGCAAGCTCAAATTCCTCCTCTGTAACCGTTTTTTTTGTTAATAAATTAAACATGGTGCCAAACGCCAACGACAAGACCGTACATGTCAATATAATCACATTATAGGGCATTGAAAAATCCGGAGTCGGTAATGTCAATAATAAACTAGTTGTTCGAAATTCATAAACACCACCATTGTTCTCATTCTTGACCCTGATCACAGCTGGCTCAACATCAAATCCGTGATTGGCATCTGGCGGGTACTCTCGATATAGTAGCAACGATTTATCAAAATCATACGTTAATGCCAAAGTCAGCAACGCAGGAACGCTAAAGACAAACTCTAAATGGGATGGTCTCTCACGATCCACAGCAGGTTTATAGCACCTACTCCTTATAAACTGTGAATGATCTTTGATATGGAAGGTCCCAGTCGAATTCTTCAAAGTGATGTCCAATGTACTCAAATATAACCTCATAAACCAAGGTAATGACTCAAAGTAGGTGAATGTGACATCTTCGGTCCCAGGATTGGTGAAAACAACACGTAAACCTCCTTTATCTAAAGAGTATCCCGTTAATGAACGTGAGACATACAACGGAGGGGCTTCAATGGGTACAACCTTGCTGGAGTTGGATGTCGAAAATTTAAAATCATAATCGTATGGCTCTGTTATTGACTCCACTATGGTGTTTGAGCCATGAGTATCGAAAGATCTTGTCGCCACAAAAGTCGGACTTTCCTTTTGCAAAGTGACATTCCATACGGATGGATCATGGTCGATTATAACCTTGCTGACTTCCTGATCACCTTCGAATGCTGGTCCTTTGATAGTTCGACCATACAACGTTTGCAAGCTCCATTGCAATTCGGTTGGATCACTCAATGGAAAGCATTGCCATATATTATAATCCTTGGAAGTATCACATCGCAATTTTTCACCTGGAGTGGGCTTTGGAATCCCACCTTCTTCCTTTTTACGCAAGGATCTGACAATATCGATCACTTGACTCACTGTTTGGTACAAGTTCAATTTGCAAAGGCCTTCCCCAGTGCATTCGGAAACGATATCCACTGACATTCCGTGCCATAACGAATCAAAAACTTTATGACCATCTAGAAGTGATGATATCCCAGCTTTGCCTCCAGTAGGCAATAATTTCAAAAAAGGTGTCAAATTCTCAGTACAAACGGGCTCACTAGGTAATGCCGCACGGAGCAAATAAAGTTTGTTGCCTGCTTCAGGCTTGTAATTGCCAATGTTTGAATCCTGGATGGCGTACTTGGGAAAAGTGGTGATATCTTTGTCAATGAAATTCAAAGATGCACAGAAAAATCCCGATAGATTTTTTGTCAACCTCGACCAGTGTTTCCGCGCAACATCTATGCTTGGTGCTTCAATCAATGCCAAAACTTCAACACCAGTTCCACCACTGAATGAACCATCGTAGGGTAGTTTGCCCCACGATTGAGCATCCCACCAACCTTGCGTAAACCTGAGAGACAATTCTCTAGTATTTGTTGATTCTATTATTGGACCGAGTGAGCTTGGGAATAAGGTATAGTGATTTAAATTCTTTTGAGGGCCGTCGGGCGTACCCTGGTAGGAGGGATCAAATGGCAACGAATCTATTTTGAAATCAAAAGTAGAAAGTAATTTGTTTCTCGGCAATGGCCTCAAATTCAAGGTTTCTTGGTAGGATGCATCTCCGTATGCGAAGCTAAAACAACTTAGCACAATGAGACAAGTTCCTAAAATGCCCATGGTGAATGATGACAAATGGAATGCAGAATGAGAATCGACTTTTGCGTGTGTGTATTTTCAGAAAATTGAAAAAATTATCATCACGATCTTAAAAGTCGCGACTTTGTTTATACTTTCGTAAGGCACTTTCTTTATACTACTACTGCTACTAGTAGGTTAAGATTATGCATCGACCAAGTCTGGCGCCACAACAAACTGCCAGAGTTATAGAGGAGGAGAAAGAGAATATAATTCCATTACAAGGAGGGAGGCCAGTAACAAAATTGGCGAAAACATTGGTCACTACACGCAACCTTTCTCTTGATGGATTGAAAACAAAACTTCAACACGAACGGAATCAGTTTGAACAGGAATTGAAGGATTTTGAAGAATTGGACGATCCGTTACAAGTGTATTTGAACTACATAGATTGGACGCATAGAAATTTCCTCCAAGGGGCTAGTTCATCAAGTGGATTGTTTAGTCTTTTAGAACGGTGTGCATCAAAGTTTAGAGACGTTCCCCATTACAAGAACGATTCTAGGTATTTGAAGGTTTGGCTTGAGTACATCGAGTACCATGATACACCTAGAGATGCGTACATATATCTAGCGACCAAAGGAATTGGAACCAAATTGGCTCGATTTTATGAAGAGTTTGCCCACCATTTGGAGCTAAAGAATAAATATGCAGATGCGAACTGCGTTTACGAAATAGGGATTCAAAACAGTGCTTTCCCTCTCGGGCGACTCGAAAGATCATTTCAGAATTTCAGAGAACGCTTGTCGGCAAGGAATGTATCCGTTTTGTCTCCTAGCGAGGATATAAGAAGGGCATTAGACTTAAAACAGGGAAGGAGAATTGAATCCGAAAGTGAAATGAAACCGATCAAAAGGAGTAAAATCGATGTATTTCAAGACAACGCGGAAACTGATTTGAATTCTATACAATCAGCATTTGAGAACGAAAATACTCTGGATCAACCATTAGAGTCTAGAAGATCGCGTGTAAAAGAAAACACCATAGCCCCAACGAGATGGAGTGGTCAGATTTTGCCACAGAAAAACATTGGACCCGTTGTTGCGAGTGAGAAATTGCAAATCTATTGTGACGACTCATCCAACACTGCCATTATTCAAGTTGAAGATACCGGGACTCACCGACTGATACAGTCATGCAAAGATAGTCGCCATGTGTATACATTAATTGAGGCTCCAGGAAAAAGACCAGAAAAGGTAATGTTAAACATGGAGTTATTATACTCGAACGTGGACTCTGAAATTAGCTCAGTTGAGTTGTTGGCTATGCAGAGGAGAACTCTCCAGACTAGAGAGTCTGAAACAAAGCATGATAAGAAGACAACTCCAAGTAGTAACCGAGAAATAGATGCAGGAAATTTCACTCTTCCTACGATGGATGACACAACAAAACTTGCTCCTAAGGACCCTACTGTTACCATGTACTCAAAAATGGCTAAAAACGAGGTGTTTGATATCTTCAATCAAGCTTCGCAATCATGCGATCAGAACGGCTTTACCGATACCCGAATTGACGACCCCACTATCACGAATTTCGATGGTTTCGTCACCGAAACCATGCACCCACAAATGAAAGCTGTACAGCAGAAACAAGAGCCTTTAATTCCAACTCAAGTTGATGAACCCCATACTCATGCACATGCCATAGACCACGTAAGCTCTCCGTTCCGTTTCCACCCTTCATCGAAGGAGGGGGCAGGAGAACACAACACGAAGATTACAGATCCTTACAATGCAGACATTAGGCGAGGAATTTTGCAAAACTTGGTGATCCCCTTGACCACATATCCTGGATATTCTGATAAAACTGGTAAGAATGCCAATCAATTTTTCAAAATTTTGGATTCCTTTGATAATTTCAACTCGCAATCTTCCTCCCATTCAATGATTATCAGATGCTTAGAGGATGAGATGTATTCTTTGCTTTCATGTTTGAAAAGACAGGAGCGTTCGCTTGTATGTTTGGTTGAGTCGGAGTCAGGATGTTTGAAGGTTTTGAAGATTCAGCGACCAGCGACTTCGTGGGAATACTTTATACTTTGCCGAATTCAAAGAAGATTGCTAAAATATTTTTCACATGAAAAACAGTTTGTGAGAGCAGAGAAATTTTACAGCTTTAGCGATGAAAGCTATTTGGTGCTTGAACATTACCCACAGGGCAATTTGTTGGATGTCGTTAATACTTATGAAACAAAAGGGAAACCAATCGATGAGTGTTTGGCAATGTTTTTGTCGATAAGACTACTTCAAGCCACTGAAGCTTTACACGGAATGGATATCATACATGGAAAGATAAGTCTCGAGAACTGTATGATCAATTTTGCAAAATGCGAAGATAGAAACTTTTCCAAAAATTTCAACCGGAACGGAAGAAATGGTTGGGACAAAAAGCAACTCACGTTGATAAACTTTAACGAATCGATTGACTTGACAGAATTTCCAAAAGGAACTGTATTTTCTTCGTTCAATGATCAACTCGACACCAACTTTATGACGTGGATGACTGCAAATTCATGGACTTTTGAAATTGATTATTTTGGTCTTGCCAATTCGATTCATATTTTACTATTTAATGAATGCTTGCAACTAACAGAAGTTGACGGCAAGACTCGATTGAGACGTAGTTTATCGAGGTTTTGGCAACCCGTATTGTGGCAAAAACTTTTCAATGATTTGTTGAATCCGACTAGCAAAACAGGTCATGAGCCCAACACGTTGAAATTGCGAAAGATACGCGAAAAGCTTGAAGAGTGGTTAGAGGATTATGCAGAGGCTGGAAATTTGAAAAGTGCCATCATCTCGCTCGAAAAGGAGATGGGGTTGGCGTAGTACTCAGAGGCCGCTCAAAATGTATCTGAGGTAAAGAGAGCTACTGGATTCTCAATACCATGATCTTCGAAGCTGGGTGGCACCGGATACGGCTGCCATTCGTAATCGATCTGTTGACTTTGCTTGATGTTTGATGGCAGAGATATGGCTCACCACTCTATTCTCAAGATTTTGTCGTCTACGAATGAGCATGAAGGTGATATTTTCAAACTAAGGTTTCTTTAATGGAAGTGTTCTAACACCAAAACCCATTGACGTGGGTGGGAGTTTAGAATAATCGTATGTTGCACTACATCAAACATTATCGGATTTTACAGTATGGACATGTTCTGTTTATTGGACTAAGAACTTAACGCATCGAGCTACCTCTTTGTTATGAAAACAGAAACTGGGAGACAAAGTGATCAAAAGAAAGCGCTCTTCAGAGAAGGAGTGAGAGAAAGATCAAAATTTTATGTCAAATTAGACAAACCTGTAATATACAGCAACAGCATTAAATGTAACAAGCAAACATAGCATCTCTTTTTTCAATAGTAGAAAGACATCAAAAAGCTTTTGTGACTAATATAACCAGCAATTATAACAAGGCAAAGAATGAATTTGTTCGGGGGAAACCAATATCAACATAAACCAAAAAAAAAGACCAGATTGTGAGGTGGCATGGACAACGTGTTGAATCCATTCCTATGACGAACGATTGCGTATCTTCATATAATATCTTCATATAATATCTTCTTTAATTTTACTTTTATTTTTATTTTTAATTTTTATTTTTATTTTTTTTTTTAATTTTTGTTTTTAATATTATTTCTCTTTTTTTTTTTACCACAATCGAGTCGTCATTTCATGAATTCCTTTTTCAAGCAAGGGAGTAACAATCAAATCATGCAGTGCTTTATTGATCCATACCGGAAGAACCAATATTGAACCAACTCTGTTCAAAACAACATGGTCCCTTTTCTGTCCGTGACAAGAAACCGGTATGGTCAAGTGCTTTACTTTCTCAATTGAATTAATTTGCAAGTTTGTTCAACTTCTATTATTCCCAATTGCTAACACTAGTCATTTTCACAATTTATCTCATCAACAACGTATCCACTCACTTGGCTATCAAGTGCAGAGCCACCCCCAATTTTATTTTTTGGCATCGTTATTTATACGCCCACCCCTTCTTCTTCTTCTTCTTCTTCTTCTGCGCCGTATCGTTAGACACAAGATTGACCTCTTTGGCATTTTTTACCCCGAGTTCAATCACAGTTTCACTTCTCTTCTCTGAAGACCCCGTTACTGGAACAGAGCTTTTTATCACATTTACGAACGAAACATTTGTCTCTGCATTTTCATGCTGGACACAGTTCACCTCATTTTTGGACGGGAAACCTCTTTTTGTGTTTTCATTGATTTTTATTTTTTCCAAACATATTTTTCTTTGTATGCTTGAACCATTCGTTTCACTTCCCTTGTTTACTGGGGATGACATGACACCGTCAATGCTTTCAACAACTTCGCCAAACTTTCTCTCAATCTCCTGCAACAAAGTGTCCAATGCCTGGTTCGTTGTTCTAATATACCTTATACTGCAAAAGGGGAGTTCATCCCATTTTTTCAATAACTGAATCAAGAACCTGAAAACTTCATTAGATATTTCGCCAAGTGCAACCAACCTTTCAGCATTTAAATTTTCATGGGAGACATTATTCTGCTGGTCGCCGACTTGTGCGAGCAGCCCCATAACAAGATAATACAAAGACAAAACTCTTTTGTAAATTTTCTTTTCGATTTCGTTTCGCTTCGTAAATCCTTCATCAGTCCCTGTACACAACAAATGATGGTGAAACATTTGATGAAAGAAACCAATTTCAATTTGGCAATCGGTCTTGAATTTCTTTTTCATGCGAGCAATTTCAGTGATCTCCTTCTGTATGAACACAAATGAGGGGTCGCTCTCGCTGGGTGACTGTCCCTGCCAGGATGGCGGTAAAAAGGGTTTTACTTTGGTATCGAATAATTCTTCAAATCTCTCCACTGTCTCCAGTTTCAAAGGACTTGAATCTTCTATTGATACGTTTCGCGGCTCCATGGAAATGGACTCTATTAAATCCGTGGATTGTAGTTGATTCCCTTCCCAGTAATCAACTTTGCCTCTTTCAACAGTGACACCTGGATGTAAGTCTTGATTCAATTTATCAGTTGGGATGCTTGGGCGAGCACAAACTAGTTTTTCACTCGAGACCATAAGAGCACAATCTCTTTTCAGTGGGTCTGCATCGGTAGTTTTTGGAACCACAGCTTCATTATCTATTTTCGTCAAACAGACCAGTGATTTAAATTGTGGAGATGAGTTGGGTCGCGGTTTTATTTCCAGCAAGTCAACATTTCGTAAAGTACTAACGTCTTCGAGAGATCTGGTACACTTTTCAAATATGTAAGTTGCTTCACACATTCTTCGGCCCCCATATTGTACCTCGGGGGTGCACAATCTTGTAACTCTGCCAATTTCGGGGGCATTTTCACGAAAAGTTTCTTCTGCGGGCACTGATTCTGCGACAAGATTTGCATTATCAGGAATCTCTTGTACATTTTCCACAACACCGATATTATTCGTCAAGGAGTGATCAACCTTTTCGGTGACAACAATAAGTTGAGATGATTTTGTGGATGCAGAAGAATCAAGTGCTGCAATTGGATTGGTTGAAATCACTTCATCTGCATGCTCTTCATTGACTTGATGAACACTCTGAGAAGTGCCGTGCTTGCATGAATCCAAAGCCATGATGACATCTCTATAATCCTTGTCATAAATATCAGCGTTTGTTGATAACCAGTTGTCTAGGGCCAATAGTTCTTTCCTGAGTCTTGCCCATTCCGAACTACTCAACCGTTTGATATTAGCTCGGAATCTGCTTGTATATAACATAACCATTTTGCAGCAAGACTGCTTCACCTGTGGAAAGTTACGTTCTGCATACCTGGCGACCAATGTGCTATATAATTTCCCTTTAAATCGAACGCGAACACAATCCTGATAAACTTTCTTTTTAATCTCTTGAATTTTGTCGACTACAGTTTCACCGAAGTCATCTTTATCTAAATCCAAGACCACACACTCCTCAGAAAAGTGCCACAAATTTTTCCAAAAATCGTATTCTTCGGCATCGTTCTCGATACTATTCAATTGTGAAGATGAAGCCTCCTGTGATTCCGAGGAGCCTGTAGAAATCTGTCGCTCATGTTGCTTTATTTTTTTACTCGATTTATCGCGAAGTTCTTTCAAATTCTCCTTCGTTTTACCAGAGCAATCGCGAATGCTAGTGCTGGCCCCACACTCTAAATCAGTCTTAGTGGAGGATATATCTGTGCTTGAATTATTTGTAGCTGTATCAGAATCTTTCGAACTAACTGAAATGTTTTGGACTGTGTTTCTTGAATCTACATTTGTCGACTCGCTATGATTGTTGACGACAACTGAATTCATGGCGGATACGTAAGTTTTGTTGATGTTTTTATCTTTACTGTCATTGTCGTTTCTGTTGCTGTTTCTGTTGTCGTTTTTGATTTTGTTGTTGTTGTTTTCGATACTGCTATTATTGATGTAGTTGTTGTTGTTGGCATTTTTGTTGGCTGTGGTGGTGGCGGTAGTAATGATGATATTTGTTGGGTCGATGCTGTCAGGAGTGATTTTTATGGTGGTAGAAGTGGCGGTTCTGCTCAGAGTTGAAAGCGATGTTGAGGTGGTGATTTCATTCCTATCTATATCAATTTGATGGGAAATAACAGGGAATGCATTACATGGTGGTTTGCGACGAGAAGACCGATAGTAATTATCGAGAGTTGATTGAGTAAGCATTCTTCTGAGGTTAGAAAGGAAGAACTAATGATGTGAAGATGGGTGCTGTTTTTGATTTTTTGGGTTTTCTTGGGGAAAATGTGTTGCAAAGAATTTGCATTGACGTGTTCATAGATATTTAAATCCTTCAGAAGATGCTAGTTTCCTCTGGGTAATGGGTTGGTATATAAACAGTAATTTTAGAGCATATATGTTGTACGAGCTTATAAGGTGTCTACTTTTATGTCTATGGTTGTTTACAGCTCTTGGTTCTCTTTATCCAAAATATCACCACCTTCACTAAATTTTGCAAACAAATCATACGCAATTGGTGTTGCAACTCATGTACAAAGGCAGTATCATTATGCCGTTTTTTTCTAACATCTGCTTTATCTATATCATCATTCCCCATTCTCTTGTTGATCATTTGGTTCAAAACGAAGTTTTGCAACCAACTTTTTTTACACCAAATCAAAAGAAAAAAAATGAAAAAAGAATTGTGATCACGCATTTTCCATTTTGAGTTGCCAGCACAGCATTAAATAAAGAGTAGCAGAATGATATAAACTTAACCTGATGATGATTGCAGAGGAGTAAGACTTTTAGAGGGTTCAATACATGGTAATGCTTTTGGTCCAAGCTGTGTGTAATTAAGATGTCTTCACACCTATATATTCTAGCATTTGTTGATTTGTTAGAACAATATAATTCGGTAAATAGCGACAGTTATACAAACTGAGTTTTCGTCTACCCGATTCAATATCGCGTGATCACTCCTATAACTGTAAGTTGTTACCTCCGGTTTGCTCTATACTGCTATACTATTCAACTATCAAAACCTGCCTCCTTTACTCCCGCATATAGATAATAGATAGAAAATATCAATATCGATCCTTGTCTCTACTAGTTATATATTTTATTGGATCATTAACGTGCGTTTGTATTACTCACTCCAAGCACTTTATCATTGCATTCGCTACCAGGATCTACTTCAGCTCACCACACATTTTGGACGGACATATTTTTGTTTCTCAATGAATAAGCCTTCTCAGCACAAGCTCTGATTACATTACAAAGGTTGACGCAAGTTCCTCAATCAATGAGAAACACGGGAGAAACATTACCAAATTGTAATGGTGGAAATCTTTTTCAAACTCTCCGAACAGAATTGAACCCATAGATAATGTGACAAGTATATGAACTTCCCCCTTCCATCCTGTCGTATTGCGGTGAGCAATTGCGTTTAACTCTACCAAAACTGGAATAAATCTTGACGCATTGAAAATTCAACACGCCGAAGTTATAACCGAGCGTTAATAGGGGGAAGGAGTTACACTCACCATCTGTCGATCTCCGCCTTTTTTGGATTTTGCATATTTTAGTCCACATTAAATCTAGACCTTTTGCAATGTACACCCCCACACACCACTGCCGAGTTCAATACATTTGATGCATTTTTACGTTCTCAGCACAATTCGGAATCACAAACTTCCCCTTAGTTAATCCTGCATACCCTTCCTCATGTACGCCCTATTTTGTGGGGGTCATGAAGATTTAAACTTTCTCCACAACTCAAATCCTCGGAGTTCATGAGTTTTTGTGCTCCATTCTTCACTAATCTAGGTGAAAAAATATTGCGAATAACGTGAGGGTTTTGCTACCACCAGTAGAGTCTAAACAACTTTCCAAACAGAATCAGGTGATTCCAATTGTACGGAACGCGATAACCATGTACTTTCTCCACTTTGAATAGGGGGTACGTACCTCTTTAACGGGGAGTTCATCCACTCACGAGGGATGGAAAAGAAGCACAAAACCAAAAAATTGCAAAATCAAAATCAATTACACCAAAGATAAGCACAAGATTTAGCCAGGTGGAGAAAAAATCTTAACCCGGGAGACATACGATCTTAATTATAAAAGGGCACACAATTTCGCCTTTTGAGCTAATTTTGTCACATGTCACATAAACAATAAACATTATCCATGCTCACTGACAACTGGAAAGAACTTGCCGGTAAGGCACAATCAACATTTCAAAAGTCCTTGAAACAAGCTATCGAACTTGCAGATTTTGATGAAGGCTTAGCTAAGAGATACGGAGCTTTACCTTCTGCTATTGGTGCAAATGTGGAGGACTTTGGATCACCAGCACAGTTTCCATTGGAAGAGTACTTGAAAGCATTACCTAAAAAAGTGTTAGATATTACCGAAAAGGACCCTGTTGAGTTATTAAAGGATTTAAAGAGTAGAAAAGTCACATGCGTTGAAGTGTTGAAAGCTTATACTGCTGCTTCCATTGTTGCTTCCAAGTTGACGAACTGTGTCCAAGAATTCTTACCCATTGAAGCTCTTCAATATGCTCAAAAATTGGACGCAGATTACGAAACAAAAAAGCATCTTCCTTTGTATGGTTTACCATTCTCAATCAAAGAAATGATTCCATTTGTTGGTAGATCTGTGACCCATGGTTCATTGTGCTACCTTGATAGAATTGTTGATTACAATGCTGATATTGTTAACATCTTGATTGCAAACGGAGCTTATCCTTTTGTTAGAACCACTAATCCACAATCATTGATGATGCTTGAGTGTGTGTCGTTTTCACATGGTCGTACTGTGAATGCTTATAATGGTATGCTCACCTCTGGTGGATCTTCTGGAGGCGAGGGAGCCTTGAACGGGATGAGAGCAAGTCCATTTGGTTTGGGTAGTGATATTGGAGGTAGTATCAGATGTCCTGCTGCTTTCAACGGAATCTATGGATTGAGATCGACATTGGGTAGGATTCCCACAGCAGATTACTTCTCATGCAACAGAGGATCTGAATCAATTCTCTCTGTGACTGGACCTTTGTCGAGGTCATTGGACACAGTGAATTTGGTGATGAAAACTGTTATCGAAGCAAAACCATGGTTGATTGACCCTACCTTGGTCCCATTGGACTGGAAGAGACCCGAGAATAAGAAATTCCGTGTGGGTATTTACGTCTCAGACCACATTGTGAACCCATCTCCACCAATCAATCGTGCATTGTCTATGGTTACTGAAAAGTTGAAAAGCTTGGGAAACTTTGAGGTTGTAACATTTGAACCATACAAGCCGGAAAAGGTTACAGAAATATTGGGAAAGTTGTACTTTGAAGATGGAGCTAGAGATTTCCGGGCTACTTTACAAACAGGAGAGCCACTTCTTGAGCAGACCAGATGGGCAATTGAGGGTGCAGAGGATTTAGACATGCATGATCAATGGTATTGGAATTTGCAGAAGCAAGCTTACAGAAAAGAGTTTTTGAAACATTGGTGTAGCTACACAGACAACGACGGCAATGTGCTCGACGCCGTTATTGCTCCTGTGTTCCCTAACGTTGCAGCCAAACACGAGACAACAAAGTATTGGACATACACATCACAATGGAATTTATTGGATTATCCAGTCTTGGCTTTCCCAGTTACAAAAGTTGATGAGTCTTTGGATCAGCCATACAAGAATTACAAACCACTCAACGATTTGGACAAGTACTTCTACGAACAATATGACAGTCCAAGTTCATTCAAGAACGCCCCAGCAAATTTGTGTCTTGTTGGGTTGAGATTTACTGATGAAAAGTTGGTGGAAATCGCTAACATTTTGAGAAATTGAGAAGGTGTAGAAGGTGTGAATGATTGATGCCACTGATTAAGTGTTTTATGTCTTTTTATAGCCTTTATAGTATTGAGAGGATCAATAAAATTATGAATGTGTGAGTAATCAACTGTGGGCCTTTTTTTGGTGGTTTGTAATAAAGGTGAGTTTCTGAAAATTCTAAGCGAAACTGAATTCTCGAACCCTCTTCTTTACCTTCAGTACCGTCACCAATCACTTTCAGAGGCCCTCGAAGTCCATCAATGTCGCCAAATTATTATCACTTAGTCACAAGTAGCCATGCATAAGCCTCTTGCTCTATTCCGAGACTACAGTTACTTATCATGTGGTCACTCCGTCACGCATATTTTCTCGAGCAAGAATCAATGACGAATTGGTTGACGAATCCTTCCGTCTGAGTTGCGTACATCTTCTGTTAACTGCACCACCACCTGCTTAGAGAGCCTGGAGTTTTGGAAATTTGCTCTCTTTGATTGGGTTCGTTAATGACCAAATCAATTCGCATCAAGACGAGGGCCAAGCACAAGTGATCAAAGATCATGTGCTTGCTTTGTTTGAAAAGTGCAAACTGGTGGGGCAAAGAGGAACTGATGTTCATGAAAACTAACGGGGAAAGAAGATGCTATCAAATTTTTGACGTATAAAACATGAGATCTATTGCCACATAGGACTTTCTAGTGTCATGCAAACTACGTATCAGTACCACAGTTCACGAATGTTACTGTCCCTGCTTATTGGGACCCCATAATATTCCTTTTCTGATTTATACAGCGAAGAAGCCAGCGGCGCAAATGATACAAGCGACTTTGGTGAAACAAGCGGCGCCGAAACTGTGAGTGTGGAGATAAATCCAGCCAACCTCATTGATGCGCCTTGCAAGAAGGTTAAGTTGAGAATTGAAATGTTGTTGAAGCGATGGAGAAGGTTTTTCAAACCGAGTGTATCATATTTTGTCTGAAATTATCTGCATTGGCAAGGTGTGTGGTCTGGCCAGCCATGCAAGTATAAGTCCAAATCCAGACGATGATGATGAAACGGTACGTGGCTTCTACTCCATCGTATATTGTCCCACATGTTAACCATAATTGAAAGCTGAATTGAAGATAATCCTCCAATTGGGTTTCTTATGTTGTTTGGATGTTGCCTAGATGTTGCCTAGATGTTGCCTAGATGTTGCCTAGATGTTGCTTGAATCTTGTTATTATATAGCTTTTGATTGTTTCGCATAGTTGGAGAGTCTGTTGTAAAGCCTCTATTAAGCTCATTGTGTTGCTTCTGTCGTGGGGTCGCATATATTTCGAACCCAAAGGTTATTCCTATTATCTACAAGGTTCGTGAAGAGTTTAATGCGTATCCCAGAACATTGCGGTCAAATACGAAGTGAGTTATTATTTCCTGGTTACCTATTTGCATAGTCTTCAATCTTGTGTCGCAACAGCTAGGTAAACATGTCCACTTATTTATTGCGACAAGCTGAACTTTCGTGTTGCAAAATTTGCGGATAGTTATAAATTTGAGACCACCACTGTTATCCACATTCTCTTACTCCACACTCTCAGACAAATATGAGCGTTATTGGAGATAATAACTTGGGAACTGGGGTCCCCATGTTTCCCGGGTGCACTAAGATTGAATTGGTTTACAATTGTTTGATCCCGATTCCAAGAAATTCGAAAGTGGAAGATTCCCAGTTGAATGAGGATAGTCCAAAACGTCTTGAAAATGAAGTTACCGTGATACCAAAGTGTAAAGGGCCGGAATGTTATCAGCCTCTCCAAAACGATAAACCACACGAAAATCTACGGTCGAATCCTACGCAAGTGGAGGGCGAAAGTTTGGACTCGAAATCAATAGCTACAAATAACCACATCGAGTCTTCCATTGGATTTGGAGCAAAGACACTATTTATGCCTCTACAGGGAATGCCTGCCAGAGTGGACGGAATAAGTAAAAGGAATGGCCTACTTGTCGAGGAAAACAAGGCGGTATCAACCGTTGAACGCAACGACCCGGAGTCAGAAGTTGCTTTCAGTCGAAGGGCACACATTCACAGATACAGCAAGTGGTATATTCCATATGATACCAAAGTCAGACCCTTCCTACCACCGTTTTGGCAAGGAGAGCTACCTAAGGAACACGATCCCACATTTGTATACATACAAAGGATAATAACAGAAATTGCCCGTTTGAAAAAGAAGATCAAAAGTGATTGTGAGTTTGAAATGAGTTTTTTTGACCACATGTTACATTTTCATTTGATGTACAAGGGAGATGAAAAAGGATTCAAGTTGCGAAACGAATTTGAGGTGAGAATTTATATGAGAGTTATGTCCTTATATTATTTTCTGATGGGACTACTTTCTCAATTTGAAGGAGAGTCAACCAATTACCTAAATGAAAATGGCAATGCTGAAAAATTAATTGCACTTGGCAAAATATCTAATAGAGCTCTCAGATTTTTGTTGCAGTTATTGAGAAGATGGGAACAGCTTCCTGTTGGCAACATACGGGATATTGTGCAAACGAATCAAACATTAGACACTATGTTGCAAGAGATTGACAAAGAGTTTGGCGAGGTTGTCAAAAGCGTTGATGAGGTAAACAACACATCCGGGATAGAATACGACATTGCTGACAATCTTATTACTAGTAGCACTATTAATGAAGATGGTGGTCGACCAGTGCCAAATCATTGACGACCAACAGAGACAGTCATTGATGTCGCTACTACTGTCTCGTGGCAAATCTTGAATACAGCCAAAGCAGCTCTACGATAGAGTCACTTCAAAGACCTTTAAAGCTTATTCAGCAAGCTATGTAGTATAGTTGTGAATTGATTCGTAAACTCATCTAAGTTTCTCTATATTGCAGTAGTTTAACGAGAGTGCTAACTCCACACAATATGGCGCATGCAACACAAAGACGAAGAATGAAAAAAATAATAATCTTTAATTCTTCAACAACGTTTTATCGAGTTTTTCTCTAATTACACAGAGCATTATTACTTATAAATATGGGGGACCATGAATACATAGAGCTCCAACAGCTCCACGAGACTGAGACGAGAAATACTTCTGAACTGAAGTGGTCCCTAACAAAATCACAGTTACTTCTAATACTTTTGCGTCTTGGTGTTATTAGTGATGAAGTTTATCAGAGTGGGAACTATGCAATACATTCGTTACCAAAAGGAGTTGAGTACATAATTGGTGTCATTGACCACATGCATGTTTCTGAAGCAGTAGAGATTTTACGGAATGCTTTGGTTGAACACAAAAATGATGTCAACTTTCTACAAGAAGATTACCATTTATTGGAAAGGCTCGTACATTCGATTCCACTGGATGATAGAGAGGATAAGGCAAACGTCGCCATCGAGGATGACGCTTCTACACGCAAGTTTCACAAGAACAAGACATATTTGCATATAATTGATTGGTCCTTGCAAAGTCGGCTAGAGGCTTCGTTGATTCACTACCATTCACCCTATCCGGAAATTAGGGCAATTTCAGATCCAGTGGATGACAAAGAAATTTTTGTTGATACTTTCCGATGTTACTTTATTGGATTCTTTTGGACATTCATAGGATCGATAATCAATAGCTTTTTTGTGCACAGAATGCCCAATATATCATTGAGCTCACACACAATACAAATATTGCTTCTACCGTGTGGGAAGCTTTGGGAAAAATTTGTCCCCAATAAACGAATATCATTTGGTACGGTTTCTTTTGATCTTAACCCTGGTGTTTGGACATACAAGGAAATGATGTTGAGCTCCATTATATATCTGTGCTCAGCGGGCGTTCCATACCTGATATACAACATATTCGTCATGAAGCTCGACAGATTTTACGGCTTAAAGTGGGTGACACTTACTTTTCAAGTACTCTTGACCATTTCCACTCAATTTTTAGGCTTTGGGTTTGCCATGATTATGAAAAAGGTTTGTGTTTATCCAAGCAGAGCTCTATGGCCAACAATTTTACCAACAATTGCACTTAACCGGGCTTTGATGAATGAAGATGCTAATAACAGCGTATATGGTTGGAAAATTTCAAGATACATGTTTTTCATTGTCGTTGGCTCTTTCAGTTTTATATACAATTGGATACCAAGCTATTTATTCAAGGCATTGTCAAACTTTAACTGGCCAACATGGCTTGATTCGTCGCTGATACATTTAGTAAACATTACCGGAACATCCGCTGGTTTGGGATTAAATATATGGCCAACTTTCGACTGGAATATTTTGGATGCTGGTGGCTGTTTGACGATTCCATTTTACACTTATGTCAACAGGTACATAGGGAGCTTGATTGGTTTCGTTGTCATTTTGATTGTATACTACACCAACAATTACTTCACCGCCTATTTTCCTATCAATTCCAACAAACTTTACAATAACAAGGCGCAGATCTACGACGTTCATCTGATATTGAATGAAAAGAACCAATTCAGCGATGAAAAGTATCAGGAGGTCGGACCACCATATTTTTCAGCTGCCAACTTGGTTCTTTACGGCGCTAATTTCTGTCTTTACCCGTTTGCAATATTGTATCAGTTAGTTACTGAATGGGATTCAATGAAGGCAAGTTTTGTCAGCGTATGGGTCTCAATTAGTGATGCATTCAGATCCAAGCACAGTGAAAGCTCTTATGGAAGATATGCTGATGACCCACATTGCAAAATGATGTCGCAGTATGAAGATGTACCGGATTGGTGGTTTATCGCGATTCTTGTTGTCAGCACACTGTTTGCCATTGCAGCTGTTGTATTTTATCCAACAGAGACACCTGTGTGGGGGATCTTTTTTACCATATTGATTAATTTCATTTTTTTGATTCCCTTGACCTCGATTGCTTCAACCACGGGGTTTTCATTTGGTCTTAACGTGTTGGTCGAGTTAATAGTTGGGTACGCTATACCAAATTCAGGAATTGCATTGATCACTTTGAAAGCATTTGGATACAACATTGACAGTCAAGCGAGTAACTACATCACGGATCAGAAGCTTGCACATTATGCAAAGATTCCACCAAAGGCGATATTTAAAGGCCAGTTGATATCTACATTGATCAATATCGTTGTTTCTTTAACAGTTGCCAACTGGCAGTTAGGAAATATTAGTGATATTTGTGATAGGCATCAGAAGGACAAATTGAGTTGCCCAGGGGCAAACACCTATTTTTACTCGAGTGTACAGTATGGTGAAATAGGGCCACAGAAAGTCTTTTCCGGATTATACCCGGTTTTAAAGTGGTGCTTCTTACTAGGAGTGCTACTAGTATTCCCATGCGTTTGGTTCAAAAACAATGGCCCAATCAGACTTGCAAGGTACTTTCAACCGAGTGTTTTGATAGGTGGTTTCTTGGATTTCGCTCCGTACAATCTACTGTATTTTACAGGAGGATTGTATATTTCGTACATTTTCATGTATCGAATCAAAAGAGACTATTTATTATGGTGGGAAAAGTACAATTATATATTAACTAGTGCCTTATCGGCTGGTGTTGCTTTCAGCTCCTTACTTATATTTTTCACGGTGCAATACAACTCACATGAAATTTCATGGTGGGGCAACACCATTAGCGAGCAAGGGATAGAAGGTGGGAAATTGCCAGCCGTTTGGAAGGATGCATCGGCAGCACCTGGAGGCTATGTCGGCTTGAGAAAAGGGCATTTTCCGTAGTAGTTAGTTATCAAATAAAGAATACACAGCTTAGGACGCGAACTACAGCAGACTGGAGAGAACTCGATAGGAACCACATGTGTTGAATTCGTATTACTCGGTTCGCTACTCCACTTACACAGCTTATACATCTTCCACTAGAAGCAACCCATTGGGGTAAATTAAATCAATGTTTTGAATCTCTTCATCTCTTTTCAACGACAAGTCTATTCGAGGAGGTAGTGGCGACGCTAGCTTAAACTTGTACTCCATATGGAATTGTTCAAACTTGTTTGTTGCTTCCAGCTCACCTAAATTGGAAGTCAGATCAGACAAGTTTTCTCTAACAAGTTCAACAAATGTGAATATATCTTCAACTTTGAAATGTTTTGGGAAATAAGCAGTTAGTCTTGATGAGTCGGGGAATTTCAACACAACCCTTGCATAATTTTTCGTCTCTTCTTTTGGAGGTGGGTGAGTCACATTTTTGTACAACGGTGCCTTGTATTTCAAATATTCCATTGCCAATTGCTTCTTTTTCTTTTCATTCTTTTTCATCATATCTTGTTGCATCGATGCCATATAATTATATTCTTGTTGTTTGCGCAAAACTTCAGTCATGTATTTATCCTGCAATTCTAGTCGTATTAATTTCAACTCAGGTTCATATTTGGCAATCTTCTTCACAAACTTGTCGCGTATGACTGAATTGGCATCTTCCAACGGATTGATTTTTCCACCTTGAAGTTTGGCAATTAGTGAAATCTTGGCTGGCTCCTTTCTTGGTCCCTCTGGGGTCATTTTCGTAATTCTGGTTAGACACAATACCCCCAAAAAGGGGAATTTTGTTACGTTCAAACTGTTTGCTAGTTGATACGCTTCAGGGTTCTTCAAATCACCGCCCCATATAATGATATCTTGGTTGAATAGCCGTATAAACTCCCGATTCATTATAATGTCATTGAAAATGAATGATGCGCTTTCATTTTGAGGGTTGGTCAAGTACACGAAAAGTATCTTCCCTCGTTGTGTGGCCATGTACAATGCCTGTGTATAGCTTCCTTGGAAAAATGGTGGTAGTTGATTCAAGTTTTGAGTAATCAGTGGTTGAATATTGTCCTCCAAATCTCTAACAAACTTGTTTACTTTGTCGATAGGATCAATCGTTTCATTAGGCAATGGTGATGTGTTCAAGTCTTTGAAATAGACAAAGTTGATCATGGTGGAAAGTAATCGAAATATTAGCAAAAGTAAAATGATCAATGGTTTAGCAATGATAACACTGATGAACGTTGACACTTTTTTCATTGATTCACGAAAAGTGGCTCCTGGCGTAGTAGGTGTCTGGTCTTGCTCGTATGCGCCAGGCATCGCATTGCTGACACTTGAAGGGTCGTTTGAGTTTGTTCTCTGGTACCCTTGCAGTCTAAATGTAGATTGGAACCAGTTGCCGAGTGCCATAATGAATATACAATGAAGTCTCTTTTCTTTCAAATTGACAGAACGCACTCTCTTGTGTAGGACAATCCTTGGTTGGAACTCTGAAGTAAGATGTGTGTTTGTTAAATGTGGTGAAATTGTGCTCCACTACAGCACTTTGTATACAGTGTATTCTCTCTCGCACTTTAATTTTCTACTCAATCATTTATACAGCTCCTCATTGATAGGCACACTTTGTTGTTTCTTATGGCACTCCCCATTAGCTGTCACAAGGGCAGACCAACCGAGCCCCCACATCGTTAAACTACAGAGTTCGCAATCTCATTTAGAGGGTAGAGGACACAACGGTAGTCTATAGCTTACCGATTATGTGATGAACATCTACACACGATTTAATTACTGCTACATCCATGTACATCCATGTTTATGAAGAGGCAAAACGTGCTATGGATGCCATTGACTATGGTGCTCGCCAGTTGCACCAGTAATCTGGCAAAGATATTACTGATACAGCTGGAGTCAATGGAGAATCATTGCAAGGTTATAATCCTAAGTCAGACTTTTCTTCAACGATAAAATGGTTCAGCCTGCTAGCTATTCAACACTTTTATCACATCCTAATCCCAGCGTTAACTTTCGGGTCCAATTTAATTTGATTATTGCACTTCACAGTTCTCATTAATCTGTCTCTTAGCATTCAATGGCTCCACTGCTCTTCCATCGGAATGGAAATGCCGTAAGGTGTGGTCTGAGATAAAGAGTGAAATACCTCCATTTGGGTTTGCTTTTCATGCCGCATGTTTTGACAGTGATTGCAGCAAGACCAAAATGTGCAGAGCACTCCTGGAATAGACTGGGTCAGTCAAGTTGGTCCCCAAAAGCACGCCACCACATCGCGATGCAGGTTAAAGCTTTGTATACGGTTTATCCAACAGTTCGTTAGCTTCTCTCACCACCAGTGTAGAATCATCCAATTAGCTCCTTTGCAATGTGGAAGTCCAATACGTTGTCTCCACGCACATGCCCACAAACAAACTCTTGCAAGCATATCAGCTTCCACCGTTTAAATCCAAAGTGTCTATCAATTCCATTAGTTCCATCTCCTCTTCCCATGCTCTAGCCTCCGCTTCCTCCAATTCCAAACTGCTCCTCTTATTTTCATTTATTATTTCCCATTCGTCATCGATTAATCGATTTATGTCTTCATTATCCATGAACTCACGTGCTTGTTCATCGTACTCTCGTTCCACATCCTCTTTGTATTGCTTGTCGGTGACCTTTTCCCGTTGCAACAGTAGCTTTTCATACCGGTGTTGACTCCTTACTTGGCGTATCTTGTTGTGTTTGTTTCTGGAGTTTATGACAGAGCCCCTTTGCGATAGCTCCTTATCGGTGATATGATGAAACTTTAGACTCTGGGTTTTATGGCGTGTTGGTGATGACGTTGGTGATGATGAAAGTGGGTTGAGTCTGGCTTTATTTCGACTCTTTTGTGTTTCACCCACTTGTTCAATAATACTGGACAAAGGTGATGAGAAGAGTTCCATCAGAGTATTTGTATTGTCGTCATTGTTCGGGTTCATTGTAACACCCTGTACTTCGTGATCAGATAAGGTGTGGCTGGGCAATTGTTTCTTAATGTGTAGGATTTTCATTGCGCGTCGCGTTAAAAAAGATTCACGAAAGATTTTCAGAACAGCTTTATAACACATGGAAGTAAGCTTTGAGATAAATGGGAAAGCTTTCAATGAGTATTCCGAGCAAGATGACAAGTTGAATGAGACAATTGCTGCTGATGTGATACTGAACTTCATGCAAGGTGAATTCGAACTTCCGAGATGTGATGCAACCATCTTGCAAAGCAAAAGTTTACCAAAATCTTTATTGAAAACGGCTGTTGACATTATTGATGAAACGATAGGTGAGCTCTATGCTGAACATAATGGCAGTAATTGGAAAAGAGAAAAGATCAAAGAGCTAGGCGAACCCGGATTGACATATGTTTTTTTAACACACCTGAAATCAAGCAAGACAGTGGCATTCATATGTTTCAAGTTATGTCTCGATACTGAAAATGAATTAGTACTTTATTTGTACGAAATACATGTGACTAGAGGATTTCAGGGCCAAGGAATCGGACAATACTTGATAAACCAATTCCACAATCTCTTCACCGACTTGGTACATTCATCTAATAGATTTTACAACCAGCTATCAGGGACAGCATTGACAGTATTCTCAGACAACAGGAGAGCATTGTCTTGGTATGAGACTATGGGGTACCAGTTGACAGAAGATTCTCCAGTTGACAAAGTATTGAGAAGCGGAAAAGTGATTAAACCAGATTATTATCTACTAAAACGTAGAATAGCTTCTTGAGTATAAGATTTACGTTGTATTTTGTACCATGTAGATTACGTAGTTCTCGCTGAGCTTTCTCTCTTCTTTGTCATTGTATCCACCACAGTTGTTGAAGGTCATGTATTACGTGTAGGGACTGGATAATGTAGCCCTCTAACACCTTATATTCAATCACAAACCTAAAAAGAACTAGGTGTTGTCTATGATGAAAAGCAGGTCCTTATTCAAACTATTGGCTTTCAGCTTTTTTGCATTGATTTTCGCACAAAAAGCTCAAACGCAGCACTATTTCTATATACCCCCAGCTTGCAATTTAGCAACGCTTCAACTTGTTTATGTTTTACACTCACTCACAAACCACTCTTCGTCACATAATCGTCCCGAGTTCAATGATTCTGGTGTTGTTTGTAATTCTGCGTGAGAGAAGAACTATCGCACCCAAAAGCTACCTCTTTTTCACAGCTAGTGTCACCTCAGATTGTTCTATGTATATTTACGTGTGCCGATAATTGCAGGTACACCTTCTTTGCAGATTTCTCTCCAGCTCCTGCAGGCTCTACTAAGAGCGTGAGAAAAGAAAGTAACCTTCAGTACAATGTGAAATACTATTATTTTGTGAGCGTTCAGCTCAAACGGTTGTAAAGTGATCAATCGAGCCAGGAGATCATTTAGTTCTACTCAATCCTCGCCAATAACTTATCTGCACTTCAATTGGACATTGCGAAAATAGCTATTCTACTTGTCTTTATGGATGAATCATAACCGATAAGTATACACATACTTTGTTGAAACCTTCTAAAAGAATACTTCAGTGAACGCCTTTGATACGAATTTCTTGCCACAATCCTTAGCAGGACACTTTGTTGGAGCAAATATGCTAGGATTCTTTATAGTGAAACCTGATGGGGCATCTTTTGGCTTCCTCGAAGGTCGTCCTGCGATATTCTTGACACACCTTCCACAAAACGTATGGCCACATTTAGAAGCAAATACTCTCTTGCTCAAATCATGATCAGCGTCAGTGAATGGGTTAACGCAAAACCACGGTGCTTGAGTTTGGTATTCTTCAGCATACTTGGCAAAATTTAAATCGTATTTCGGGTCTCCTTTAAACTCTTCAGGAGCTCCCTCTCCTAAACAAACACTGCACAATTCACAAACAAGGTTATCATCAGCACTGATTTTGTTTGTGTGCGTGCCTTTGGCATTCTCAGCTTCAGCAAGTTTTTGCTTCTCTGCCATTGATTTTCTATTATAATTCGATTCCCTTTCCATGATTGCATTTGCCGTTCTATTATTATCTTCCTCAATTCTTTGCATTATGTTGTTTTCAAAAGCTTCAGACAGCATGTCTCTTCCAGGCATATTGTGGAAAAAAACATCTGGTATCAAATCAGAAAGATTGAAATTGATTCTCACAAAATCGGGAATGGCACCGTGTGCATATAATGAGCTACGCCTAGTGGGTCTGGGAGGTTGACGTTGATTGTGGGCACCACGACCCCTACCTCTATTCTGCCTTCCAACACCAGTACCTGGTCGTACACCGTCGTTCTCTAAAACGTGAAAATGCATACTATGTGAACCTCCTGGTGGTATTTGAATTCGACGTGTTAAAGTTTGTCGATGTGGAGGGGGAAGCCGACTGCCGCGTGAGCTACGAGCGACAGGAACGCGCCCAACTCGCCTTCTGACATTACGTGGCGGTAAAGATTGATCTTCCTGAGATCGCTGTAGTGAATGTTGGCTTTGTGTCAAGTTGGGATCGGGCTGGTACTCAATATACCCCGATGGCGTATCGATATGCGTGGTCGGTAAATGATCGGTCGACAACAGAGAATCTGGTTCACCAGGTAAACTCAAATCAAAGTAGTTGTCCGGAAGTGCATTTGAACTACTAGCACGGTTTGCCCTACGCGCCGTATCGTTGTATGGTCTGTTTGTATCGAAGTGGTCGTGTCTTGAATTTGGTGTGGTATTGATGGATATAATCTCTATTTCGTCATCGCTGTCATTCTCGTCTTCTCGAAACCTTACTCGTCGCTCTGGGTGAACATGTCCTTGCCCTGAGGGAGACCTTGCTGGAGATTGTATAATTCCAGTAGGCTCGTCACCCCCAAATCTCACGCGTGGTGGTGGTTGCGAACGCCGCGTTTGATTGCTATGTTGACTATTTTGTTCGTTGGTTAGATCTATAACAGAGTCGTCATCGTCCGATAAATTTATGACCTCCGGTTCTCGACCGCTTTCTCTTCTCCTTTTCCTCCTAAAGTCTCCAGATGTAGCTGACATGTTATTACTCATAAAATCAGCGTTCAAATGGGAATATGTGTGGAATGATTGGTGTTGCCTTCAAAGCTTGCAATACCAATGAACTTTTTATGCGCTCAAAAACCCAAAACAAAGACTTGATTTTCTTTTTTTCCGCCCTTCTCTCTTCCTTATCAAAAATATACGCACGTGATTGAATTTATTGTACCTATACAAAGGTACAAGTCTATCTATAATTAATTACTAATACAAATACATACATGCCCTTTTATGATTGTTACTTGGATGGAGTACTCAAGCTTAAATTCAAACTCTGACCAAGCAACTTCATTTGATCGAAAATTGCTTCTTTATTCAAAATCACCTCGTCCTTATCATCATCAGGTTTGACATTGATGCCTAAATTGGTTCTGAATTTCTTCTTAGACAAATTTGAAGGAACAAACAATCCCCCAATAACGTTCATATTGTCCTTGCATAATCCAGTAAACTTCCTTACTGAGAATATAATGGCATCTCCGAATTTCTTCTCCAAGTCTTCATAAAAAGCTTGAACAAAATCACGTTTGGATGAAATGTCATCTGGGTATGAGGTCAAGGGTTCAATCAAATTTTTGAACGCATTTGTCGGTAAAATTCCCGACGAAGTGATGAGATTTTGCGCCTTCACCTCCAAAACGAAATCATAATCCTTCAATGCAGGAGTGAACAATGAATCCAAAAAGCTTTCATTAATTCCATTGTAATTTAACAAGGTCGTTGCTGCTCTTGCAAGCGCGGTTAGCCTAGCAGCAATGGGTAAAGTGAGATTGCTTGACCACAAAATTCCGGATGGGTCATCCTTTGAACCGACAAAAAACTGGGTTTTGATCCCTGTAGGGTCTGCCTCTCTAATCTTGTTGAAATTTTGCTCAATGACCCTATATGCTTGGATCGTCAACTTGTCACTTAACGTGGAGTCAGTTTCTGCGGTGCTCTTAACAGCATCCAATATAAGGGGTGTATCTCTCCAATTCCAATTGGCCAAAAAAAAGAGTACTTGCAAAAACCCGTTTTCCACCGAGTTAGGGACGGAATATGGCGCTGGATCAACAAATGGTTTCAAAGCAATCAACTCAACCAACTCCTCGTCGAAATGCTTCAAAAGTAGCTGAGAGTCTAGCCATAATTTTACCAATCTTACCGTGGGTGAGTAATACGGGAAATGTTGCGCCAATTGACTAATCGTTCTTGTATGCTTCAACGACGTTTGATACTTTTGATTGAACTTCACGTAGACATCCTGTGCAATTGACTTTTGTTTATCGGCATTACTTACAGCTCTGAGGTACAACACTTCGTCTCGTTCAGTAAGCACCCTAAGTCTAAAACCAAATCCCTCTGGAGTCAATATATTCAACACGCAAACATCCTGGTTAAAAGGGATTGAATCATCCAGCGTAATGAATGTGTTGTACTCGGTGTTTTTCAACATTTCAGACATTTTCAATAAAAGCGCGGTTTTGGTCTTTTCTAAGGCTTTTAACTCATCAGGCCATTTGGATGAGATTTCAAACTGAATCACACAATCATTCCAATAATCTGGATTGGAAACTGCAAACGGAACAGGTTGTAGCAATGATGTGTATCTCAATGATGAAGAGGCAGGTAAAACCGACTTGATACTCAAAGGTAATTCCAAATTAATCAATGATTTGGCCAAGTTATCAAAAGAGTTGCGCAAAATGGTAAAACTGGATAATGAATGTGAGACTTGATTTGATGTCGTTGATAGCAACGAAAGCGGAAGTCTTTTTTCATACAAGCCACATTCAGTATGTATCGATTGAGCAACCTCAGCCAGTATATGCAAACCCAACGCGTACTTGATAATTGAAATCACTATGGGCTCCCTATCAACGATATTCCAAACAACACAGTGCTGAACTGACCCATCTTTAAAGCGCCTTAAAGAAGCCTTTGCGCCCCAGAATGATCTGAATGCAGCTCCCTTTTCTTTCTCTTCATTATCAGGACCTTTAGTCACCACCTTGTCACATTCATCCGGATTTAATAATAAGCCAACAGCCCAATTATTGGACAGGTTTGTGGGCTTCCTTTTGTGAATGGAGAAATGGATTTTGGTATTCTCTTTCCAAACACTTACGAGCTTCACTCTATCACCTAAAGCTCGTTTTATGAGGCTATAGACCTTGCTCTTCATATAATTGTCAAAAGTTATAAACCTTATCTTTTCCATCGGTCCAAAACTTTCTATCGAGCTTTCATCAATGCTCAAGGACAACAAAATGTCAAACTTGAGGTACTCAAGATTTGATTTTTGAAGCAAGATCGGATCAAACCTATCCTTAACCACGTCGTTCAATAAATCCAATGTTTGTGTTGCTTTGATTCTGAGCTCTTCGTATGAAGCAATCGTCATTTTCCACAAGACATTTATCTTGGTGTTTTTGTCAAAAATGGTGGGTACATTGAATCCATCTGCCTTGTACTTGGCTGGAATAAGTTCACCTATCTCTGATGAAAAGGACAAGTACCCCGAGTTGAGATCCATGGTGGCCAAGTATTTGATGGCACCTTTGAATAGTTGATAGGACGAAAAACCAGACAATAAGATCTTATTTCCATTCATACCTCCACCATGAAGTAATGCACTTAATAAAATCGCAAATTCGAAGTGTCCAAAACCTCCACCACCGAAAGTCGAGCTGAATCCCCTTTGTTGTAACCACAATCTCCCCAATATACAAGCTTCTCTGAATGATTCGGTAGATTTCTTCATGGAGTACAAAAATTTGAGATAGTAGTCATACGATGATTGCATCAAGATACTCGAGTTATACAATGGAGTTGGTGGTAACTCTTCACTTTCGGATTGGATTCTGATACAATTTTTATCTGGAAGTAGCTTTTTCGACTCAAAAATGTTGAATGGAAATGCTGGAATCAAGTTGATTTTGTACTTTGTTTTGAAAAAGACAAGATCATCAGGATTCTCAGTTTGAATACTTTCGATATGCAAAATAGGACACAATACATCATCGTTGAAATATGTGTAGGTGATCTTGACGGGTAGATTATTTTTCTTTGTCAACGGTATCAAATGGTCTGCCAAATAGGCCAAGTAAAATGCTCGCTTGTGCAATCCTCGGTAGTTCAAATAATCCTTTGGTTGGAATATAGAACTTGGCATCGTCAAAGCAATATCAATCGACAGGCCATGGCTGATACCAGTTTTCAACCCATACGAACCAATCAACGATAAATCCTCTGGTTGCCCATAGGAAAAAGTGTACTTGATGTTTGTAGGTTTTGGATCAGGGAAAGGAATAGCCACCTTCTTGTGGTTGAATAGCCCTTCCGCCTCTTGTAAAGATAAATTTTCAGCAGGTGGGATCTCTTTTATCAAATCGTGTAACCTGTGCAATACTTTGTCCATCACCTCTTCATGACTTTTCTTGACCTTCACCTCTTTCATAAGTTCGTCTATTTGAAGTTTGAAAATGTTGGATTTGAAGAGTTCGGCAGTCTCGCGAGCTAGTTGTATATCCTGTGCTGTAAGTTGCGATTTTTGTTTCCTCGAGGTATCTGCATGGGGTTTATCTTCGTCGACAATATCTTCTTCGCTACTGATTCCCTCTTCCTGACCCTCCTCTTCTTCTTTGACAAGGCTCGATTGGGACTCCTCCTCGACAAGTTGGCCATTGTGGTTGTGGTCATTTTTGATATTTAATTGAATGCCTTTTGACCCTGAAGTATGGTCAGTAGGGTCAACCTTGGCATATTTGATCTTTGATCCTTCAACATTGTCTGACTTCCTCTTGGCCATCACAGAAATGACAAATGGTTTTGATACTGAGGACACGTGTGATAGTTTGAGGGTGGTGTTTACCTTTGAAAAGATTACTTCTACACCGTCTTTCAAAAGGAAACTTTTTTTTTTTTTTTCATCTTCATTCTCTTCTCTTCGCTTCTCTCTTGTACTTTTTCTGAGGTAAAACAAACAGATTAGAGTGAAAAAGATTTGAAAGATAGTTGAAATGTAGATGTAGAACACAGCACACATGAACCGGTCCAACGAAGCTCAATAGAAAGGTCTCTTTCTCGTACTAGCTACCAAGGGAGATATATGGACACAGTCAATGCAAAACCTTGAGTTGCATTAGCAAAATTGATCTGCACACTACTTAACTTTACAGACGCTACCAACAACCCTGAAACTTTTATACGACAAAACAGATTTGTCGTATTTCACGAGCTGTACATCCCCACTCCTCAATTGAGCACTCACTTCAGTTTCTATATAGTTTCACACCATTCAGCGCAATCTTATTCACCCCTTTAAATATTCATAACCACTATATACACCACACATCCACGTTTATCAAATGTACTATTCAGATGAGCTTAACTTGCCAAAGACAGATTCGTCAAGATGGAGACTAAGAACAGATCCAGTTGGAAGGGAAACGTGGCATTACGTATCAGAAGAGGAAAAAACACACGAGACACAATCGTCATATGTTCAATGGCTTTTGAAATCACCAGATTTTGTACCCCCAGCAGCCACCAGGGTTGAATCTCCATCTGAAGCATTGGAAAAGGGTGCAGATTTTCTTAAACTCTTGCAATTGGAAAATGGAATTTTCCCTTGCCAATACAAAGGGCCCATGTTTATGACAATAGGATATGTTGCTGCCAATTATTTCAGTGGTAATCCAATTCCTGAACCATTCAGGGTGGAGATGATAAGGTACATTGTCAATACAGCTAACCCTGTGGATGGAGGTTGGGGGTTGCATTCGGTCGATAAATCTACTTGCTTCGGAACAACTATGAATTATTTGTGTCTTCGTTTGTTGGGATTGGGTCCGGATCATCCTGTTTTGGTTAAGGCGAGGAAAACTTTACATCGTTTGGGAGGTGCAATAAGGAATCCACACTGGGGCAAGGCATGGTTGGCAGTATTGAATTTGTATGATTGGGAGGGTGTCAACCCTGCCCCACCTGAGCTATGGACCCTACCTTATAGTATGCCAATTCATCCTGGAAGATGGTGGGTACACACTAGGGCAATATACTTACCATTGGGTTATTTACTGGCAAATAAAGTGACATGTAAACTAGACCCAACTTTGGAAGAGCTAAGAAATGAAATTTACTTACCCAATCAATTACCGTACGAGTCAATCGATTTCAGTGCAAACAGAAATAATGTTTGTGGTGTTGACTTGTATTATCCACATACAAAAATTCTTGACTGTGCTAATTATGTTTTGAGCAAGTGGGAGAAAATCCGTCCCAGTTGGTTGTTGAATTGGGTAAACAAAAAGGTTTACGACTTGATTGAGAAGGAGTATCAAAATACGGATTATTTGTGTATTGCTCCGGTAAGCTTCTCAATGAACATGGTGGTCACTTTCCATAGGGAGGGTCCACATTCTAAAAACTTTTTAGGATTGCAAAATAGAATGAATGACGTATTATTCCATGGGCCACAAGGTATGACAGTGATGGGTACAAATGGGGTCCAAGTTTGGGATGCAGCATTTATGGTTCAATACTTTTTTATGAGTGGGTTGGTTGATGACGAAAAATACCATGAAATGATTAGAAGATCCTATCTTTTCTTGGTGAGATCTCAATTTACTGATAATTGCGTTGAAGGTAGTTTCAGGGATAGAAGAAAAGGTGCTTGGCCATTCAGCACTAAAGACCAAGGATACACAGTTAGTGATTGTACTGCTGAAGCGATGAAGGCGATAATAATGGTGCGAAATGATGAAAGGTTCAAGGATATTAAGGACGTGATTGAGGATGAGAAACTTTACGATGCAATTGAAGTCTTGTTGCAGATCCAAAATGTTGGAGATTGGGAATACGGATCCTTTTCTACATACGAGGGAATCAAATCTACAGTATTGTTGGAGAAATTGAACCCTGCTGAAGTATTCAACAACATCATGGTTGAATACCCGTATGTTGAATGCACGGACTCGTCAGTGTTGGGCCTCACATATTTCCACAAACACTATCCACAATATAAGCCAAAAGTTATCCAAAGTGCCATTGATAGCGCAATAGAGTATATAAGGGCAGCACAAAGCAAAGTGGATGGATCGTGGTATGGTTGCTGGGGGATTTGCTACACTTATGCATCCATGTTTGCCCTTGAAGCCTTCAACAGTGTGGGATTGAACTATTCAAATTCAGAATCCGTCAAAAGAGGATGCGACTTTCTCATATCAAAGCAATTGAAAGATGGTGGGTGGTCCGAATCAATGAAATCGTGCGAAACCCATACTTATGTCAATGGTGAGAAATCACTAGTTGTGCAAACAGCATGGGCATTGATTGGGTTAATCTTGGCTGACTATCCCGATGATGAGCCTATTTGGAAGGGAATCCAATTGCTTATGGACCGTCAGTTGCCAACAGGTGAATGGTCATTTGAAGATGTTGAAGGTGTGTTTAATCACAGTTGTGCGATAGAGTACCCTTCATACAGATTCCTATTTCCAATCAAGGCGTTAGGATTGTACGTGAAGAGAAAGTCGAGTAAAGAATAGACAACTGAGTAGCAGCTTTTTTGCAAAGTATGGTCAAGTATCCCAAAAGTATTTGTTTTTACTTTGTGGTGAACCGACGCTACCACTTTCGTATGTACCTTTGACGAATCATCTTTCAATGAATGTAAATTACTAATCTAATCGCTACCGGTTGCATACATCTCTAATCAACATCAGTACACGGTTGACCAAACAGACAACTTATAGGCTTTGGTAACGATAACTACTGAAACTTTCATGAACACAAAGTCATTCAGTGCTATTTTTACCGTACTACATGCGTTTATCATTGGTGTTTTGGTTGTGACGTTTTTTGAAACAGTGAAACAAGATGAATCCGTAATTGATGGACCAGCAAGGGTTTTTGGATGCATAACAGTTGGTGCAATAGCTGCGTTGTTAGCTTACATGACAAGGTTTATTTATGAGTTGATTGTGTTGCAACAGTCACACTATAGGTTGGTGTTGACACTCAATGGCCAATCTTCGTATGAGACGTTCTATCAGCCTATACTCGAAGAAGTTGTTAAAATTGCCGTAGTTACATTGTTCCAACAAACCAAATGTCACCGGGCTCTAAATCCATTCGAAATGTCCTTGATGTGGTGCGGATTCATTCTTCCTTCTATGGCAATATATTCTTATAATCCTCGTGGATACGCTCAAAAGTATGCAAAATTTTTAGCCTATTATCAATCTTGGCTCATTCAATTGCGTGGTGAAGTTCCCAGATCGTCAGAAGAAACACGTCGCTTTTCCAAGGTATGGAGCAATTTGGTCTGTGAGAATATGGAGCTGCAAATGCATGACAAAGAACGTCGCCGGTCAACAATTTCTTCAGACAAATCACACCGTAGTGGCCACCGACTAAACGCAAAGATAAGTTCGAAAATGCTTCCGAATGAGTTCAATTTGAGAGATGGTGTGGGTAGGAATAATTCGAGCTCAACAGCCGCACATGGCATCGATATCCCTTGTCCTGTTGAAGAAGGGATTGTTTCTGGTGATGAATTACACTCCAAAACAATTCAAAGAATGTATTCCGTTTCGCCGAAAGACACTTACCATTTGATCCAGGCTGTCGCAATAGCTACTTTTGGTGATGATGAAGAGGACGATGAACGGGAAGAGCCGACTGTATGCACTGACGAAACGGGTGCATGCCCCAACTCATCAAGATTTCTTCCGGAAGTTGAGGAGGTTTTTGAAAACATCGACGACTCATTTGACGAAGGGCAGAGTTTAGTTGAGGAAAATCATGCACATTATAAACAACCCATGTTGGGCGCGCACTTCCAGAGTGCAGTGCTTGATTGTTGTGTGCCGAACAACTCAAATGGCAGAGGGGTACCTGAGACTTCATTCGATACGCCAAGGCGCCTTTATGAAGTAAGTCTGAAGCATGATGCTATTCTGTTTAAACAAAGAACGTTAAAATTTATCAACTGGTGGTCTTGGTTGTGCACCGTGTTACTACCCATAGGTGAAACCGCCCCCCGTTTAAGAAGTTCCACCTCGTCATATCTTACACCCTTAATTTCCAACACTCAGTTTGTGGATGAAAGGTTCCCATTACTCAAACTGAAGCTTTCAAACTATAATATGAATGGGGGTAGAGTACAAGAAGATGAATATGAACGAGAGCAATATATGATTAAAGACAAGTCTGTTGCTAGAGCTTACGACTTTAAAGTTTTCTTGTCGTATTATTTTGATATATCATTGAGTCCGCTTGCGCAGCCATTTGCGCTCGATAAATGGTTTATGAAATACGGCCAGTTACTTACAGATACCAGTTTCATTTGGATTTTTCTAGACGAGTTAAATTCAATGGTATGGCAAATGTTTGTTTTTCAAATGATTGCTCTTTTCTTGAACGATCTTCTGTTTGGCAATATGGCCGCTTTCGTTTTGCCCGTCGTGATTATCAAGCTATTTCGAATGAATTATTTACGAAGTTATGAGAAGAGATTTGATTTTAGGATCATCATCACCACTGAGTTCATCACATGCACGGTTCTATATTGCGGCCTGCTTTTGTATATAATAAATAAATAACTCTGTGTAAAGTCTATATGATCTCAATTTCCGTATAATTTAATCTTGTCTAAGAACTTTGGGTTTGTGTAAGAAAAGTCCTTCATATGGAAAGTATCCTTCAAGATCAGGGAATTTTGCTGTGGCGTGAATGTCATTTCCGTGAACTCATCATCAAAATTTTCCGCAAGAACCGGATCGGTGATGATGGGTAATATTGGAGGCAATATAGCATTTGCAACATTATCATCAAGATCGATTTTCTCCAATGAACTCCAATCAATGTGTCTAAAGAAATTGTGCTTCTTGTACTTTTCCCATTCGCCATCCACATCAAATCTCTTTTCAGGATCGACCTGTAGCATTTTCCTTAAAAAGTCCTTTGCATCGTTGCTCAAATAGAATGGAAACTTCAAAGTCTTTTTGGAGTTTTTAATTTTTTTCAACACCTTATCAGGATCCAGCCCTGTAAACGGAGGAGCTCCCGTCAAAAGGTCATAGGCTACACAGCCTAAGCTCCACCAATCAACGCCATAATCATACTCTTCTCCCATGATGACTTCTGGAGCCATATATTGAATTGTTCCAGTAATTGAGTTTAGCTTATCTTCATCTGATGCAACTTTGCTGAGACCAAAATCAGTCAATACTAAATGACCTTGCGAATTAAGCATGCAATTTTCTGGTTTCAAGTCACGGTAGATTACTTTCACTTTTGTATGCAAGTAGTGAAGTGCCAAACTGCATTGGGCTAAGTAATATGCAGCATTTTTCTCACTCATAAACTTCTCCATTGACAAATGGTGAAACAACTCACCTCCTTGCAAGTATTCTAATATGAGATACAATTTGTTATTGTCCTGAAAGGCGTAATAAAGCTTGACAATATTTGGATGGTGAACTATTCCCAAAATTTGCTTTTCATTCAAAGTTCTTTGGTAATTTTTAGTGTGAATTTTTGGTCCGTCATCCTCGGATCCTTCGTCATTTTCATCTCGGTTTATAATCATTGAGGCTTTCAAAAGTTGTTTTTGAGCAAACAAGTGACCCGTCCTCAAGTCCCTGACAAGAAGTACCTTACCATAGCTGCCTTTTCCCAACACCTTGATGGGCTCAAAGTCGGATAATTTCGGCTTGTACGCAGAGTTTCTTTCATTATTGATAGCAATGGTTGGATCAATATCATTTGTGAAGCTAGTAGAGACATAATCCTCTTGAATTTTCACCTCATAGGAAGACACTATCGACGATCTTCGACGTGGTCTGCCAGGCACCGGCAAGTTTTGAGTTTGATTAGCACTACGACGTTTGATGTGTATCGGGGTTGCTCTGGTGGAAAAGGCGTCGTCTATAGTATCGGTTGCCTCGAACGAGTCAAGAACATCCTCTTTTTGAACCAGAAAGGGGGCAGTTTCGTCTATCAATTTGTAATTCAACGACAGTGAATTATCGATGTCATGAGCTGGAGGTTCATTTTCAAACGTCAAGTGTTTCATTGCGTTCAGCAACTGGGATGCACACCCGTCCATGTCAAATATGTCAGCCATAACTTGGGTTTATATCATTGAGGAACTCCACTTTTTATTTAAGGCCGACAACTTTCTTTCTTTTCAATCCGGTGTAAAAAATCGTGTCTAATCCCATGTGGTCCTTTGTTGCACAAAATTTGCGAGGGAATTTAGCAAAAAAGAACAGTACGCTACCAAAGCATACGACGCTACCACAAGAAAATTTTTTCACACACACTCTTCTCTCTCTCTCTCTCTCTTTCTTGAGAATATAAATAGAGGAAAGAATATCTCATCAGCTAGAATTTTCTCATCTCATCTTGCAATTTTTTTATTTTTCACATTATCAAAACATATCACTTTATTCAAGAATCAATTTACTGCTTGTTGCAAAGATCCTTCTAAAGGTTGAGGTTATTTGTATATATGGATATAACGTACCCGCATACCCAAATGTATTTCAACCTAGAAGGCGACTTTTCAATCAGGTTTTCCAGTACACCTCCAATTTTTTGGGATATTGTTTACATGATGAAATTTTGTTCACTTCTTTCCTAGTCTGATTCTCGACTATGATTCCAGACAACGTCAATTACTTGCTGCTTTTCAAATTGCGCTATTCCTTTTTTGGGATGTGCTTGAATTGCGTGCTTATACTTGCCAGTATCTACATTTCTGATAAACAATTCCAAATAAGAGGTTACTTTTGTGGAAAACCATGTGTCGTGTGATGTGATGTGATTGTTGATGATTGGTTTTTAATTGCAAGGTCGGAACTAGTGTCCACTTTGTAATGATGCTAAACAAATTGAAAAAGATGAAAAGGAGAAAAGTTTTACACAGGTGTTTATGCATTGAACACTGCAATGCTTTTTGCATTAGATGAAGTTTCCAGATATTAAGGTGATGAAAACTGTACCAAAACATTCGCAGTTTCCTCGGTAGCATACGACACGAACCTAATTCTTGTATGTCAGTGACCGTCGAAATGACCTTCCTTTGGATGTCTGATTAATTATCTGGAACTTCGCGAATTGCGAAGGCATTGTAAGTTGATACCAATGAGGTGGCTTTCTCTGAATTCGTTTGATTTGTTTGGCTAAAACGATCTATAGGTTTATAGTGTTTTTACTCTATATACAAACTATTTTCTGTGCCTCCGCAACCGACACACCAATGTAGATTTTTATTAGAATCAAGTTGAAGCACGTGCTCATAAAGCAGAGGATAGAAGAAATAGGTATTAGAGAGCACAACAAAGAGATCATCATCTACAACCTGGTCCATTCTCAACACCGAGCTTCCCTAGGAATGTAAAACAAAAGATGTCAAATCATGAAAACATAAAAAAACAAAACTGACAAAGTTACCAGCAGCAACAAAACTGCATCAGCAAACATCACCAAGTACCGCAACCTTCCTCACACATGAGATCGTCTTCATAGACTTTCAACACACCGACATATTTTCATCATTACTCTCAACAACCTTCAAACTCTTGTCCCCTCTTCCGCCAACTGCAATAATCCGTCATTGGCTGTGGACACTAGCTGGCCAGACTAGCACCCATCACACAACTCGGAACAAAGCAGCTGCTTCTAATCGAGGTTCAAAATTTTCATAGCTGTTTCTGAAACAAAGTAATATCTTGCTTGACATGATCTTTTTGACACAATTGAATTTCAAATGGCAGAAGTGCTCTATTCTAAGTTTCTTTATAGTGGAATCAGTGATGGTTCTCTTGTTCACGAATGGAGCATGCAATAACATTTCAAAAATCACACCCAAGAAAGAGGAATTCTTTGACGACAATTCCGAGAATCGCGTGCTGATTAAAGCACCGTCAAAGTAGTTGTCCAAGTTGTAACCAATCCATCTTCTTGGCATATCATAAAAGTCAAGTTGTGATTTTTACTCCAAAACACTGCCATTGCCACTGTCATTGCCACTGTCATATTTGTCCATGCATCATTAAGCAGACTGGGGTCGGTTCACACGTTGAAAAATCTTGGGACGTTCCTCATCACCATCTAGCTCTGGACTATCCAATGTGATGCAAGATTTGTACCTCCTTAAACCGGTCCCGTCTTCAGCCTCTGTGCTAGGGTTTTGTTTCTTCATAGCTGACCTAAGTCCCTCAGTACTCTTCATCTTGGGGCGCTTTTTCAACTTCAACTTCTTCAAAATCCGTTTAACAAAAGCAAATGGTTTCCTGTGCTTTCGTTCCACGCGCACAACATCCGTGGGCTGTTTATCGTGTAAAATTAACCCTTCTAGATCAGTAATCTCCTTCTCTGTCTCGATTCTCTTGTGTAATTCGTTGACAAATCTCACTTTTCTTTTTGCCAAAACTCGTTTCTCATCAACAATTGCAGATGTACCAGACTCCAAATATTGAAGTGGTTGCACCTCTGGAACAGGAATGACTCTAACTCCATCGGGAACAAGCTTTACATTCAGGGGGAATGGTTACACTGGGTTCATTTTCGGTTTCAATATGCTCCAGGGAGCTTTCACTTGATTGAGGTTGGCTTTTGTCATTTTGGTATGCCAGATTTTCATGAGCCCAGGATGTGATTTCTAAATTGTTAGCAACAACTTGGCGTTCATTGAGACTACTATTTGTCTTATTGTCAATTTCTGGGGGGAAGAATGTTAGTGAAGAAGAACAAGTGAGATGTAGTTTGTGGATCTTGTAATTTGAAGTTGGATTTCTCTATGGTGTATCAAATTTCAGCATATCAGAGTTTTTGCAACAGTGTAGTGAAATGCAAGAGGAGAGATAATTAGGCATATAAGAAGGGAAAGTTGTAGATTGAAGTGTATATGCTTGCGAGCAGAAATGCATCAGATGTAAATTGTTAGCCTTGGTGCTATTTTGACGCATATGTGTGCTGTTATATCACTCTATTACACCAACTATGTGTGTCTCCAGCGTGTTATAGTAAATTATGCGTGTGTGGTTTGTGTTTGTACCGAGGAGAGAAACTAAATTTTTGCACCCAGATAAGAAAATTGTACATTTATGCACGCCCACATTAATGAAGGAGAAATCTTAACTGCGAATCTTCAGTATACGATCCATTACTCTTTCAAATCGATGTTGGATGGTTAAGAGTCTTTCAAGAGCTTTGGTATCTTGTGAAATCTTTGTGGTGTGAAAAAATTTAAGAATCCTCTTTCCTATGTGAGGGTTTTTGTCAACATCTTTTGGAAAATGGTTTAAAATTTTGCTAACAGATTGAGAGCACTTTCGATTCAGTGAATGCTATTCAACTACGAAGCTCAAATTGAAGTTTATAAATTGTTTGCCTTTTGATTATACCTTCGAAGAGACTCCTATCGACGCTAATTAAGTCCATTCAATCAAATTTTGCCCTTGACATCGGGTTCAGTCAATGGCCATTGATAAGTACCAGGAGTATCAAATACATATCCATGATTCAACAAGAATTGCCTCAATGACTTTGGTCCTTTGGAACCGTATGGATATATGTCCAACTTCAAATTCTTGTCACCTTCAATAGCTTCTAATAACGGCGTGAATAATTTCCAAGAGACATCCAATTCATCATCTCTAACAAAATTTGCATGGTTTCCTTGGAAAACATCCCTAAGTAAAGACTCATAAGCTTCCGGAATCCAGAAATCTTTGGAGTAACGTTTCGAATAAGTCAAGTCCAAATCAGTCAAGGAAGTTTGAGTTGATACCCCAGGGATCTTTGAGTTGATCTTCAAGTAAATTGCTTCATCAGGTTGGATTCTGATAACCAATTCGTTTCTCAGGATATCTTTGAACATTCCTTTAGCAACAGGTTTGAATTGAATTCTCACTTCAACTTTACCTTCATCCAAAGCTTTACCAGCCCTCAAAACCATTGGTACACCATCCCATCTTTCATTGTGAATATTGACTGAAAATGCACAATAAGTGACACATTTGGAATCTTTAGAAACGGTATCATCATCAACATAAGCTGGTTTTTTACCATCTTCAGACTTTCCGTATTGACCAAGAATGATATCTTCGGTGCTTATAGCATCAAATGCTTTCAAAACTTTAACTTTTTCGTCTCTAACAGCTTCAGGGTCAAATGAGACTGGTCTTTCCATAGTCAACAAAGTTAAAACTTGCAATAAATGATTTTGCATAACATCTCTAATGATACCAATGTTATCAAAGTAACCACCTCTTCCCTCAGTTCCAAATGGTTCCTTAAAACTAATTTGTATTGATGAAATGAAATTTTTATTCCAAACACCACTAAAAATCTCGTTACCAAATCTTAAAACCAACAAGTTTTTAACCATTTCTTTACCTAAGTAATGATCAATTCTATAAATTTCATCTTCAGAGAATAATGGGGCAATTGACTTTTGAAGTTCTCTTGCCGACTCCAAATCATGACCAAATGGCTTTTCAATGACAACTCTGATAATTCCATGCTCTGCATAAACATTCTTCTTGATTTGTTCACAAACTTCAGTAAATTGAGAAGGTGGCAAAGCCAAATAGAATAACCTTTGTGGTTTATCTATGCCGTGTTGTTTTTCATACTGTTGGCACCTTTCTTCCAATTTCTTGTAACCTTCATCAGTATCATATTGGCCCCTAACATACGAAGTGAGTTTCAAGAAATCCTTCTTTGTTTGCTCATCACCACCTTTGAAATGTTGAGAAATCTTTGCATGAAACTTGTCTTCCAGCAAATCGGATCTAGCATAACCAATGATTTGGACATCATGACTCATTTGCTTTTCTCTAAACAATCCAAATAAAGCAGGGAAAGTCTTCTTAGCAGCCAAGTCACCACTGGCTCCAAAGACGACAATAGTAAAGTGTTTTCCAAAAGCAGTCATTGTATTGAGAGGGGATGGCGATATGTGTAATTGATCTCTAATAGGTATAAGTCAGTTGTGTCTGTATTCTTGTAAACTAGACAATCGATTGTGTACGATAGATGAGTGATTCTTCCTGAGTATCCAATTGAGTGAAAATGCTTTGGAATTGGAAAGAAAGAAAGAAAGTAATGGGATATATCTATTTAATTTTATAGTTGGAAAAGCAATCAATTTCAATTCTTTTATTTTTTTTTTTTTTTTCAAGGGAGAAAAATGAGAAATTGTCATCTTCTATTGTTGTTGTTGTTGTTGAACTTTTTGTGTTGCAATTTGAATCATTTTAATTTATTTATCCGGGAGGTGTATCGATGACAAATTAAAAAAAAAAAATAGCTATATATCCACATTAGCCGAAGAAAACCCAGCCCGTATACAACATAGTACCAGTTGCTTAACTGATACGATGACTCTAGAGTCTTGCACTGTACGTAATTATTATGAGGTTACTTTAGCATGAGTGGGAGAGATTTCTTTGGACATTGCAGTATAATCAGCGGAGATATTTTAAATCTAGAATTAGTGATATCTGGCTAATACACTTTCTCTCAATGGCATGATCACATCCCTAATAAGGGTCGTTAATGGACGAGAATGTCGAGCATGCTCGTAAGCGGAATATCACAACCAGCAATGACTTAAGTAGGAGTAGTTGAGCTCTGCATTGTGCAAATGTTACATCGAAGAGCAAAATTACATCACAGGCTGGAATTATAAGCTCAACAAAAATAAAACTTATTGCAGCACAGTTTTTCTTTGCAAGAGTACTTCACAAAACGGAACCAAACTAACAATATCAATGATTTGTAATAGATTACTTATTGCTCATCTTAGCAATCCTAGAAGCTCTTATAGACTTTGCATCACTGAAAAGTCTCTTACCTATTTCCTTTAGCAACATTCCTTATCGGAAATGATGGTTAATCACGTGAAAACCCAACTGTTTTTTTTTGTTTTTTTTCTCTTATTGTTCGCATTTCGTTCGTCCGAGGCCGCTTTCTCTCTTTTTCTTTCAGTTTGTCCGAAATACGGGGAAAGGAAATACACACACATACACTTAGTCAAATGGATCAATGGAACAACAATAACTTATTCCCCACTTTGCAAGAAAAACCGTTATCTCGCACGAAAGGGTCAAAGGGGCATATCTTTATGGTCGAGTGTCGAGTAAGGTTCTACAGATCAAGTTAAAAGCTGTAAGATAAGTGAAACAGTTTGTCGAAAATGATTGCAAAAGAGATATTTTAGATCTATCTATCAATCAATTTGTCTATCCATCTATACTTTATATACCATCTATATGCCCTCATTTTGCATATTTCGATCTTGCTCTTAATTTTGGTCCATTCAAATAAAATAATACTGGTATAGCGACCATTCCCGCACCAATGAATCCCAAAACACTAGAACCCCAAGCCACAGGAAACTTGTCAATTTTCAAATTATTAAACAACGCAGCGCCAAAAATTGGAAACACCGAGGCAATAGTCGATCTCACTAAATCATTTGACGCAAATACCGATGCAAGATACTCATGCTTGAATGATGCGCCCATATAATTGAACAATGTTTGAAACATTAAAAACACACCTGAAGTTGTCGTTGCAACTCCAAAAAGCGGACCAATCCAATGGGTATATGTCGTTGCCGACCAACCAAATATAAATAATCCTGCAGCAAATAAACATCCACCAACAATAGCAATGGGGATGAACACTTCGGGGTATACTGGTTGATTATTCAAAATTGGTTTAGTAAATTGATAATGCACAACCGGTAAGTATATCGATACCGCGATCAAAACCCCAATTATAATAGCCAAATATGAGACTCCCATTTCAATAATGGTGAACCCACGAACTTCAATAAAATAAATGGGAAATACCTCGAAAAACAAGTAAAGCACACTGTAAACCATGGCAATATAAATATCAATCAACAATACAACTGGCTCCAATATAGTAACTTCTATAGGACGCCAAAGCGCCTCGACCAAAATTTGATGCATCGTTCTCTCTTCATTCTCCAATAACCCCAAGGTAGTAATTCGATCATTACCAGTCCTAGCTCTCAATCTTTTCGCCTTCCTAGCAAGCAATGTAGGCGCATAGGTCTCAGGTAAGAAGAAAGTCAACAATGCCAATGAGAACCCAGATATGATCAATATAAACCAAAAACACCATCTCCAGCCAGCTTTAACTGACAATATAGCGCCAAAGAATGGACCCAAACTTGGCCCGCAAACAGCACCTATACTCCATAATGCCAACGACAAGGGCAAGTTCCAAAATTTCGTCACTTCCCCTACACTAGCACCACCAGTGGCCAAACACGGACTAGCGAAAAATCCACCAAGGAATCTAAGGATACAAAACCCAGCAATGTTGTCAACTAAAGCAGTAGGGATTTGTAATATGACAAATACAAGTAAAGTCAATGCATATATTGATGATCTACCCACTGCGGCATTTTCCGAGATTGGTGACCATAAGATGGGACCAATACCATAACCAAGAACAAATGTAAAGACACCCAATGTACCCACAACTTTCCCCACTGACAAATCATGTTGAAGTTGTTCCATACCTGGAGTATATACCGCCGATGCCATGTATACTGATGTAGTTAAGAATGCCACTTCAAATATGAAGAACCCCTTCTTGAAAAGTGTCCAATTACGAGGATCTTCTGGGTCATCGTCACCATCCCATTCAACAAATATGTAATTGCTGTTGCTGTACTTGTCATGGGGAACCACTGTCTTTTCACTTAGACTAGAATCAGATGAATCCGATGCAGCATTCATCTCCATCTCATCGCCAGATGGATCTTGTTGAACCTGGAGTGAATCTTGTTTAATATCTTTCAAATATTTATCTGGAATGACATAGTCTTCTTCTTCTTCAGGGTACTTGAAATACTTGTGTTTCGATAAATGGTAGATCAACCTACCACCAAAACTATCACGAATGAACTCCTTCATGGTGTGCAAAGTTTATAAATGACAATATATTTCTTTTAATGCTTTAGCTCAAACAGCCTTCTTGTTTGGAAAAGAAAAGGAAGCTTTTTACAGTTTAAATATACATTTCTCTAGATTGAATACCTTTGTAATCACATAGTAAAACAACAATGAGATGGGGTTTTGTTGCAATTTTTCGGTCTTGCCGTATGTAGCAAGCAAATTTAAGCCGCAAAATTTGACAAACATGAAAAAGTTTACTTTTGTGCAACTGTTATACTGTATGTAAAATAAAACCAATTTCTTAGTAAGCAACAACATACACACTGTTTAATACACTTTGTGATGAGGTAAATTAGCAGTGGAAAAAATTTACTCACACCTCCCTTTCCCCCCCCCATTCGTGGTTTTACAAAAGTTTCGGAACCGAAGGATATACATTGCGAGAAAGTCTGTGAAATTTCATTTGCTCCTTTCGTCAAGCTTCGTTCTGATTCTCTCACACCCCTGCATATTAAGTTTGCATATTTGATACTTCCGAGCACCGATATTTTTGAATATCTTGAGCGAAATACATATTGTGGCTGGGCAACGATAGCACAGGCTAATCTCCGCCGAAATCTTTACATATTTTTTACTACCGCATCCGAATAGATCTTCCACTGCCGATCTCTAGAGAAAACTTGGATTTTCAACTTCCGCAATTGTCCCTCATCCATAATGGAGACTCTGGAGTGAGACACAAACTGACTCATCCTAGAAGCATTACTAATGGGATACTTGATTTGACGTGACTTATATCCTTACTAGCTGGTTGCAATATACTTTGAAAGAAAAGCGCAATTCTTTTTCAAAAGCATTATAAATCACCGAACAAAGTTACCACTCTTGGATTATACCCGCACTTTACACAAAACGCAAGGGGATATGACACGTTATGCGACATTTAGCATAAGTGAATAGACTCTAAGATAGCTTTGCCGAAAAAAAAAAGGTTTTGTGTGATTTCGTGTTTGGGCCTACAACGATGCTCCTTAACTACTCATTATGAGGCCAACACGATACCCTACGAATGTATCTTACTCTATATACATGTTCCAAACAATGTTCCCTATTTAGTTTCAACTTTATTGCTTTCATTAGGTAAATCCTGCGGCGTCGAGTCGGTCAATTCAGCATCGAGCTCCTTCATTTGAGCTTCTTTTTCAGCTTCAGTTGCATCTCCTTGTTCTATCTCCTCCTTTTTCTTCTCCACTTTGGCCACTTGTTTCGTGTCAGGTAATTTCTTATTGGAGACAAACGGACAAGCCAATGTAGTTATAGCTGCTAAACCAATACACATGTAAAATACATTTTGAATCGACTTCATCATTTGTTCTTTGATAAATTTCTCAGTGGCTGGATCCAATGTCCTCAAAATTGCATTATTGGACATAAGGTTCGAAATGTCAATCGATTGTAATGATTGCTGAACTTCAGCACTGGCTTTGGGGATGTTTTTCTTGAAAAAGTTGTTCAAACTTGATGTATACACAGCATCAGATAACGTAGCAGCAATTGCTGATGATAAACACCTAGAGGCATTGATAAAGGTTGTTGTCATAATGGTACCACCTGGAGTCTTTGGTGCTTTGATTTGGGCAGACAACATAGCTGGCTGGAATTGGGAACCTGTTGCAGCACCCATGATGATTAATAGCCCAACTTGCTTGGAAAAGGGAGAGTCAACTCGCAACAAACTCAACAAACCAGCACCTATTGGTGCCAACACTCCTGAAAAAACACCCCACGGTTTGACATATTTTAGTTTTTGGATCGCACCTCCTGCAACAATTGATGATATCACAGTGGCAATGATGCTTGGAAGCAAGTGCAAACCAGCACCCATTGCACTTGAGTCACGAATGACTTGAAAATACACTGAAGCATAAATCATTGTAACAATGGATGCTGAATAAACACCCGATATCGAAAGTGCTGAGGCAATAATTTGTGGCGTCGTGATAACATCAGTGCCAATGATTTGGTTCTTGGAAAAACGGAAATTCCATATGGCAAAGATGATCAACAATACCGGACCAAGTACGAAGCACGAGATAACAGCACCTGAATTCCATGGAAAATCTGATGAACCAAATGTGATTGCCAACAAAAGAATAACACTCCCCGAAATGAAGAAAAAAGTACCAATGTAATCAAACTGTTTCAACTCTTCCCAAATATCGACTTTGGGTAATGGAGGGCGGAAAGAGTACAAAAACACTGCCAAAGCAAATCCTCCAACTGGTAAATTGATGTAAAACGACCATCTCCAAGTAACATGCGTGGTGAAAGCACCGCCAATCAATGGACCCAAAACTGATGCAACAGCAAATGTCACAGACAAGATTGTCATACCAAGAGGTCTTTTGTCTATTGGCACCACTTCGGAAAGAATAACAAATGCTAAACCTTGTATACCAGCACCACCAACACCAGCAAGTACTCTACCACCAATCAAGACATTCATTGATGAAGCCAATGCACACATTAAAGAGCCTGCTTCAAAAATGACAATAGCAACAACCATTGACCATTTTCTACCAAATATGATTGATAATTTACCATATGGTTGGATAAACACCGCCATCGTCAACAAAAAACCTGACGATAACCAACCAACATTTTCAAATGCATCGAATTTGTTCCCCACTGTGGATAAAATTGTTGCAACAATGGTTTGATCCAATGCAAACAAGAATAAACAAAGAAACAATGAAACAAAACATAAAGCTAACCGTGGACCGTGAATGTATTGATCTTCACGTAGTGTACCATCACCTGCATCTGATTCTTTGAAGTGACCATGACGCGAGCCAACAGAAGATTGGTCTTCAAGATCTTCAGGTAGTTGTTGTGGTTGTTGTGGCTGTTGCTGTTGCAGCGGCTGTGGGATATCATCAGTGTTGCCGTTGGTGAAAGGTTGCGGTAATCCACTAAAGTCAGTGGATTTAACACTAGAAGTGGCTGAATTAACTTGTTTCTTACTCATTTTGATGAGAGTACTAGTGATCTCAAGTGTTTATAGTCCAGTGAGTAAAGAAAACAAAGATAGAAAGAGACTAGATTGGAAAGCTTTTTGAGTGCTATTTATACAGTCAAAGTTGAAAGTTGTAAATGGGTGTAAATTGCGTTAAAAACAATAAATAAAAGCAATATGAATGTATTACACAAAAAATTTTGCAACTCAGTGAAATGTTATCACTAGATATACGTAGTAAAGGTTATAAACGGAATTAACAGATACATTCAGTAAACCAAATGCAACACTTTGCAAAAAGTTGCAGCCAATGGCATCAAAGAATAGAAAAGAAAAAATCACAACAAGCAATGACACTACTACTCTATCACCTAAATTGCATACGCCTGACCATCAGGTGTTTTTGTCAAGTGCTTTACGTTTACTGTTAGAGAGAAGTAATCCATAAAATACGGAATTAAAGAAGTTTGATGTGATTTATGGATGCTTTGTTTGTGTAAATAAAAGGCTGTCATATAGATGTGTGCGGCGTGTCATTTTTCCATTTCCTGATATGTAAATAAATGCGAGAAGTTAGGAGTTAAGCGTAAACGCCGCACTCACAAAAAGAAATCCAGATCTCAAAGAAAGAAAAGGCTCTTCAAAAAGGAACTGAATACATCATTATCTTCTCGTAAGGATGGTGTTGACACTAATGTTTTCTTCGAATCCCATACTCCTGTTCTTCCAATTATGACACTGCAATTAGAACAGTCTCACCTTAAACCATACCCACTATTACTACTGTACTTGTAACTTGACTTATTTTCTTTCATCTTTTCTTGGTACAATACAAGCGGCATTAGTCGTGGTGCAAAAATGGCGAGAGCGCTGTCGCATGGAACATCCAATACCTATTCTAACGCCAAAATCGCACAAACACCCTGTAATAAACCAAATGTACGGCATTCTTTATCGGAACCGTGACATATTTGTTATATTCGACCAATAATATATTGAAAAAAAAAAAGGTGAATCACAATACCTATTATCCCTTTCCTATGCACACAAATTCTATAAACAAAATTTTCGTAACCTCTTCTTCGACTCCTTCATGGAACAGACTTTTTTGGAACCGTGGGCACAATCGAAAACCTCTTTTCATTAAATGCCAATCCCATTTGTTGAACATTCTTTTGATTTTCCGGCTTGGTTTCCACAAACCAATCCATATCTTCTCGATAAGTATACAAGGCATACTTGGTTCCATAAGGGTTGGTCTCCAACTTGTACAATGAATGAAGTGGCACATCCAATTGAACAATATCAGAGGGTTGCAAATTGAGGAAATATCCAATTAGAATCCGAAGCACAACACGATGACTGATAATTAGTAAATGATCAGTAGTACGTTCGATTTCAGTGATTAATGGACGTAATCGAGTCAATACATCCAAATAACTTTCTCCTCCAACACCAGGGTATCGATAACTCAATTTATTCTCCAATCGCAGTTCAAATTCTCTGGGGTACTTATCTTGAATTTCTTCATATGTCATTCCTTCACATTTACCAGCACCAATTTCATTCAACATACGCATTTGCTTGACAGAATACAATTGCTCATTGAAATATACCCCCGATTCAACAGCACGATGCAACATTGAAGTCCAAACGCAGAAATTAGGCTCAGTGGGGAGTGCAGCAACATCCTCTGGATCAAACATTGAATTGTATTTGAGTTCCAAACGAGTGGAGAATCTTTCCAATTGTTGTTTGCGAAACTCTTCACGTTGGAAATTCATAAATTTGGCCAATGCTTTAGCAAATTTCTTTCCGCGTCTAGTTAAATGCGAATCTCCACCAATTCTACCGCTGACATTGTCTCTACTTTCACCATGACGAGTAAGCCAAATTTGACGTTCACAAAGATTGAAATTGAGCAAGAAATACACCGTTTGTGATGAAAGGAAACCTTGGATATTGAAACTAACAACTTTCTTTCCCACATCAATCATCTTGACGTATTGGAAACCGGGAATTTGCTCCTCTTCTTCGTCAATACTTTCGTAAGCCTTTTCGTAGTTATGTAGTCTACCAACGAAATCTTTCAAAGCCAACTCTGGATCCATATTTTTGTAATCAGGACCACTTAATTTCAAACGGATATTGCTTTCAATAATTGCTGGGTCACTGCAAATACTCTCCAAAAACAACACCTTCAACTCCCCATTACTTCTTTCTTGGATCCTCTTGAGTACTTTTTTTCTTCTATGCTTGGTAGAGTTTGTTGCATCAAATATACCGACCGAGCCACTTCCATTGATTACATAGTCCAATAACATGTCCAAAGTATCCATGGCCCATTTCTCTCTCAAGGCAGTACTTGCTTTGTTATTTGGATTAAAGAAGGATGCGTCATGCTCAGTGGTTTTTGCCTTTTTCACCTCACTCATGCCTCCAGTAACAGCTCCTTGGACCGGTGATTGCGCTTCTGAATTTGGATGAGAATCAGGCAATGGATTTTGCTCAGGTCCAGCATTCAATTTACTCTTACGCCTGGTATTACCAACGTTGAATACACGACAATCGTGTTGAAGCCAGTTGAGATATCGTGTGAGTTTATTAGTAATATATGATTTCCCTCTTGCTGGTAACCCAACCATAACAATAACAAGTTTTGACCCAACATCAACAGAAGCAATTTTACCATCTGGTGACGTCTTTGACTTTGTTTGTCCGGGAATGTTTAAAGTGTATGTTTTTCTTGATGAGACTGGTGGCTTGGCAGTTAAAAGCAAATTCTTTAATTGTTCAATTGAAGGAGTTTTTTCAAATTCTTCCTTCATGTGCGGAGGCACATCTTTCAACAAGTGTGAGAAGTCTTTGGTTAAATTAATTTCTGCCTTTTTGTCGGCTTGTTTTTGTTTCTGTTGTTCCATTTCAATCTCCAATAGTCTTTTTTCTCTATCATCCATCAGTGGTGCAGACTTTTCCTGCTGGTTCTTGTTGTTATCATTGTCTTCGGAAATCTTCACAGTAGGCTTTGCTTTTGTTCTTGGTACTGATTCTGGTGCTGGTTCTGGTGCTGGTACTGGTTCTAGTTCTAATTTTGACTCTGGTTTTGGCTCTGGCTCATTCTCAGTTAGATGAGAATGAGGAGCATTTACCTCTGCGGATTCCGCAGGTACATACGAAGGTCTTCTGATAGCATATTTGACAGTTGCTGATTGAGTGCCCACCATTGAGGCTGCCCTATGAGCGGCAGAATTTCTTGCTTCCTTCAAGGATTCTGTCTCTGAAAGAGACTGATTGTCGGCCAAGTCCGTCAAATTCAAATGAGAAATATTTCTGGCCTTTTGCATCTGTTCTGTTTCACCACTATTTTGGTTACCATTATCGTCAGAGTTGGACTGTTCTCTAGTGATGGGTGATCCCACATACGACACAAATGGCGTATCAGTCAAAGGTCTGTTGTTAAACTCAGGTAGGAATGAATTGACCGAATTGTTTGATTCAGACGGCTCTAGTAGTTGCGAGTCCAATGATTTTGTTAACGCCAATTTTTCACCTCCATAACTGTGCCTGTTTCTGCTACCGACTCTTTTGTTTAATGAAGTTGTAGATACACTTGGCGACACACTTGATGGAGAAGGGGAAATACTTGTCATAAAAGTAGCATGGTTTTGTGGTTGCAAGTAATCGTAACCACTCCTACTCAATTTCAGTTTGCCCCCTGCACCACCCTTGAAATCAGGTCGACGCAAAACAACATCACCAGCATTGTATTTAGCCCGAAGAGCAGATTCACGTCTCTCCCCTTCGTTGTCACTATTTTCATTCTCCGAGTTATCTATTGATCCACTTGATGACGACGGTGATGGCGAGGAAGATTGATTATCCACTGGTGATGAGTTTGCCGAATGCAAGTTGGAAAAAGACACCTTTTTCGAATTAGATCTTTGATGAGCCAACTCGGCGTTGCTTATTGAATGCGATTTCTTGCGATTTGTGTTTAATGGCGAGTAGGGTCTTGTGGGTGAAGGGGTTGCCGTATGCTGTTGACTAGGCGACTCAGTTTCGCCACGTGCTTCTGATTTTGGTGATTGACTTGGTTGTTTGAAGTTTGCTGCAATCAAGTTGCGTATTGATTCGTGATGCTGATTGTTTGGGTTGTTCATTACTTTGAATGAAAATGTTGTTGTTGATGTTGATGATGATGTCAGAATCAGTTTTTCCTTGCGGTCTTTTCGATTCTGATGTGGAGAGGTAGATCTGTGACTGCTTAGGTTTGCTTGCTCTAACCAAAATCCGTAAAGTTAATGGAGTAGTTGTGGTGGTTCTATGCCAACGGATTTGATATACCCAAGATATGCTGATGCGCTCAAAAGAAGATAGCTACCGATTGTTGGAATCAAAAATGTGTGTTGCCTTTCCAATTTGTATTTTGTTTTGTTTTTTTTCCTTTCGATGCGAAAAAGATGATAAATTGATTCAATGCTAATGGTTGGAATAAAGGGAGTAAAACAATTTGATGAAGTGGTTACCCTGGGAATTGAGTGATAGAATAGTAAATGAGTAGAGAAGTTTGTCTATGTTAATGGAGTCTAATCGGCACTTTCGAGATGAGGGGTGCAGCTTTGTTGGGTAGTGCCTATTTCACAAGGTATCGGAGTTTTTTTTTTTTTTGCTTTTCTTGTTGTGCTCCAATTTAGATAAGGGGGGGGGGGGCGAAGAAGAAAGTGTGTGTGTGTGTGTTATGGTCGCGCACGCAATTAATCCGGCACAGTCCCGGAGCAGCGAGGGTTTTGAGTGAGGGAAGGGGAGCCGGTGTAACAATCGATGCGCGATTTTTATTTTTTCTTCTGTAGTAAGCAGATGCCGTCTCTACCAACACTTGTGCTTTTATTCGGTATCAACCGCGATTTAGATGCTGCATTAATCTCCCCCTCAACCTTCCCCTCTCTCCCTCTCTCTTTCTTAGTGCCGACCCCTCTGCAACTGAAATGTCAGTGGTTTATCGATTGACAAGGGAATAACCAATTCGACAGCTTTGGTGTCAACTGAAAGGGCTAATTTCAACAAGGTACACACGTGCAGACAAAAGTGGTCTCGACTACAAGACGGTGTGCAAGCAAGAGACCACAGTTTTAAACAATCTACATAATCCACCAAATTTCGGGGTGTCGACCAACATCTTCTTTGAGTGGAGGGAGAACGGACTGGTGTAGGTTGCGTTTAACAAGGGTTGGTGGTCGATGCATGCAATGATGAGATATGTGACCCATAAAAGCTCACTTGAATATAAGCTATAATTACTATTGCACTACATTGCTTCATAGAAACTTTGCAATCCACTTAATGTGTGGTAGCTTGGGGGAAAGAGATAGTACTCTATAAGCTTGTATAATCACGTTCTACTATAACCTGATGATACAATGTATGTGATCTATTTTGCAACCGAAATGTAAGAAGTCAAGTCATTTGATCCAAGCATTGAAATGAATGACTGTGATAATCATTTATTCTCTTGTTCTTTTTGTTTATCTTTCAAACAAGAAAAAAAAAAAATGAGGGGTAAGAATTGAGAGTATGGCTACAATAATCCAAAACATGAGATAAATGAATCTCGTTCATGGAAAAGTATGAGGTTTGCATCACACAGTGGAGAAGTGAGATTGACCACTGAATTGAATTTCTCCAGTGTCGTATATGTTGCATGTACTAATATCATATCTACCTGTTCTACGGTTGTATTATGATGATGGATGTAATATGAATTTAAAGTTTTTGGTAATTTCAAAATGACCCATATCACCTTTTTATCGTAAATTTATATATTTATATATATATATATATATATATCTTATAGTGTGGTAGTAGTAATAAAGTTTGTCTAGATTCACTAAAAGCTTCAAAATATAATATCTGTTCATACGTACACTCACTCATACACAAAATGATCGTTTTCTTTTCATAGGGGTTTGTTAGTCTCACAAAAGCAGTAGTGTACAATTGTACAAAAATGTAGTAGTTTAAAAAAACAGAGTCACATACACACCACACTATACTACAATACGATACAAGATTACATTGTACACTCATAATAGACTTGATTGTGCTATTCAAAGTACTATTAATAAAGTAATGGATACACTCGATGTACATATATGTAAGGGAATAAGAGACATCTACATATGAAATGTTACATTTGCCAATAGTAAAGCACTTTACGCTGTTTGAAATCAAAAGACCTTTTTGTTATTTGGGGTTTTAACTTTATTTTATTATTTTATTTATTTTTATTTTTTATTTTTTATTTTTTATTTTTTATTTTATTTATTTTATTCTTATAAAATCAATTTACGTAAGAAAAAGTCGATCATGATGCAGACAGACACACACAAACCGGTGTGTGTGTATGTTATGTGAGTGTGGTTGTCTCAGATCCAATTGTGTTTTCTTTTTTTTTTTTTTATGTTTTTGCCACAGAGGATGTACGTTATATTAAGTTCAATACGAAGCTGTTCTGTTGTTTTGGTCCCTAACTCATATTGGTAGACTACAGTTGCAACACTTGCTTTTGAAAAAAGTGTATTTGCTTTAATAGATCAAGAATTTTCTACCAAATAAATGCATTCTTTCGTTAAAACTAAAACTAAATTTGAACTTTGCCTCTATTGTCTTGTCTCTTTTGTGTGTACACAATATTTGTTATGTTATTGTGATTGTTATATTTTATCCACAGGTACACACACCCCATTGTTATAATATAAAAGCAAGAACCAAACGTATTATTTAAAATTGTACATTTTCATGTATATTACGTAAATAGGTTGACATTTACCACAACAACAACAACAACAACAACAACAACAACAACACACAAGATCAACCACACAATTTCAACTCAATTGCACTTGCACCCCCCATCCAACCCCACTTCTGTCTATCCTTCCCCTCTCTCACTCTCACTCTCACTTTCAACTAAAGGTGGGGGTGACAAATCAGTCTATTGCTCAGCAGTGTAACTGATTCCTACCCTTTTGTAAAGTAATTAGCTTTTACTTTTTTTTTTTAACCAAAAGTACACTACTTTTATTTGAGATAACATAAAAAAAGACAATGGTATTATTTTATATTGTGTACATATACAAAAATACACAATAACCCACCCATACATACCAATTATCATATGTTTTATTAATATATATATATATATATATATATATTTATAAGAGAGTACTAGAGATTCCTAAATCAGAATTGCTCTCATAACTAAAAACATTTTACTTCTTCATCTGACCAACTGTCATACAACTGACTTCATCAAGAGTACTCAGAGCAACGCACATTAAGAGAAGAGAAGAGTAAAACTATTAAAAGACCTAAATAAAGTAGTACAATTTATATTTTGGTTATCATAGTTTTTTTGAAACCCCGAACACGCACATTGATAAGACAGCACCACACCCCCACACCAAACACCGTACACCACACACCTTACAATATACACCATTTATCGTACAACATACACTTTACTCACTGTTGAATAACAACCACTCCAGCCACCAATATTACTTTCACAAAGGTTCCAATTGTTGCTTTGCTTTTCTCTACTCATACTGCACAAGCACGTACATAAGCACACATATAGGACTACTAATCACTTTTTGGTTGTTTTTTTTTTTAGACCCACAGCCCAACCTACGAAATAGACCAATAGAATTCAATACACACAAACTACTGTTTTGATTTTGCAACACGGTATTGCCAAACTAAGAAAAACCTTCGACCCACAAGCTTTCAAGTTCAACCTTTCCACAGCCAAATCATTTAGAGAAAACGCAGCATGTCACTGGGCTATCAATCACTATTTGGTAATTACAACCGCAACTACCACCACAATTATGCTAGGCCGTTTGTTGCTAACAATGGCAAAAGTTCAAACTCTACGGATAGAGATGCTAATGGTGTCAAGATTGATGACTTAGAGGCAATGCAAACCTCCAATATTCAAGCATTTAGTGATATTCAGTCGTCATCGTCATCATTATCCACACACGGTATTGCAAATGATTTAGATCCAAAACAAACAGCAACAGCGCATCATTTTTCAAACTTGTCACCAACTTCGAATGAGTCTAATATAACTAACATGTCTGACACTTTTCAATTGAATGATGAAACCTTCTTCAAGAGCAACTACATGATAAATGCATACAATCTCGAAGCTGATGCGCACTTGCAATCTCCTGGGTTGCATGCCGATTTCAAATTGCAACCACTGAAACTATTCAACACTTCGAATTTAGATGTCGATTTGCCACAACAGGAGGAGCTTTATCACTACCAAGGCTATTACAATGGTAAACAGCAACGTCATAACTCAGCACCAAGCTTTATGCAACATCATCAATACTTGACAGATTTGTCCTTTGGCACCACTGCCACAACAAATGATTTGAACTATAAACACAATCATGAAGAAGAAGTTGCGAGTAACGTGTCAACAAATTCCTTAAATCAATATTTTGCCACTCCAAACTCATCAATAAGCTCGGCTTCATCATCCACATCACATGCCCTTGCTGCTGGCTCAGCCATGGGTATTGACAAACAAATGGCAACTGAAGGTAACAACCTCAACACAGGCTCATTGCAAACACAATTAGCAGCACAGGCACCACCAAATGTCAATACCACTACAGTAAGACACACTAGACAATACTCAAATACAGTACCAATTGACCAGTTGACCTCGTTGACTTTGCGAACACCCAGTACCAGTCTGCAACTGGGTCCATCTCGCAAAAGATCGCTAAGCTCGATAGACCACGCACAACAACAACAACAACAACAACAACAATTGACCAACTTGCCACAACCTGATTTCAATCAACATTTCGCAAAAAATGGGAACCATTCACCATTTTCAACCGACCCATCCACAAGTTTGATCAACCTAGATGCTAATACTATAGCTTCTTCTGCGGCCACAGCTGCAGCAGTATGTGCTGACTCAATTGCTGATTTGAATACTTCATTCACTGGGCTTGACAATACAAGTTCCTTTGATCAACAACAAGGGACCATCAATCCACGCCAACTATTTACTACTAAATTGACCACATCATTCAGTTCCCCGAGTTTATCATCAATGTTTGGCATAAAGAGGAATAACCTTCAGCGTTTGCCACAAAATACCGTGGTTACACAACAGCATCTACGAGAGTCACTTGTCCTGCCAAATGATGTACAAGGCATGTCGCCTATGAACCAATTGGAGCATTCAGTATTTCCTACACCACACAATCGTAGCTTATCAACATCATACTATGATTTCAAAACCAATGCAGACTTACATGGAGGTGGCACTGCAAGTGAATCCTTTAATGTCGATCTTGTGGGTGCAGAGTTGGATATATCAGAAGCCTTCAAGTCTGCGTATCCAAATAGAGGTGGCACTCACATTTCCAATGGATATATTGGCAAGAACCGATCACACTCTCACACCAATGGATTGCATAGTAGTAGACAAGGCAACACACGAAGGAATTCATTACAAATGTCCTCCAAGGGGAAACAATTTGCTGGACCTTCACCCCAGCAACAAATCCATTTCGCTCATGCAGTTTCACAACAATTGGATGAATTGAAGGAGCAACAATCAAGTGGAGATGACATTCAACAACAAATGAAACAACAGCCATTTACTGGAAATGTTGCTTCGTTGCAACTTTCTCCCACCAGCACATCCACAATACCATCAACGTATGACGAAATCAAGGAAGGAGAAGGCTCAGTTGTCGTCACACAACTAACTCAACAAAAGCACAAGAGGAGAAAGAGTTCAGTATCCAAATCCAGTATTCAAGCACAGCAACTGTTAATTCAAGATCAATTGGATAAGGAGTTTGAAAATCAAGAAGAACAAGGATTATTTAACAAAAACACTTCCACCTCCAAGTCATTGTCTCCCACTAATCTTACTCAAGTGAATCCATCAAAACAGAGTATGCATAGTGTTACCAAACCAAACAAGCGAGCAAGTACCACTGCAACCACGGCCGCATCGGCTAATTTACAAGAACTTGACCCCAAAGGTTTACTCTCAGCTCCAGTTGTCCAAAATGAAAATGGATGTTTCTCATGCCCTGAATGTGACAAGGAGTTTAAACGCACTGAACATCTCAAGCGTCACATTCGATCAGTACATTCCAACATTAGACCGTATCATTGTCATTATTGCGAACGCAAGTTTTCGCGACTGGATAATTTGGCACAGCATATCAAGACTCATTATAAAGTTGATGGAATGGGGAACACTAATATTGTTTATGGTGATGTGACTACGCTTCATCGTAGGGAAAAGAATAAACCGAAGAAAAAGAAGAAGCAAAGTGCTCTATAGATGATGAATGAGAATGACGCTGATCATGGTGGTTGAGCTGGCTCAACCAATTTTTGAATGTTGAAAGGTGGTAACAAGGAAGCTGATTCTGTTCATTCCAACCAGTATTCTATGGCTAATGTCAAATAACAGTGATGACGAGTAAATGTATTGTTGATATAATTTATACATCTTTAAATACATCTTTTAAACAAATTGTCACGACTTTTGAACCTCTGATCCCATCTCATGACCAAAAAAGACTCACCAAGAGACACCAAAAGACAACAACACAAAATGAGAAGACAAGGTGAGCGTACATTAGAGATCAATTGAGAGCATGATCAAGAACACAACTTGCTATCATCAAGCAAGATCCAAATGATAAAACCAAAAACGGCGTAACAGCGAAATGAAACCAATCAACCTAAAAAAACCAACACCAGCAGCAACTACCAATAACAATCTACAACAATTTTTCCTCTTCTTTTCATATTCTTTCTTCAATTAAAAAAAGTAACCATGATATCAATAGCAAAAGTAAATGCAAATTTCTTCCCTTTTTTTTTATGATTTGATGTGAAATCCAAAGATTTGTACCGGTCCAACTATAACTGTGCACATCTTCGTATGAAATTAGTAAATGGAATGAACAACCACCAATAAATGTCAGCAAGGCAAATGTGCAAGTGTGCAAAGTGTGATAATGTAAGAATACCAAAAGACTGATCAAAAAACCAGCTGCAGTATCACCACCATCAACTGTTTTGTCAACCTTTTTAGTCGAAATGTAAGTGTTGAGAACAGCAACGGGAGCAAAATGTGTCTTTTTTAGGGGTTCTATTTTTTCTAAAGGGTTTTATCAATTTTCTGGGTATGTACGAGTTCACCTCCACAAAGGGGGGCCACCTCGCACCTTTTTTTCTTAGTAATTTTGTAATATTTTTAGTTTTTTTTTAACAGTTTTCTCTTTATCATAAATAATAGCGTAAACTTAGCATCGTCAGCATCGTCAGCGTCGTCAGCGTAGTCAGCGTCGTCAGTATTGTTAGCGTCTCATCAAAGCTTAAGGGGGTTGAAAATACGCTTATACGAATGAGTGATCGCTTTAAAATTCAGTTAATGCTCAAATGTAAGGTTGTATTCCAATTTCAATCTTGGGTGGTGGTAAAGAAAAGAGGAAAAGTGTTGCAAACGCCGTTTTTCTCGATCTTCGTCTCTGCATTCATACTGTGAAGTCAACACGAATATACGTGTAGGATTGAAGGTGTTTCAAGTGCTATGTATCATCATTATGATGGTATTACGACATGTTTGTCGTGAATACAGTTGCTTGATGTAGACATTTGCTCAATTTTAGAATTGAGTGCCAAGTCACGTGCGTCCGTTTGATGGCCCACTGGGTAAAGTCTTTGGAACGCTTGCTTCATACACCAGGGTAAATTTGACGACAAGATTGTTGATCTGCTATAACCCAGTTTGCACATCAGGAAAAAGCATTATGCCTTGGTACAATACAACTCGAAGAAGCAGCAAGATCAAGGGTACATTGTCTCGTGATTGGCCATTGTCTCGTAGTTAAAGGAAGTCGCATGAATATCCTGACCTTAAGTGAACCCAGATGCCACTCTGGATCAAACAAGTCCCAATGCTCGACCAGGTAGTATAGTTCATCTTCCAGTCGACAAGCTAAACCCAAACTACCCTGCGGTTTTATCTTGGAAAGTACCCTTCAAATTGACAATTTGAACTCAAATGGGAATGGCAATGATGACAATATCAAAAATCTCATGACCATGAGACGTTGACATAGTAAATTGTTTTGTTGGGCATCAATTTCGTGTCATCCGCATATGGTAGCCCAGTTTTGGCAACTGAATGAGGAGTACATGGTTGGATTTGATTTGATTTTCTCAACGCCGAGCCAAGTTGGTGCAAACCTGAACAGGGGTTTTCTCAGTAGTCCACAGCTCAAGCGACTCAGTTTTAAGTAACAGATTTCCTCATCGATATCATGTAAATAGCTCTCGAGCACAAATGTGCTCTTTGTGTCCTTGGGCTAAATCGTTGCCTTTTTAAGCGGCCAAAACAGCCTCAACTTTTTTTTTTCAAGCACCAATTACTCAGTATGTTAAGTTGCATCTAAAAAAGAGCAGGTAAGACAAAGCTGTCAACTGTCGGAAACTATAGTGCTTCCCAACTCAATAAGAGAGAACTATATACAATGTCGACATACGAAATGAGGAACTCTTTCAGAGTGGGAGATGTGGACAATGTAAGAGAGAGCCGCACTCCTGCCTCAAAATAGCAACAACATTGAGAAAGATCACCAATTAAAACCATTCGAAAAAATCTTACCACAGAGACACTCCATTCACAATACATAAGAAATATACAACGATGGTTTCAACACATAATAATCCATGGGCTAAAAGAGATGCTTGGAGGTACGAAGGTCAATTCAGTAGGTTGAACAGGTTTAGAAATGCGTTCCCAGGTCTTGGTATAGCTATTGTTGCGTTCACCGCTTATGTGGGTTTTGAAAAATTGGTGTTAAAGAAAGGAGGTGATGAACACGGACATGAACACGAGGAACATCACTAGGCACTTTAAAGAGGTTTTTGACGCAAGGAGAAAGCGTTGGTGATTATAGAGACTAGTTATTATTTTTCTCAATGCATGGAAAAGGCAAGTGTGGTTGGGCGTCTAAAGTACGGACAAAATTTGGCTTTGGTACCTACCGGATTGCGTTTTTAACGACCACTTGTGCAAATTTGAGGGTATCAATATGAAGTGTAGTTACTGAAAATGTGATATTTATTGTAGATAATCTTAAACAACAATCGGTGATTTGTATATAATCTATGTACAGAAAGTCGACTCTTATCTTCTCTTATTCTCCTCCATTGGCTCTCTTCAACTCATCGGACACGTCGTTATTTACCAGCAACAAACTCTCAAATAAAGATGCTCTGGATTTCTCTTCCTCCACCAATGACCCACTTGGTGCTTGTGATCTATTGGCATTGGCTTCCAAAACTTGAGTTTGTTCAGCAGCTAATTTGACCCAATCATCAACATATTGTTGCTCAGTAGTCAAGTTCCAATCAATATTGGTGGATTCATAAACAGCTCCGTACATGGCACTTTCTTCTTTTGCAATATGACTTTCCATTTCTTCAGCCATACGCAAACGATAAAACTCAAATCTTGCCAAATCATAAGCTTCAAAAATATCCTTGACTTTGTCATCATTTTGTAAAATATACATGGCTCGTTGTATAACCGACTCCCCATCTAATGGTTTGTGCAACTGTAACATGTGACTCCAATCACATTTTTTCAATATTTCATCACCGTTGTTCTCGATAAGATTTTTGGGTCTGGCCAACTCCCATGGGTGCTGCAAGTAGAAATAGTTTCTCAATTCATCTTCAAGAAACTTCAATTTTGGAATTCGGTGGATTTCGTTATTTCTGTTCGAGATTTCGCTCGAGCTTGGGCGGGTTTTGAAAAGTTGTGATTTCAGTAAGCCTTGCTTCTTTGGTTTTAGTAAGTCGTTTCTTGGATCAGTAGATTCGGCTTCGTGGACATATGGCTTTTTCACAAGATTGTGTTTGGGTGGATATTTAGCAACGATATCAAACCACACCGGCTTCTGCTTGATTACCCCTGATTGCAAATAAGCTGATGTTCGTGATAGAACATTGGCAGCCTCAGTTTGAAGCTTCATTGTGGTAGAGTTGAATAGTAAAGAGGTTCAATGAGTCCGATGTTCGTAAAAGATTCTTTGAATTATTTTTTTTTTTTTTTTTCACTTTTTTTTTTTTCAGTTCTTGGTGGAAAACACTCTTTGTTGATGAAAATGGCATGAATATCATAAAACAAGCGAAAGCCAAGAACATTTTCTTACTAGAGAAGCCCGTCAATACATTCATACGACGGGTGGGTGCAGAACAGTCCAAAAGTTCAGGGCCATTGTTGAGATGCATAGATTTGTTGATCAATCAACATCAACCTGAGTTGATAAAAAAGTATAGGATAGAGCCTATCGATGATCAATATGAGTTGAAACAACGCATTTGGGATAAGTTAAAGCTACGACGAACGGACCAAGATCCTGTGTTAGTGAAACGGATGAAATATAAGCCAAGCGATGTACTATACACAAAGGAATACAACAATTTCATAAAGGAAATCTACCCAGTCAATGATGATCCATTTCAGTCAGCAACGGCACCGCTAGATTTGAAGCATAATGCTACAAAGTACCAGGGAATCAACCATGAGCATGCATTCAAAAGGTATTTGGATTTACCTAAACCAGCACCACAATTCTTACCTCCCTCAATATTGCAAACATTTATAAACAAATACGTTTTGAGGTATAGGCAGTTTGCCAATAGAAACGTCCTTGAAGGATGCATGTTAAGAGATGACACCAATGGTTTATCGAGTGCCATACGCAAAGAAAATTCTAGGAGATATGAATACCTCAATCTGTGTCAATTTATCTTGAATGACTTGAAACAAGTAGGGTTTGAACTCACGCAACAGGAACAAGTGCGCATGATTTACTTGTCTTATTTCAAAGATAGAAAGGATATAATATCTCAACTTGGTGAAGACAAAGACTTGGGATATAGTCGATTTACATTTGCAGAGTATGATCTGATTTTGGCCACTTTTGGCGACCGAAGGGATTTACTAGGGGTCCTACTTCTTTTAGCTATCAGACATGACCAATTCGATATCATAAGTGATATCTTACCCAAGGTTGGATTAGGAGGAATTATAGGTGTCGAGAATAAGAGCGACTTGAAGGTGATTGACATCTCCCTTATTAACTTACTCGGATACTTCAATACCTTTATCGATAGACCTGAGTATATCCAGTACCTCGCGAATACCATTGAAGTATTGAATCAGATACCTGTCATTACTAATGAGATTGTTGATGGGTTAATCAAGGTATTGACAGACTTGGATTTGATCAAACATGCGGAAATATTATTTGAGACAGCCTATTTTCAACCTGCTTACACCAATGAAGACAGTGAGATTCTCACTGAATGGCGCTACATTTATACCAAATTGAAAGGCATGACTCAAAACGAATCGGTTTTTTACAAGTTATCGCCAAACCATTATTCTTTCTTGACCTTGTTTCAAGGTTATTGTCGTGGACAATCGTTTGACAAAATCAGACATTTGATGCATGTTATGGACAACTTAACTAAGCAAAGAATGAGCACGAAGATGTATTTTGATATCTTTAAAAGCTTCAAGAACAGGAACGATTGGCCACTTAAAGATTTGAATTTTATATTGACCCGCTTAATCAATGAGATTGATTCAAGCAAGGACAATGATGACCTCGATGCTCTCAAACTTCTTTCCAGAATGGGTCTTTTGGAGAATAGTTTCGCTATGGAAGATCAATGGGACGGTGAATTTGCTACAACTTATCACGGTGACTCACCATTAAGGTTGAGTAATTTACTCTTGGAATGTATATTTATGGTCTGTACAAGCAGATTGTATCAAATGGGAGTGACAGCCAAGTTGAGCTCTTTAAAGGATTTGAAAGTTAGATGGGAGGCGATGGTTGAACCAAAGAAGGTTGGCCCATTCGAAGCAGATAGACTCTCTTACATCAACAAAGCAATTTTGATGGAAGTGGTGCACATAATGGTCTAAATTCTCAATTGACTAACTTGCGGCGGTTCAAATAGCGACATCTCGGACAGCTTCACCACTAGGTCGAGTGTTGAACAAGCAATTTCTTGGAGTAGAAACAAAACTTTCAAAGACCAATAATATCCCCAAAAGTAAAGTCACAATTCCCATTAACAAAGTTGAGTTCATTTCAGCAAAAGTAATCATGATAACGATGATACCAATGGGCAATCTCCAAAACACTCGAAGCTTTTGAGGAAGTATGAAGTAATTTGGAGGATCACGACCCTTTTCCACCAATCCCAACACAAACATGCACACCAAAGCCACACCTATTCCTCCAGTATAAAAGAATGCCAACGCATACATGTTTCTTTCGGACTCTTCCCCTTCATTTCTGGCTTCCAAGTGCTGGTGCTTTTTAGTGCTGGGATTATCAATGGCACACAAGTCACCTCCAGCGTCGGCTGATAACACTAGTGCTGCAATTAATGGCACGTGAGCGTATATCCACAACATTGCTGTTGTCCCACTATTTCTTAATGGATGAATAGCTCTGCTATTTGTCCCTCCATACTGATAGAGCCAAAACAAGATGTATGCATCGGCTAATAAGAAGATACCCCTGGCATATTTGGCACTGAATCCCACCCCCAATGACCCATTAGAAACAACTTTGTACAAGTATTCACCGATGGCAATGGTCACAAACACGGAAAATCTTTCAACCTCGTGCTCGATGTTCAATGCCGTGGACATGGTTAGTTTCAACATCCTTTTGGTCCATGGGTGGAAACATACTGAAAAGCATACTTGTTCTAGGAAAAGAAATACAAATGCGAGGGCAATCTTGACTCTCGTGGAGACAAATATCACCGATAACCAACACATTGAAGTTACAAAAATAGTGGCAGCGTACAATCTTTGTTGTGTACGATGTTCTGGTATGAAAATAGAATACACAACCAATGAAACAGCCAAGGACAACCGACACAAAATGTAGGAAACAACTGGTATTGCTGCTTTGCTATAGCTCTCTGTGATATCGTAGTGACTGTTTATGTATAAAGTTAATAAGCAAAGAATCCAAAAAATGTACAACTTCTGTGACAAATCTTCGTTATAATAGTAATTGGTGAAATCTTTAATATCTGCCCACACTACCCAGATAGGTAAGAAGAACAAAACGTATTTCAACAAGGCCAATCCACTGGCATCTTCACTCGCTTCCCCGGCCAAGTTAGCAATCAATCCTACATAAAGCAAATCCAAAAACAATTCAGTCCTAGAGCTTCCCCGTTCACCTTTTGTGCGAAATAATACACCATCTTTGAAGTAGTTGAGTGCATGTGGTCTGATGAACCAAAAATTTTCTCTAGGAGGTTTGATGTATTGAAAATTGATGTCACCAAACCTTCTAATAAACTCATCCTCGTCCTCACTGTCAGTCAAATCTTGCTCAATGTTGGGGAGTTCCTCCTGAGACAATTGATGAGATGTATGTGATCTTTCATGGTAGAAAGGGTCGCTTTCATCTTGTGATGAGGTTCGTGGTTGTGGAGCATTGTTTTGACTATCAGGAGTGGATTTGCTCGATCTCAATGACATTGATGTGTAGTGATTGTGCTTCGTATTCGTGTGAACAACAAGGAAAAGACTAGGACATCGTATGTCCTTTTGGGTTTTGCTAGCTGTGTACAATTTTGCGGAAGCAAAATTCATTCTTGCTAAATGCACAATGTACTAAAAACCGTTTTACATCTGAAATTTTTTCGGTTGCAAAAGTTTCCCGATTGGGGAATTAAATTGTACCAGAATATTCCACGTGGATGAATCAAAAAATAATATGTGGGTGTCACTAGCACTGAACCGGCAGTCATAATTCTTTGGTAAGCGTTGGCGGGAATGATGGCTCTCACTTCGAAGGCGTTCAAAAAGGCGTCTGCGCTTCAGTTAAAGATACGGCTGACCGAAATGACACAAAATAAATCATTGCTTGGCTTTGTTATAAAGTGGTCTTTCCTACGCCAGTGAATGGGTGATAACATAATTAAAGAACAAACTCTATACACAGGGCAGCAAAAAAAACTTGGAATGTTTCTTGTGCATCTACTTTGCCAGTTATTATTGCCCAAAATCTTTGCCTTCGCCACCGTAATCTGATTTTGATTCTTTATGGTATGCCTTCACTTGGAGTTGACTTTGCAATTACGAATAAAAAATGGTAATCTATAAATACCGATTAGTTTTGTTGTCACCTGTTTTCCAGTCTTTCGCCACCTTTTCGTCCTTCGCAATCAACCCTTGAACTCCACTCCCCTCTACTCCCAAGTTGTTCTTCAAAGCTTTACTATTCTTTCTAGCCACCTTCAGGTTGGTTGTATTCTTCCTATAGAGTCAGGAAAGCCACTACACACTTTTCAAAAGCAATGAGATCGTTACCACCACCCAGAATCACTCGAGCAAGAAGATGGAAACGCATCAAACGTGCAATGAAAAACTTGCTCACAAAGGGGTACATTTCAGACTATGGTGTTTTCCATAGGAAGTCATCGCTTTATTCACGTCATTTTTATTCCATCACCAAAATCCACAAGCTGCCTATTTTGTCAAGAATGAAGAAGAGAAAGACAGACATGCAAGTGTTTCAAACTGCAAACTCAGGATTACGATTCGCCAAACATTTCGGTACATTTGTGGCCAAGCTTTCAATTCCTGGATTGAAAGAGGACTTGTTTGGATCTAGAAGGGGGAAAATGAGGTTATCGTTGAAGATGTAAGTTGTGGATTAATTAACTTAATGGACGTGTGTGATTTGTTTGATAAATTTTCTTGTTCTCCTCTGTGCGCGCTTCCGAGTCTCTCTAAATTTTTTTTCACGATGAGCTCCATCGCGATTAAACATCACTCATTACACGATAGAGCACATTCATGCCAACCATGCCAGACAAGAATCAGATAAAGATCAGGTTCACTACAAATGAAGAAGATGAGAGTTTGAAAGTAGAAGGGACACCTTTGTTTGTGCCTATATCGTTGAAAAGATTTGGTTTATCTGAAATTGTAAATCACTTGCTTGGAAATTACAAGACAGATCAAGAAGAAGAAGAAGAAGAACGCAAGCCAATACCTTTCAACTTTCTCATCAATGGAGAGCTTTTACGAACTTCGATTGAGGACTATCTTGTACGCAATGGACTATCAAGTGAAGCATTTTTAACCATCGAATACACGAGGGCCATTTTACCACCTAGTTTCCAAGCATCATTCAACAACGAGGATTGGATTTCATCTATAGACTCAATCAACAAAACATCAACTGCTGTAATAGATTCCCAATTGACGATAACTGACCCCAAAATTTTGAGTGGTTCGTATGATGGGGTAGTACGAACTTATAACATGTCGGGTAAAGTTGAGAAGCAATATGTTGGTCATTCAGCTCCAATTAAATCTGTCAAGTGGATCTCGCCTACCAGAATTGTATCATGTGGTAACGATAAACAAGTCAGATTATGGAAAACGTCGTATGAAGGTGTTGTTGATCAAAATGAAGAGAATGACGAAGATGAAATTGAAGATGGAAGGACATTGGCAATTTTGGAAGGACACAAGGCTCCAGTTGTTAACTTGGCAGTGAATCAAAAAACAAAGAGGATCTTGAGTGCTGGTTATGATAATGCTATCGGTTTTTGGTCAACTAATTACAAGGAAATGGCAAAGATCGAAATTCCAGATTATGATTCAAATGTGGTTTCCACATCGTCTAAAAAGAGAAGGAAAATGGCGTTGCAAGATTCAACTATTAGACGTCGTTCACCATTGAGCTTGTTACTGGGCCATACGGAGCCAGTGGAAGGGGTGATTTTCGATGCATATGATACTACAGTCGGTTACTCGGTTTCACAAGATCACACTATTAAAACTTGGGATTTGGTAACTTCTCGATGTGTTGACACAAGAACAACAGGATTCTCGTTGCTATCGGTGTTGCAACTACCACAAGTCAACTTGATTGCTTCAGGTTCATCAGCACGTCATATCAATTTGCATGATCCAAGAGTTTCAAACACATCCGAAGTGGTTAATGCCAAGTTGGTTGGACACACCAATTTTGTCGTTGGATTGAGTGCATCACCACATAATGCTAACATGTTTGCCTCGAGTTCCCATGACGGAACTGTCAAGGTGTGGGACGTTAGAGCTGATAAATCGCTTTATACGATAACTAGAGAAGATGGATCCACCAAAAAGAAAATCTTTGATGTATGCTGGGACAATGAAATTGGTATAATAAGTGGTGGTGAAGATAAAAAGATTCAAATTAATAAAGGAACTGATATAGCTAAATAGATAGAAGAAATCTACAACTTGTACAGTTTATTTTCTTTTCTAGAAGACGTGAAGAGGTTTAATCCGTAATATCCTTGCCACATACTTTCCTTATCGGTTAAATAGCCCACCAACCCTGTTTGGTTACCAACCGACAATGGATCCCATATGGTGTAAACATCTTGTTCATCAACCCATCCCAATGCTTTACGAGCAGCCTTCAACTCATCAGCATTGAATTCAACTTGTGCCGCTGAACCATACTTCAATGGACCAGCATTGATCCAGTATCCTCTTTCTACATTACCCAGAGGTTTTGCTAGTTTTTCAATTGTCTCCATGTAGGAAAACAAATTCTCAGCAGTATCCAAAAAGAATACAGAAACGACAACGATATTCTTGTACTTGTCCCTATTTGGAATTTCAAATTTGGTAAAATCTTCATTAACAATGTGTAAATTATTTGGCTTGTTGGATTCTCCAATTGACTCATATTCAAAAGTTCTGAATTGTGACTCAGCATTGTAATAGTCTGAGTTTGTATGAATATAAGGATAGATGGTGTGCAGCTTTTTCAGTTGTTTGCTATAGTTGTATCCAACAAACAGGTTCATTAATCCTGAATTTTCAATGGAGAATACTGCTCCATAGTCCCATTTACTAAACTCATAAGCTAATCTGCCCAAGCCACTACCAGGAAACACCAATGCAGTTTCCCCCCTTTGTCTAAAGTCAATAGCTACTTCCAAATGAGAAGCAATATATTCGAAAAGTGGTCTCAATTCAAGGCTAAGCAGTCCACCAGGAGTCCAATCACGAGTAAAGTGACCCAATGCTTCAATGACTCTAAAGTTGTTGCCGCTAGCAACGCTTGCTTTATCATTCTCAATCAATTCGAAATCCTTCAACGATACGCCATACTCTTCAATTGTGAAATCAGCAACATCATCAACAAACTCTTGATTTTTTGCAATCGCCTTGTCAATCAGTTTCAACTTTTCCAAGTAGCCAACATCCTTGGCAATCGATTGCTGTTTTGAAGTTAAGTGGGTAAATAACGATTTTCTTCTCTCATTAACCTCCTCAGCATGGAATTGGTAACTTTTCAACGACCTAATGGCAGACAATACTTCAATTTGCTGATCATTGTTTAGTTTTTGAAATTTGGAGTAATTAGCGCCTGCTGATGTGGGTAAATTGTACAAACTGGGAGAGCTTGACTTGAAATTCCTCAGGGCTGAATGTGCCAATGACTTGAACAAGGAGGTTCTAGAAACCATATTTGTAAATACAAACGTTGTTATAAGTATTGGTAGTTGAGATTTTCGGTAAACCAACGATAGTACGTAGTATATGGAGAAAGAAATGACGCAGATAATTGGAATTGAGTCGAATAGGTTGCGCATTGAGTACTGATGGTGTGGTGTGAATACAGTACGGAATATATTGCGAAATCCTTCCAGTGTATGCGTATGGAGTTATGTTACTATTCTTGGAACAATAAGATTAATATCAGAAAAGAGTGTGGTTTTGGTGCGTAGAAGATATCCGAAAATTCTTTCATATTCTATTCGAGTTTTTACTTGCGGTCACCACAATTGATTAAACACTATTGTGATTTTCCTCAATTAGTTTGAGGTTTGATACATGAAGAGTTGATTTGTCGGGTGGTGTCGAGTAATGGACCATGAGATTGACGTGATGCGACCGCTGTGCTGAAAAATTACGACCATCTGGTAATGGGAAGAGTCACATGATCAGATGCATACACAGTTGTACCGATTGGGGAAAGTTAAACACGGTTAACACCTTAACTTGGTGATTGCCACAAAGTTCATGTGATTTTCTGATCTGTTGTATAGTTTTGACTCGCATTTCCGATAACAAGCGTGGTAGGATTACATTCTCAATTGCAATTGTCATTAACTAAATAGGAAAATTGCGTCTCAAACTATTTTTTTTTTTTTTTTTTTTTTCATGTTGCAGAAAATGAAATAAAAAAAACAATACGATAACAACTGCCAGTCCCAAAATACTATAGAAACTGCTGCCAACCTTGAAACAAAGATTTGCTCGTACCAAAGAAGACTGATCACAAAGTGTCTATTCTTCCGCAATGTCAGAATACGATTTTTCAGATATCATACCCGTTGATCTAAATAGTAAAGAACCACAATTATGTCAAATATTGTATGATGAAAATTACAAATCCACCATGGGTTTGCTATTATCACTTATGCAAAAGAAGGAATATTCACCAAGAGCACTTTACTTGACAGAATTGGGGATTGAACAGTTGGCATCGCACTACACAACATGGATATATCGATTCAATATTTTACAAAATTTACCCAACCCAAACTATTATGATGAATTGGACTGGTGTGAACAAATTGGTTTAGATAATGAAAAAAACTACCAGATATGGAACTATCGACAATTGATTATAAACGAAATCTTGAAACAAGAAATCATTGGAGATGTTGCTGAAGGTAAAGGCAAGTTTCAACCCCATCGTGAATTCCCAATTTTGGAAGCCATGTTAGATTCTGATCCCAAGAACCATCACGTGTGGTCTTATAGGAAGTGGTTGGTTGAGAGATTTGATCTATTTAATGATGCAAAAGAACTATTGTTTGTTGACCAGATGATTGACGCAGATTTATTAAATAACAGTGCTTGGAGTCATCGATTTTTCTTAAAATTTGCAGGCAAAGATGCAACTAGTGAATTGATTAATGGAGAAGTTGGGTATGTCAAGGATAAAATAAGGCAGTGTCCTCAAAATGCCAGTTCTTGGAATTACTTATTGGGAATCTATGACAAATATGATATGGAGATATCTGAATTGGAAGACTTTGCAACTGAGTTTGTTAAACTTGACACAGGCAAAGTGAAAAGCTCGTTTGCAGTGGAATTATTGTCACAGATCAACAAACAAAATGGTAATGACGAGAAAGCAAGTACATATGACAAGTTGTTGAAAGACTTGTTTAGTAAGTAGCTCAGTAACAAAAATAAAAGTGTTTTATATGGCTCACAGTATCATAAACCTTTGCTAGTCTAGTCAAGTGAAGCGTAAATTCGAATGCTCCGCTGAGATATAAAGAGACATATTTGGACCTTCCATCATTAGATTGATCAACAGGGTCAAAACTAAAAGATTATGGCAACTCAGTGGTTGCTCCCTGAGCTCCACAAATCAAAGTTGTTCCAGCTCTTAGAAACATAATTTCCGTGTTCGGAAACTGTTTATGCACTTTTGTTTTAAAAGACTACTATTGATTCTCATCTATCTTGACAAAATTAAACTCTAAAGCTAAACTGATGTCTAAAAGAACACCATGATTTATATTTAGCAACAAATGAGCACGGATTTAGCATTTAAAAAGGATTTGGTTTCTTTTATGACTTGCACAATAATAGTGCGTGATACGAGTTAATGTGATTTCGAATGCAAGGTGGGGCGGTATTATCGTTATCGGGTCGAGTATCGGGTTGTTCCCGTCTATTTCAGGTGATACAATTTTTGTGCTACACTTTTATTTTGTCTGTTACCAAGAAAAAAAAAAAAAGGAATTACGACTATTATCTTTTAGCAGAGTAATAAGTGTGGTTTTAAGGTAAGGCTGACCTAATAGTGGTGTCATCGTTAAAAGAAGTAGGTATCATGGAATTCAAAGTAAAACACCCAAATGGCAACTCATTGAAGCAAACAATAATGTTATCCAGTTCCTTTTGGGGCGTCTTCTTTGATGAACTGTAAGTGTTCTTTATTTTTTTGTAAGCACGGCGTTTGCATTTTTTAAACTCCTAACTTTCTCGCATTTATTACCATATTGGGAAATGAATACGCCGTACAAATGTCTAAGTGGACAGCCTCGCCATTTTTATTGTTTTTGCACTGATCACAAACTCCACTTTAAATCCGTATTTCTATGGGTCACTTCATCTCTCTCCTCATAAGCAAGCGTGATAACACTTCGAGAAAATCCCCGTGGTCGGAATATGCATTTTCGGCGATAGCAAGAAAAGAGCTTCTTCTTGTTTATTGATGCCATCGGAGGTAACCTACTACCTCTCAAGTGTGTACAAATAACCTTGAATGTTTAAGGCTAAATCCGTATATAATCACTTTTGCGTATATTCAGCCTTTTCACTAAAAGTTTCTTCTCTTTGTGTAAAAGATGAAAAGAAAAACATACAACATACATAACGTCACATATACTTCACTTCATTGTGTTTTATTTATTTTTTACGAAGTGTACCAAACTATATATATATATATATATATCATTGGAAGAACATAGTTTCAACTAAATTCTCTATCTAATTCCGTGCATTTCTACTACTACTACTGGATAACCTAACTAGTCACACGCTTATACTTAACATGAGTAAGAAACAAGTTAATTCAGCTACTTCTAGTGTTAAATCCACCGACTCAAGTGGATTACCGCAACCACTCACCAAAGACAATACTGATGATATTCAACCACAACAGCAACCACAACAACTACCTGAAGATCTTGAAGACCAATCTTCTGTTGGCTCGCGTCATGGTCACTTCAAAGAATCAGATGCAGGTGATGGTACACTACGTGAAGATCAATACATTCACGGTCCACGGTTAGTTTTATGTTTTGTTTCATTGTTTCTTTGTTTATTCTTGTTTGCATTGGACCAAACCATTGTTGCAACAATTTTATCCACAGTGGGGAACAAATTCGATGCATTTGAAAATGTTGGTTGGTTATCGTCAGGTTTTTTGTTGACGATGGCGGTGTTTATCCAACCATATGGTAAATTATCAATCATATTTGGTAGAAAATGGTCAATGATTGTTGCTATTGTCATTTTTGAAGCAGGCTCTTTAATGTGTGCATTGGCTTCATCAATGAATGTCTTGATTGGTGGTAGAGTACTTGCTGGTGTTGGTGGTGCTGGTATACAAGGTTTAACTTTTGTTATTGTTTCCGAAGTGGTGCCAATAAACAAAAGACCTCTTGGTATGACAATCTTGTCTGTGACATTTGCTGTTGCATCAGTTTTGGGTCCATTGATTGGCGGTGCTTTCACCACACATGTTACTTGGAGATGGTCGTTTTACATCAATTTACCAGTTGGAGGATTTGCTTTGGCAGTGTTTTTGTACTCTTTCCGCCCTCCATTACCCAAAGTCGATATTTGGGAAGAGTTGAAACAGTTTGATTACATTGGTACTTTTTTCTTCATTTCGGGGAGTGTTATTCTTTTGTTGGCAATTACATTTGGTTCATCAGATTTTCCATGGAATTCAGGTGCTGTTATCTCGTGCTTCGTACTTGGTCCGGTATTGTTGATCGTCTTTGCCATATGGAATTTCCGTTTTTCCAAGAACCAAATCATTGGTACTGATGTTATCACCACGCCACAAATTATTGCCTCAGCACTTTCGATATCGGGAATTTTTTCAGCCTTTATTGTTACAATGATTTACGCTTCAGTTTATTTTCAAGTCATTCGTGACTCAAGTGCAATGGGTGCTGGTTTGCACTTGCTTCCATGCATCATTGCTACTGTCATATCATCAGTTGTTTCAGGAGGTGCGATTCAAAAACTAAAATATGTCAAACCGTGGGGTGTTTTTTCAGGGGTGTTGGCACCAATAGGTGCTGGTTTGTTGAGTTTGTTGCGAGTTGACTCTCCCTTTTCCAAGCAAGTTGGGCTATTAATCATCATGGGTGCTGCAACAGGTTCCCAATTCCAGCCAGCTATGTTGTCTGCCCAAATCAAAGCACCAAAGACTCCAGGTGGTACCATCATGACAACGATTTTTGTCAATGCTTCGAGATGTTTATCATCAGCAATTGCTGCTACGTTATCTGATGCTGTGTATACATCAAGTTTGAACAACTTTTTCAAGAAAAACATCCCCAAAGCCAGTGCTGAAGTTCAGCAATCATTACAATCGATTGACATTTCGAACCTTATGTCCAATAATGCAATTTTGAGGACATTGGATCCAGCCACTGAGAAATTTATCAAAGAACAAATGATGAAGTCGATTCAAAATGTATTTTACATGTGTATTGGTTTAGCAGCTATAACTACATTGGCTTGTCCGTTTGTCTCCAATAAGAAATTACCTGACACGAAACAAGTGGCCAAAGTGGAGAAGAAAAAGGAGGAGATAGAACAAGGAGATGCAACTGAAGCTGAAAAAGAAGCTCAATTGAAGGAGCTCGATGCTGAATTGACCGACTCGACGCCGCAGGATTTACCCAATGAAAGCAATAAAGTTGAAACTAAATAGGGAACATTATTTGGAACATGTATATAGAATGGATACAATAATAGGGTCTTATAATAGCATAATAATAAGTATTCAAGGGTAACACTCGAGCTCCCAAACACGAAATTGGAGATCAATTTTTTCGGGGCAGCTCAATCTTTGGTTTAATTTGCTGTCAAATCGACTCCCTTTTTTGATGAAGTGAATCTATTGACTCGCAATTGAGAGCAGCCACCAAATGCGCAGCCTAAGTATCTCAAGATCACAATTCGTTATGCTATTTCAATGTTTAGAGGCAAGCACGTGTTCCAATCATCAATACTTAAATGTTGACAATTACACTAGAATCTTGGACCAAACCCACTATTATTCGTCGCCTGAACTTATTTAAAGAATGCTGTTTTCAGTTGATGTATATCATACAAGATTGGAATGAGGATATGATGGTCATAAACCCATTTTGGAAGGAAGGATTGAAGAATGAGTGTTGCAACCAATAAGGTTGTCATAGCAGAATTATTCATTACTGAATTGAATCATTATACATGGATGATCTCACTTGTTGACAAGTTTGGGAACTCCGTGATAAACATATTGGTCAATCTTGCTTCTACAGGGTATAGTAGTGACCCTTTTATGTTGTCCTGATTGCAATTGCCCATTGACTGGATGTTATAGGGTTGTGATATTAACAACACCACTATAGCACATTCAAAATCCTTGCTCCAGCTTGACTTCTCATGGGCGATTGATTCATTGTGCCAAGGTATTGTCGTCTCAAATTATGAAAATACTTTAATTTTTGCTAATACCTTATACCAACAGTATGATTAATGGCAGAGTCATACCCAGAGGGGTGTCCAAGTCTGCAATACTTTATAGGAACGCTGATGAATCGATTTTGAGGTGACAAATTGCACCATCCCAAAGCGTTTACTTAAACGGTTTGTTGTTTTAAATCTTTGAAGAAGAATTGGAACGTATCAACTGATAGAATGATAGTGATCCACAAAAACACACTAGCTTTATGCAATTTGTAAGAATACCCACTGTTGGTATGGTGGTGCTTTTGAAGGAGAAATGGAAGTCTCTTTTGAAGTTTGTTCAGATTGTACACCGTCAATTTTGTGAATCATCGGATGAGGGTTTATCACACTTGTTGTTCCATTAGTTTTGAAAGTTTTTGATAAAGGGGGTTTGAAACAAGAGAAGAGGAGGATATTGTCCCGCGGGAAAGGTCGTAAATGGGATAAAGCTCCACTAATCTCGATACATGCAACGGAATCATGCAAATAGAGGAACTGCGTGGGTCAACGTTGAGAAAGAACAATCTTACTGCTATCTTGTTTGTCGCAACTTGTGTGAAAGAATCCTCAGAGATGCCCAACCAAAGCCCCGATGAAAACCGTTCATTAGAGATAAAGTGAAAGAGAGATTGAGCTTTGACGTCAATAAAAAAACAAATGTACAGCAGCGAAATCCGATATCAGCAGTCCATCAATACCACCATGTAGCAAATCTGCAATCAGCAAATAGTAAATTGGAATTTCAATGGGTGCACTTCGACAAATAAACAATCATCTTTTTTTTCACACGCACAAACTAAGTAGATCAACTCAATGGTACTTCAGTGAAGCATATAACCAAGAATGATTGCTTTATATATAGACAGCTTTTTTGCAATTTTGCATTTTTTATTTTAATTGAATCTTTTCTTTATTTTTTATAATCTTTTGAACGCTGTTTTTCATAACTTATAACATTACCTGCAATCAAATTCATTCCATTTTCAATTACGGGATCAATCATTGACCGCAAAATGAGGAGACTTGAGGATCAGATGAGGGAAAAATTGGTTCAAAACGCCACCATGATCAAGTCTGAAGAAGCAACCATATCACATCCACCGAGTTAGGATTATAAACCACAACGACAGAATCAGTATAAGCGGGACCTACTTTGAATCACTGGTGCTGTACTTTGTCAAGTGCTTCAGGTTTTCTTCCCTAATCAGAGATATCGAACCACAGGATCGTGAAAGTGAGAGTTATACAGGATTTACTACAGAATTAAAGGCAGAGTTCCTGGTATCAAGTCTTTGATTCCACAACACACCAATTTGATCCGCGAGTTATAGAGATTTGACTTTGAGTGCTTATATGTTTCTATCTTTTTGAGTGTAATGTACCAGTGGAAGAGGCTAGTTACAGCTCCTAATCACCAAATTCGCTCTACGTAAGTTTGCGTTTGTTCTCATACTCAAGATCTTTTTGAAACCATGTTCTTGTCGAAGTGAAACGAACTATGAGAAATTCGAGACAGCACTAAATTGGGTATCCCCTTCTACATGAACGGTAGGCGTTGCTTTACTGCCTTGAATAGGAAACAATTCGCGCGGAAATGCATCTCCACGGTATTGAAAATTTATAGCCAGAGAAACTTTAAAATCCCGCTTTTCTTGAAACCTTTCTTCCAAACTAGACTAAAGAGCCAAACTTGCGAAGCAAAGCGTCACTACTTCCAACAAGGGAAAACCGCAGTATTCCTGCGCATACACTCACTCACTTTCAAAACACACCACGCACATCCACTCATCACAATAACAAATGGTGTTCAAATTCACAATTGACACTGTGCTTGACCAATACGTTCCCCGCAACCAAATACACAAACTACCTCGATTTATAGCCCATTTCTTAGGCCATCACAAACATCCACACAGGGCAGCTCCTGATTATTTCATATGGCTTGAAATTTTGATTGCTACGTTTTCCGGTCTATCCCTCATCATGGGTGTGTTTATGCATCATAATGTGTTTACTGATCATCATCATGCTCCTATTATATTAGCATCGTATGGAGCTACCGCGATCCTTTGCTTTAATGCATCACAAGTACCATTAGCGCAACCACGTAATATTCTATTGGGTCATTTCATAAGTTCAACAATTGGCGTGGGGATACAGAAATTGTTTAGTTTGAGTCATGGTGGCAGACTGAATTATTGGGCTAGTGGTGCTTTGAGTGTGGCCATAAGCTCAGTGGTTATGGCAATCACCAATACCATTCACCCACCTGCGGGGGCTAGTGCATTGTTGCCTAGTATCGATGAACAAGTTCGACAAATGAGTTGGTGGTTCTTGCCGGTTCAATTGGTTAGTTCAGTATTGATTATTGCTGTTGCTTTGATCACGGGCAATATAGTTCGGACGTACCCCGTGTATTGGTGGAGTCCAGGTGCTGGTCAAAAAATTGTTAAACAACTGAAGAAACAACAACCAGTGGAGGCATCAAAGAAAGAGGGGGACCATGTGCCCACTTCAATTGGCGACAAAGATGAGATGAGCTTTCATGGGAAGGATGGCCATGACTTGACTAAAATGCAGCTGCGATTCACTTTAACTGGGGCTGGGATTGATGAAGTTGCTAATGCTAAAAATATCATCATTACATCTACTTCAATAGTAGTGCCTGAAAATCTCGATTTAGGGGAGGTTGAAGTTGATTTACTTCGGTCACTACAACAAAAGCTAATGGATCTACAACCAGATTCAACATCAACTTCGTCAGACACTAATGTCCGTTCGAAACCAGAACACCTTGTATGACAGGGCACAACTGCCAATAAAAAACAACATCTTTTAATATTACTAGACTTACATATATATACCATTTCCACATTACACGATATGTATATCTACATCTCCTTGTATAATAAATCTGTTTGCATTTTACAGACTCAAAAATTTGGTTCTTGTTCAATCTCTTCAACCGGCACGACTCCGCCTTTGAACAGTTCATCTTCTAATTTATCGAAAATGGCATTAGCAACCTGAGTAGTACTAACAACTGGTCTAACGACTCCATTCAAAAACTGGTTGCCCAAAATAGCATTTTTCAAATTAACTCCCAATTTCAAACCCTTCACCAAGACGTCTCTATTCGTAGTAGGCTCATTTGTAGATTTGCCGTGTTCTTCATACATTATCCCCGGTCTCATCAAAATGCTTCGTAAATGAGGCTTATTGCTCAATTCAAATTCAGCTTCTCGTTTGGTAATTATATATCGTTGTGGGACAATTGGTGGGTTTTGATCAGCTGATATATAGACGTAGTTACCCACCACAGAGTTTGATTCCTTATAATCACCAGCTGTTCCAGCTGTACCTACCGAGTCCTTATTGCTCTCTTTCTCCTTTTTCAATGCATCTAATCTAGCATTGATATACTCATCAGCAATCAATACGGCAGAATCGCGTTGTATAGCTTCATAAGTCAGATTAGCTTTGTCCTTCTGCATCGGATTCGATGACCCCAAAACGGCTCGATTAGCAAGTTTCTGTATATCTTGCAAAAACCCGAAATTTGAATTCATCAGTTTCTTGTACGACGCATCTTCAAATAATATACCGATTGAATGAACAATAGTATCAAATTGACTCAATTGAGTTGGGGATATTGATTGTTCAGGGTTGAATATATCGCATCTTTGCCACGATACTTGTTTGATCCAAGGTGGTTGTCGGGAAGCAGGGACGTTGAGTTTTGGTGGTTGGCCAGATCGAGAATATGATGTTATATTGTATCCGCGGTTGATTCCAACTTCACAGATTTTACGGCCTAAGAATCCATTGCCACCGAATACTGCTACTGACTTGGACATGGAAAGGGAGATAATGTTTGTGTCTGTGTGTCTGTGTGAGTTCAGTAGGAGAGAGCAAAAAGGGTCATTTCGTGGAATGGTCGCAGGCAGCAAAAAAGATCAGTCGGTTGCGAGAAACGCTACCACTGACCATACTATTCTGAGACATTCTACAAGGGCCTAAGAGAATGTTTCTACAATAGTTAGGGTTACTTTTCTAAGTGTATGATTTCGTATTATTTATTAAACAACTCTTTTACTAAATCCTCAATGATCAAATCTTTTTCTAAACAAAATTGACTCTTCATCTTCAACATCTTCCAAAGATGGTGAATGATGTTTGCGTAAACCATCACTTGGTCCATTGATTACCTTCAGCACCGGTGTGGTTGGTTTCTCCTTTGAAGCATTTTTAGTCACTTTAGCCTCCGATTTCACTTTGGTTGATTCTTTTTTAGCTGGCTCTGCTTTTTTAGAAGTAGTGGAATCAACTTTGGATTTGGTGTTGTTGTTGTTGTTTTCCCTCTTTGAAGTTATTTGTTGAGATTTACTAGTTCCGTTTTCAACAGATTGTTTAGTTTGAGGTGGTGGCAAATGTGAAGTCAAGACTGGACCCAAATTGAAACCAAAAAACTGATTAAGTAATTCTTGTTGCTGTTTCAAGTACTGTTCATACTCGTTGGAGTTTTGTTGATACTGATCTTCTTCACTGAGGATCTCCAGTTTCAACTCATCTTCTTTGGCTTTGATGGCGGAATCATTGTGATGTTGTTTTTCCAACTCTTCTTGTTGTTTAGCCAATTTTTCTAATTCCAATTGGGCTTGAAGAATCTTTTGACGTTCTTGTTCTTGTTTCAAAGCAAATTCTTCTCTAACTCTTTTGAGTTCAGCTTTTCTTTGAGCTTCGATTTCAGCAGATTTTCTTCTAGCTTCAGCTTCCAATTCAGCCTTCTTTTTAGCCTCTTCTTCAGCTTTTCTCTTAGCCTCTTCTTCAGCTTTTCTCTTAGCCTCTTCTTCAGCTTTTCTCTTAGCCTCTTCTTCAGCTTTTCTCTTAGCCTCTTCTTCAGCTTTTCTCTTAGCCTCTTCTTCAGCCTCTTGTGCTTTCTTTTCTTCCTCGTCAGCCATTCTCTTCTTTTTCTCAAGCACAGCATTAATAGCTTCTTGCGCCAACTGTCTTTGTTTTTCGAAAGCCTCTTGCTCGGCATCATCATCTTGCTGTTTATTCTTCAAATTGTCATTCTTTTCTTCAGCCTTTTCTTCTTCTTTACCTTTACCTTTACTCTTTTTACCTTGTTTTTTATTCTCTTTCTTCCTTTCAATCAAAGCATCAATAGCTTCTTGAACCAATTTTTCGTGTTCATCAAGTGATGAATCATCAGAATCACCCAACTCATAATCATCGTATTCATCTTGATCTTCATTGTGATGGTGGCCAAAATTCAATTCCTTCTCTGCATCTTCAAATTCAGGTGAGTCATGTTCCAAATACAATTGACGTTGAGGATCATCCAAAGTTCCCAATAAACAATTGATTACATCATTTAAATTGGAATGAATATAGTGTAATTTTTTGGGAATGTTTAAACTCAAGATATTGTCTTGTTTGTACCATCTCCAATTGATGTTTTCAATATCGATATAGTTAACGTTGAAATTAAAATCAATTTTGAAATCATCTTGGTGTGAGAAAATGATAACTTTAATCAATGGTGGTTGCAACTTGACAACTTTCACTTCGTAATTGTTGAAGTTTCCGTATGGTTTATAAATTTGAATCTGATATTCATCTTCAGTTTCCAATTTTTGAACCACTCTTGGTCTTGAGTTTCTTGGTTGTTGATGTTGCTGTTGCTGTTGCTGTTGCTGTTTGTGATAACGTGGTGGATGTTGGGTAGCAGTATAATAGTGGGGATAAGCTTGTAACGAACGTGCTTTTGGTTGTGGTGATGATCTAAATTGTTGTTGGTGTAACAAAGACAACAATGAATCTAAATCAACTGGATTAGCATATGGTTGAGCAGTGTAATAGTAAGACATTATTGGTAGAGAAGTTTTTCTTATATCGTTCAGTAGGTGTGATATAGTAGTGAAAAAAATTGAAGTGTTAGTAAAGATGGACAAACTTGGTTGTTATTTATATTCCTTTACCTCATGTTGCCTCGGAAGACAGTGGAATGTTGAGGAAAAAGGTTAGTTCTTTTTTGCAGTCATTTGCTGTTGTAGGGTTTTGCGCATTTTTCTCCGGATGTTCCAGATTATTCTAGAAAACGTTCAGTAATTACACAAAACTGTTTAAATCAATGTCATACATTGCTATCTTGTGACAAAGCATCCACGACAATACAAAATGCATTTAACCTAGATGTATATCAGTTCCGTTTATAGTTTGTTGGAACTAATGACAAATGCAGCCCTTGCACAGGACTGATTGGAGGAAAGGGCGGTTAAAGTACAGGAACATTTGCAATTACTAGAATTGAGACTAGTTATAATTGCAAAATATATATCGAGAGTGGAAAGGAAGTGATGTTAGTTACAAAAGATATACTCAATCAAACTGGCCACTACTATTCTATTCTCTCTACCCACTTTTGGTGTTCCTACTCTTGTTTTTCCAACTGATGATGGTGCGTACAGCGAATATAGAAACGTGAATCTAGAAACCAAAATGTGTTTCAAAATAGACAAACTTGAGAAGAAACTGACACAGACGAACAGACAGCCAGACACGAAAAAAAAAAATAAAAAAAATAAAAAAAATAAAAAAATAAAAAAGAAAAGTAAATAAAGAACAAAAGACGCGTAAAATTGTTCGTGTCTCATTGGAAAGAATTTGACGATGATGTTGAACATGTGTACTATTAGTTGTAACGGCAATGGGGCTAATGGTAATAACAACTAGAATGTAAGGAAGTTATTGTTTTTTGTTAACCAATATGTACTGTCTCATATGGTTTATACTTTTTCACTGCAGATGCAGATTATAAAAGCAACAGTTTTATTGTGTGAGATCTGCGTGTAAAACAACTTTTGACTAAAAGATTACACCCCTTACAGATTCAATTGAGACAAACACAACACATACAGACAGACAGACAGACAGACAATTTTCAGTAAGTCAGTATAGTTAGTAAAATTGTGGTTTGATAGTATTAAAGGAAAAAAGGTGTGTGTATGTATGTGTGTGTGTGTGTACGTGCTCACTTCACGTGCTGCATAAAAAAGGTCAGTCTTTTATGGTGTGCGTCACCACCAGCTATTTTTTTGGGGCAGTGCTAAAAGCTTAATAAGTCTAATATACACATCAGCCATTTTGCTCCAAATTATTAGCAGTTGGTATTCATTTGTGGTGTTATACTCGTCTACCTATATATACGTCACCTATTTACTCAGTATGGATAAGTCAATGTATGTACAATATCTAAATACGAACATCATTGTAAAAAGAATGGGCTTATTTTTGTCGTAAGAAAAGAGAATGCGACACTAAGCTAAAGTACCTTTTGGGAACCTTTTGTGACATCAAGACCAAATAGAAAAATCAAAGAAATTTTTTTTTTTTTTTTTTTGAAACAATAAAAGATCAAACATTCTCCTTAATTGTGGCCTTATACACAACGGTTTTTTTCTTCTTCTTTTCTTACGTGTCTTATTTGTACAGACCAAGAGTGGGATGTGTGTGAGTGTGTGTGGGGGGGGGGGGGGGGGGAAGAAGACAAAACCACCCGCTATGTAAAACTATCGACTTTATAAGTAATTATCTGTATACGAACAACCAAAGGCTGTTTTATTTATTAATCACATTCTCCTTCTTCAACATTCTTTCCCTCCCCTTTCGTAAATCTAAAAATAAAAAATAAAAAAAAAAAATAACAACAAACAAAAACTGACGAGAGATCCACAGAGAGAAAATTTTTTTATAGAGCCAGCCAAAACCAACAAACCACACACACCAAACCATTACTACCTAGAAACCTGAAGATCACGTTCTTCTCCTATCTATCTATCCACATACCTACATACCTACATACCTACATACATCAGTTGAGGTATTAATACCACACACATCTTAGATCTCACTTTACAATCTCACACACATAACAGAGATCTAGAAGGCAGTGTTTTCTTTTCAACATTCGTTCATAGTAAAAGACCCACACACCACCACCACCCACTACGACGAGTACATATTCAACCATCACACTAATCAACATTTAGAATAGCTTACAAAATAGATAGATACACACACTCACCAGGACCTACTTTCCCCTTCCCCCCCTTTCTATAAAAATATTAGACTACATTACATTAGATCCCCATACATTACATTCCTACAATAACAATGTCTGAGAAACAACAGCAACCTCATCATCACACCGAACACCATCACCACAACAACAACATTACACCTACCTCCAAGAACAACAAGGCCTCTAAGTCGAAACTACATCAATACAATACCATCTTTAGATGCTTCTTATTCATGACTATCTTGTTATCATTAGCCTACTTTTACTTTACACCTTTATCTTCACCATCATCGTGTCTACAATCATTAATACCTAATAAAAGCAACAAATCATTTGATAACCATCCAACAACTGTCAATTCAGTTGCAATTACTACAGATGCTACATCAACTACAACTACTTTTACATCAATAGACAATAGTGACAACCTTGAGCAAACTTTGGGGTTCCATAGGAAAAGAGCTCAACAAGAGAAGCAAAAGAGGCAAAAGAGGCAAAAGCATCATAAACAGGAAAAGAGAGCTGATAATTCAACTAGTGATGGACTAACATCTTCCACGTCGAATGGTGGTACATTTGGTAGTTCCACTAGTGGTTTTAGTACTGGATTTGGCCAATCTTCATTCTTGTTTCCTTCTTCATCAAGTTCATCATCATTTAGTAGCTCATCAAGCTCATGGTCTTCATCATCATCATCATCTACTTCATTTGGAGACCAATTTTCTTCCTCCTCCTCCTCATCATCATCGTGGAGCTCATCTTCATCATCGTCTGCCAATTTTGATGCGTCATCATCTGAAACACTGAGTGACAGTTCTACCTCATCATCGTCTACTTCCTCATCATCGTCTTCATTTGCTTCAGAGACTGGTGAGTCTAGCTCAACGAGCTCTACTTCATCGTCATCATCTACAACTGAAGCACCTGAAACTACATCTGAAACTACCGACTCATCATCAACAACATCTTCCTCATCTTCAGTAGAAGATGATGACACCACCTCATCATCGAGTGAATCATCAGGAACTTCGCGTCATGTAACAACATTGAGCTCAGTCGAAAATGGTAAAACAGTAGTTGTCACCCAAACTTCATTGGTTTCTTCACAAGCTACAGAAACATCCAATTCCAATAATCGTGATTCAAATGACAATGGTGGGGGATTATCGCAAACCAATAGAATTGTTGTTGGTGTTGTTGTTGGTGTAGGTGGGTCCATCTTGATTGGTATTATTGCCGTACTATTCTACCTCAAGAGAAGAAATAAACGTGATCCAGAAGCTGGCTGGACATTTTGGAGGAAAAATGAGAAATTGGGCAGTGATGAGTTTTTCAATGGTGAATTGGGTGTTAGAGATAGGAATATCAATCAAGGCTCAAACTTTTAACGTTGCGGCCTCCACTAGTACATTCAATCACATGCGATTACGTGGGGAGTTTTGCTTATATAAAATAATTTTGAGTAGTGAAAGAGACGATTTTTTAATATAGCTTTTCATACATTTTATACCTTGTAAGTGAGATGGACTATTTTGCCAAAAAAACAAAGAAGCAGGAGAGAAAGTAGTGGCCTAGTTGAAGGTGTACAATTGTTTCATTGACTTGCCATTGCTCTATGAAGAGTTATATCCCATATAATCAACACTTATATCCACTTTATTCTTTGTGTATCTCAAGTATATAACCACGATTTTCGAAAAGGACTTCCTGGAAGAGAATGTGCGTAGAACGCCCCCCCCCCCCCCCCAGTGTTTTTTGATCTATAGTAGGTGGGGTTTATTTGATGTAGTGAGGAAGCTAGTATACGATAGCATGACTCTACTTGACGTGCAGTAAAGAATCTGTGTTATTGTAAACTTCACGATTATTTGTTGTACGTTTTTGAGTAACGCAATTTCCAACAAATGACAAAGCACAAAAATTATGTACGGAAGTATCACCCGTATTATAGTAAATCTGTCAATATTCAATTACACCCCCCCGACATCATTCTTTTTTTTACGCGAATTCTCGCTGTGGTTAAGATAGAAAAAGTTAGTACATTGGTTCTCTGATCATTTCCTGTGAATGGAACGGATCACTCACTAGTATATCACAAATATTTTCTTTTGAAAATCAACGTTGGTGTATCTAAACACTGGTCCCTGCTCCTTTCTACATGGATTGTTTCATCTTGTAGTCAGTGACACATACACTCACTTGGTTCTGATTGTGGTTGTCACATTTGGTGGTTGTCACTTTTGGTGATCGTCTTCGAATCTTGGTTGCAAAAAAAAAAAAAAAAACAAAAAAGGGGAGAATAATCTTTATAGTAAAGTTTATTCCAACGATTTTTGTTATGCACATACATTCTATAAGCAACCAAACAGTAATCCAGTGATCAAAGTCCTTATCTTATCTGGAAGTAGTCTGAAATAAAGTCTGATCAACTAGTTCAAAGCTTTATCAATCCTAGCTTCAACTTTGTGTGTAAATCCCTCTCTGATAATCGGTGATCTGAATCATTGTATCATTGATGAGATACATTGCTGCGAATAGATCCCAGTAGACCAATGAGCTCAACCTCAACATCTCTAAATAACTAAATAGCAACAACATAGTCATTTAGCTGGTCAAAACATATCAAAAATATGGCCCTTTTTTTTGATATTCCCAAACTTCACCAAATTGTATGTACAAAACCACTAAAATATTTCCTACAAAAACCCCCTCAATTTCCTGTTTTCCCCCTTTTCCCCTTTCCCCTTATCTCTCTATCCTCACTAACATGCTTTCAAACTACACCGCTGCCAAGCGTAAACTGAAACCAACGCCTAATGTCACTGCCTTTTCACAATTCAAGAACTTGGCTGAAGCGAATCACTCTGATGCTTCAAGAATTGTCGAGAGGTCCAATCCCGGCCAGTGTTTAAACTTAACTACTCCTGTTCCCCTTCCGCCGCATGTTATGAACGTTATCAAAGAAAGTACCCCTACTAAACTGAACTTCACCACAGTTGAATCCACCATAAACAATTCCGAAATTGAAAACATTGCATCAACCACCACTGAGAAAGCAGAATATTCAAGAAAGGAAACCACCACCAAAAAAGCAGCTGCAGATGATAATTCAATTACTGGAACCACCACAGAATCTAAACAGTTGCAAGTGAAGCGTGTCAAAGATTGGCGTATACGCAACAGACAGATCCGCATGCAAGCATTGGTCAGAGCAGATCTGAATCCTGGAAACAAACTTTGTTAACTAGAGGAAGAAGATCGCAATCTGACAGAGTTGAATATTGGAAATGTCCACTTGTCCTCCAAACTGCTGGATCTGGGTAAAACAATCGTTGATGGAACTGGATTGTACAGTAGAGTTCCAGAATCGAATGCTGATGTTGTTAATGAAATTGGTAATGCTGCTGACATTGCATCACCTGGAAAAAATTTGGACACCAACAAAAAATCTGTGCTTGATAATGATGAAAGTACTGGTAATAGTGCACATACCACGGATACTTTAAATGATGCTGATGGAGAAGGTGTCCCCGGTTCTAATGGTGCGATTGTTGGAGATGCTACTGAAAATCTGGAAATCACCAATGAAAATTCCGTTGAGAGAATAGTTACCAATGTCAATCCCCCTGTAACTACTGAAGAAGGATCTCCCTTGAAGGATGCAGTGAAACCCAAGTGGAAAAGAATTTTGGGCAACACATTCAGGAAGAGTCCGGGAAAGGGCAATAGATCACAGCTTGAAGGTTCTCAACAACTTTGTACTACAGTTGCAGTTGAAGCAATCAATGATAAAGTGCAGTCGAATGGCCATATGAAGAGTACTACAGCTCGAAAATGGTCAAAATTTGGAAATGCATTGAGAAGCCCATTTTTGAAGAAAGCAGTCATTAAGGACTCCAAAGATTTGACTGAACATGGAAATACCCAGGTGACTTCCACACTGCAAGTGAACAAAAAGTTTAAAAATTTGTTCAAAAGAAAAGTGAAGGCATCCAAATCTGCTCCCCATGACGATGCTTCAAGTTATGCTGAAGTTGACCTCATACAAACCAAGTAATTGTAGACATAAGTGGTAACCATATCAGTTTGGCACGAGGTTTTAGCTGCAAGTCCAGTCTTTTAAACGTTGGAGAGCAATATATTAGTCCGAAGAGTCGATACGCACGGAAAGGCGGGACCTCAGTAGTTTCTATGTAGAGATATGGCCACTTTTTTGAGTAGTTGTGAAAGTTGTTCCGTACACATCACTGTTTGACCATTCCTTACTCCTACCTGGTATTCCCAACGATGTAAACTTCCCAAATCTCACCTCGGGGCAAGAACAACTTGAAGAAGAACCATGTCCTGCCATTCAGCGGAAACATGCAACCGATATGATCATCATCGAGTTCGCTAAATTTATCAATAAGTAAGCCTCTTCATAAATAGTAGTTTGTTTATGCATCGAATCACTTTTATCTAGGGCCACATCAACTGATTTCAATACTCAACACTCTACTCTTTCAAAACAAATGAATTGTGGTCTTCATATCCACGTCTCACCAGGTGTGACACATATCAATTGAAGCAGCCTTTTTCCAAAAATAAGCTCAATGTCTTCGCTCCGAATATACTTGAATTTGTCCATAGATTCAAAAATCAAATGATTGGAGCATGTGCTGTAAGTAATAGCACGAACAAATGTGACCACAAACATGAACATGTAGGCACATCACTTGAAATCAACTTTCACCACCAAGCAACTCGAAGTCCTTCAGTAAAGGAGGTGGTTTGGTATGGCTGCAAGACCTAACCTGAACAAAAAACAAGAGCACCCATCATAAAAATAAAACCGCAATGTCTAATGTCACGTTTGAACTCGAAACTTCTGTGTATCAACTCAAGAAACGCAGGTGATTAATGCAATGCCGCACACGATCTTTTAAACGCGTCTTATATGAAAAAAAAAGCATTCACAAACTAAGCATTGGCATCGAAAACAGTGCTTAGTCAATACTGTCCCCTTACTTATGTCAAACATGACAACAGTCCCAGTGTATCAGCAGCTACGGCCCGATGCTAACTACACCTACAAACTAATTCAACTACCACCAAACATTATATCACATTTATCAGACTCATCTACCTCAAATGCAAAGTACCTCAACTTGAAAACCAAACCGACAGTTGCAACTGCTACTACAACCACATCGGATGATGGTGATGATAATGATGCAGTTGTGGTGTGTACTGGAGATTCAACGTTCAAGTTGAGACAGAATAATCATTCGAATTGCGTATTGCTTATGAACCAACGTCCAATCAATAATAATATCCATCAACATCAACAGCAACAACAACAAGATGGTAGTGATGAAAATGCATTATTGGGGTTTAGTCAATGCAACTACGTTTACGAATTGACACAGATTCCTGGCACGATTTTGGACGTGGTACCAGAGTACCATGCAGAAAATGAACAAAGAAACAAAAACTTGATGACAAAGACCGAGATGGCTGAATTGAGTCCTTGTTCAAGTGCCGAGTTTGAAAAGATTTACATTGACTTGTGTCTTTGTGAAATTGCCACTGGCAATAACAAATTTGTATACCGGTTATCATTTGATACAATTTCACAAATCTTGCATACTTTAATCACGTACTTAATTAGTGAATCCAAACATGGCCAAAACTTCACAATTTTTGATCTTAACCTACAAGATAACCAAGCGTTTCAAAATTGGCAACTATCAATGATTAATGCCGTTATTCATAAATTTACGACTCCGGATCAAGAACCATCCAATTCACAAGACGGAAACACTGTTGTCAATGGTGTTGACGACGATAACACGACGACGACCTCATTGCGATTGAATGATGATGCCATAACGCACTGGTTTGGCATTCAAGAATTATCAAAATTAAACTACAATGCAGCTCCTTTAACCACAGTGGCTGATTTCTTGTTGAATTGGAAAACGGCATTACCGTCATTTTACAATGTGCCATTGGATATCATCCAATTACAGGGACACTACTATACTACTTCTTCCACTGGAGCTTCCCCATTGATTCATTTTATTGACCAATCATCACTTAGTCGTGATGTATCCACTCGATTCAAGCAATTGCTTCAATTGCAACCAAATTGGAAATACAATGAATTTGTCGCTTGTTTACAACCAGTTTTGGATCATGCCAAAAAAGTTGATTCGGTGATTTTGAAATATGGGAAAAAGAAGCGGGTCAAACGAGATCAGTTTATTGTTTGTGCAAGGTGAAAACAAAATGGCGTATACATGTATACAGAGAGAGAAAATAGGTTGATATCGCGGTTAACATTTGTATTAGTCAAAACAAAAACAAGCTCTCATTCTACGCTACACACTTTGTCTATATTGTATTGTATTCCTTCTTTATCTTAGTTTTTCGTCACATCGATATCCATAGCGTCATCTACGTGATCATTGGAAGAGGAAGCAGCGGCAGTAGCAACACCGGTAGCCATTCCACCACCTTCCTTCTCTCCATCGATATCCACATCCACATCCACATCCACGTCTCCATCTCCCAATTCAGTAATCTTGCTTGATGTAAAAGTCAAGACACTTTCAGTAACGGATCGATTGTTTGAGTTTAATTGTCCTGGTCGCAAACTGGCAGCCAACGTGGCGAATAATCCATTCTCTGAAGCTCCACTGCCTCTTGCTCCGTTGCCATGAGAGTAGTCACTGTAGTTGTTGTTGGTTGAGTTGTTGTGATTGTTGTTGTCTGCCCTGAATTGAGCATCCTTTGGTGATCCACTTGATGTTACATTCAATGCGGGAGATGATCTAGATTGGTTGAATGCTGGTGGGTGTTGATGATGTTGAAGATGTTGCTGCTGTTGGTACTGTTGATATGCACTTCCACCACCACAACCTCCTGGAGATGATCTCGATGGTGAACTAGCATTTGAAGGGTGGGGCGATACCGACGTAGTAGAATCTGTTCTGGATCGTCCACCATTAGAAGCACCACCACCACCGTTGGTTGTTGAAGATTGAATGACTCCCTTTTTCAACTTTTTGGCAAAATCGGTATTGTTATTTTGCTTCGACAACTCCTTCAATTGATTAATATTGTGAATACACTTGTTAATCGTTTGCATCAACAATTTTGGTTTCAATGGTTTTGACACATAATCATCCATTCCTTTAGCCAATGATTTCTCACGATCTCCCAACATGGCGTGAGCAGTTAATGCAATAATTGGCGTTCTAAAAGTTAATGAATCAATTGGGTTTGATTTTTTTTCCCATTGTCTAATCTTTTCCACCGATTCAAATCCTCCCATAACTGGCATCTGTACATCCATCAAAACAACATCATATTTATTCTTTTGTATAGCTTCAAATGCTTCCAAACCATTTTCAACAACTTCAACGTGATGGCCATGCTTCTCCAATATACGTACTGCCAATTTCTGATTCACCAAGTTATCCTCAGCAAGTAAGATATTGTATTTCACTGATTCATCGGTATTTTGCGAGATTGAACGAGACTCCAACGCTGGAATTAATGCGCTCGCTAAATCCGTCATTGAGCATGGAGTGTTTCCATAAGATGAAATTCCCAAGTCGATACAAACACGCATGTTTAATTCAGGAATGGAGTGATGGACCAAAACCAAGGGGATATATTTAACTTCCGACAACAAGCGTAGCTTCTTTGCCGTATCGATAGAATCAATCATAATGATATCGTACCTTATTGGCTCTGATAAATTGGCATCCTCTATATTGTTGACGATTATTGGATTCAATCCCAATTCAATAATGGCATGTTCAATCTCAGCCAATTCTTCATGACTATGTTCAGTAGAAACAAATAACACATAATGATTACTAAATGGCAACAATTGCTCGGTTTGTCTAGTGTACCTAATATTCGATGGCGATACTGAAACAGTAAAATAGAAATTTGAGCCTGATCCGTATTCCGAAGTGACCCATATTTCACCTCCCATCAAATGAATCAATTGCTTGGAGATGGACAATCCCAACCCGGTACCTCCAAATTTCCTAGTAGTTGATCCATCAGCTTGACAAAAGGTATCGAAAATCAAGCCCAATTTATCCTTTTCAATACCAATTCCTGTATCAGAAACACAAACTTCCAACAAAAGCTTATCCGAGTCGGGAACAGTCTTGTCTGACTTCTTCACACTAACACTAACTTTACCTTCCTTGGTAAATTTAATGGCATTACCAGCAAGATTTAAAATCACCTGTCTCAATCTAAATGAATCACCAATCAAGTTATCTGGAAACGATGAGTCGCATTGATACGTTAAATCCAAATTCTTTTCAATGGCCTTGACTGCCAACGTTTTCAATGCTCCAAATACCGTACCTCTTAATGAAAAATCAATTTGCTCAACCGTCATCCTGTTGGCTTCAATCTTGGATATATCCAAAATATCATCAATAATGGTCAATAACGAATTTGCCAAATTGTGAACAATGGACAACATTTCTCTTTGATATTGTGTCAATTCGGTATCCAACGATAATTGTGTCATACCGATAATACCATTCAATGGAGTTCTAATTTCGTGAGACATATTGGCCAAGAATTCCGATTTGGCACTATTTGCCAATTCGGCTGCTTCTCTTGCAGCGGTATTTCTTTGAATCGATTCTCTCAAGTTCAAAACCATTTGATTAATCTTTGTTTTTAATGCATCCATTTCACCCGAAGCTTCAACTGTAATGAATCGAGTGAAATCACCATCAGTTGCAGCAGCTGTAATTTGGGCAAATGCTCTCACTTGTGATGTCAAATTGGAAGCCATGGTATTGACATTGGATGTAATTTCTTTCCATAATCCATCGACATCGCTCACTTGTGCTTGGATACCCAATTTACCATTGATACCCACATCTCGTGCAACTTTTGACACTTCAGAAGCAAACAATTGTAAAGAGTCCACCATCTTGTTGATGGTATTTTTCAATTGCAAAATTTCTCCTTGAGCATGAACATCAATCTTTTGTGATAAATCACCATGGGCAACAGCAGTAGTAACTGTGGCAATTGATCTCACTTGATTTGTTAAATTTGTAGCCATTAAATTGACATTTTCTGTAACGGCTTTCCAAGCCCCTTCAACATCTTGAACATTTGCTTGTCCTCCCAATATACCCAAAGTACCAACTTCTCTGGATAATGTTGTCACTTCCGAAGCGAATTTCAACAATCGATCCACCATCTGATTGATTGTCAATTTCAAATTTAAAATTTCACCTTTACAATCAGCAGTAACCTTTTTAGACAAGTCACCTTTGGCAACAGCAGTGGTAACATTGGCAATATTTCTCACTTGAGTCGTTAAATTCAATGCCATGGCATTTACGTTATCAGTCAATTCTTTCCAAATACCTTCAACGTTTTCAATCAAAGCTTGTCCTCCCAAGATACCCAAAACACCAACATCTCGAGCAACTTTGGACACTTCAAATGCAAAAGTTCTCAATTGGTCCACCATTGTATTTATTGTCATTTGCAACTGCAATATTTCCCCTTGGGCATGAACATTGATTTTCCGGGATAAATCTCCTCTTGCGACAGCTCGCGTCACATCAGCAATTTCTCTCACTTGATTTGTCAAATTGAGGGCCATAATGTTTACATTATCGGTCAATGAACGCCATATACCAACTGAGCCTTCATTTTTCGCTTGCCCTCCTAATTCACCATTGGCAACTTCGGTAGCAACTTTTGTGACTTCATTGGCAAAAGTTTGTAATTGATCCATCATTGTGTTGATGGTAATTTTCACTTTTAAAATCTCAGGGTCACTTTCAACAGTATGAATTTCAACTTTTTTTGACAAATCACCCATGGCAACAGATATAACCACTGTACCAATTTCTGACAATGCTTGTTTAAAAGCCTTGTTGGCAGTTTTGCAAACTTCCAACTCGTTATTGCAATCATTTATGACAAGATCTTGTTGTCTAATTTGTTTGATTAAATCATTTCTAATTTCCATATGCTTCTGTTGATACAAGACTGGATCTTGTAGTATTTTAAGGAGGTCTTGCTGCGAGTAAGAAGAGACCAACATTGATGATGATGATGATGATGTGTTGTTGTTGTTGTTGCGGTGGTAGTGCTCGTTATTGTTAATATTGTTAATATTGTTGTTGTCGTTGGTGTTGATGTTGTAGTAGTTATAAGTATTGGATTCTGATTCAGTAGCTGCCTCGGGTATAGTTTCAGGAACAATGCTGTTGTTATTCAACAGGTTCAGTTGTTGTGATGAAGATGATTTAGGAGATATTGGAGAGTTTAGATTCAAATTTGTTGAAAAGGTACTCTCTATAGGTGAAGTTGTTCTTGAAGATTGGTGTGGCGATGTCGGTGAAGATGATGATGTTGTTGAAGCAGCTAATCTTGCTTTTTTGATTGGTGGACTAATTTTGGAAACGTTTAGCTATGGGGAGGGTGGGGGGGATACGTTAGATATTGAGTATAAAAAGGTGTGTGAGTGGTGAATGCTTGTTGTCTAGTAAAAGGATAAACAAGGGGCTGTAAAAAGTGATGAGTAGGGTGAGGAAATTATTACGTCGTTTGATCTCTTGTGTTGTAGTGCAAGTGGACGTTTAATGTATTACCGATAATTTATGATGATGACGATGATGATGATAGAGTAGTAGAGTGTGTGGTGTAGTTGATTCTTCTCTGTAATGGTGGGTATTGGTGTGTGTTGTGTTGTGTTGTTTTTTTTTTCTATTTGGTCTATGGTATGTACTGTATGTATTGTATGTATTGTATGTATGTGTTAATCTCTCTCTCTCTCTCTCTCTCTCTCTCAATATCTCTCCTTAAATGTCTCTTTTTTTTTTTTTTTTTTCCGTTGTTGTTGTTTTTTTCTCATTCTGCTTTTGTATGATGAAACTGTGTGTATGAAGGGAGTGGAGTACTAAAAATATATAAACTCCTCAATACACACCAATACACAATAAACAATCTCTTAGAGATGGAATGCGAGAAGGGTTACATCGCCATGCTGCTATCAAAGTACAATATACACTAAATGGATGTATTAGATAAAAAATACAACCATTCACATATGGGTACACTACATCTCTATCTCTATCTCTATCTCTAAAGAAATCTTTTGTATTGAGTACAATTTTTAGTGCAAAACTTTCTCTGTTGGTTTTTTGTCTTACACAAAGTGACGTCACCACCCTGTTTTTTTTTTAACTTACATATCACCCCAATTCAAAAAACATAAAATAGTAGTCAATTTGCAACCAACCAATCAACTAAACACACACACTAACACACACACATACACACACACATACACTAACACTCCCTCTCTCTCTCTCTCTCTACTTGTGATTGGCAACTACTTCTACAATAAGTCGGACAGGGTCAAACTTATTAAATAATTGCAATTTTAATTTCACGGTATTGCATTGAATTAAAGATGAGAAGATGAGCGTCGAAATAACACCAATTTGTATAATGCTATTAGTGTAAGTAAGTGCAAATGTACTTGACCAGAACCCAAAGAGGTATGACTCAAAAGAGAAAAGTATATCTCTACCTCTACTCATTTCCCCTTGTGATTATAGATATAGTATTTTGATTTTTGGGGAGATATTCAAGCAAAAAATTAACATTTTTCGCTCAACTTTTATAAACAGCCAACATGGAGGGATAAAATATAGCAGCTACATTACTACCCTTATAAAGAGGATTGAAGAGAGAGGATGCAACCATATTTATGTCTTTGAAGCAACGAAAAATCACCTATACACACTCTTTGTACACTTAAAGACAGTGCAATTACACTACATTCTCAGTGTGGACTTTTGTACTAGTGCAAACAGCTTCTCTTCTCCCATCGGCCAACACCCACCAATTTCGTATCTCTACACACTAGCTTATCAAATCTGCAACATTTTGCAACAATAACCCAATGGTCGTGTTAAGTGACCCAATCGAGATCATTTGGCAAAAAGCAAAAAATAAAAAAAAAAAAAAAGGAAAAATCTTTTCAAACGATTTTCGTCAATAGCTCTCTAATCAAAATAGAAAACAGATTAGCAATTACTACACAGCACAACACAACACAACACAACACAAACCTATACATATATCAACCATGGCTGCTGAATCTACCCCATCAAGAAAAAATCAATACCAATTAACATTATCCGATGAATCCAAAGAAAGAATTGTGAAACTTTTGGATTATTCAAAGACCATTGCTCATTATGGTTTCATTCCATTTGTATTGTACTTGGGTTGGGCTGCTTCACCAAACAAACCATCGATCTTGAACCTATTATCTCCTTTTCCATCCGCTTAAGGGGATGAAAAGTTGAAGCGTAGCATAGATGAGTGAAATTTTGGATTATTAACCTTTCAACGCCTTTGACTTTGTAACAAAAGAAATAAAGGTGGTGGATATGAAGCGACTAGAATCTGTTATAACAGGTAACAAAGACACATCTTCTTGAGTGGAGAGATGGATAGTATGAGGTTGGCGAGTATTTGTCGTGAGAGTTTATTTGTTTTTGATCTTGTACATACATATAAATAAAAACAATTGAAAATTTAAAAGTAGCATTCTCTAGCTATCAATCAACCGTGCGTCGCTGATGCTTGGTTCCCTTTTCTTGATCTTGTGGGACATATAACTTGTAGTTATCTATCAATTATCGCCAGATTCGCAGTGATGACAAAATCCTAAAAAAAAAAAAAAAAAAAAAAAAAAATAATGAGTCCTTTGCAACCCATCACTCCCCCCCCCCCCACCACAGATTAGATTTACCCACATGCACCCAGAAGTGTATCCACTTTTATAAATGAATAAACAGGATGCTACAACAAACCATCACGCTAAGCAAACTTCTACCGCTCCTCGATTCTCATCAAGACAAGTTGAATCGATAGCAGGACTATGTGCTGGGTTTGCAACGACAATTATAACTCATCCCCTCGATATCATCAAGATACGACTTCAATTATCCAATACTGCTGCACACCACAATGGTACTACTAGCAGCAAGCCATTCCAATCAGTATTATACATCATCCGGCAAATCAACCACGATGCGAGATATCAAGCACAGAAACAACAACAACGTAACCCAAGAGGAGCTTCTTTTTTACGCAAATCCGTCGGTGTCAACTATTTAATTCAATATTATCGCGGAATCACCCCGAATTTGATTGGAAATATATCAGCATGGGGTTGTTATTTCGCCCTTTATGCTGAATTCAAGAATCACATCCATACCCTGAACTTGACAATAAATTATTTTGCTAGTTCTTCAATGGCAGGGATCTTGACTTCAATATTGACCAACCCGATTTGGGTGCTCAAGACGAGAATAATTGCCAAATCCACAAATGAAGCTGGTGCATACAAGTCAATTTCCGATGGAATACGAACCATGGTTCGTAATGAAGGTGTAACTAGTTTTTGGAAAGGGTCTATACCGAGTATGTTTCAAGTTTTCCAAGCAAGTTTGCAAATTACAATTTATGACCATTTGAAAAATTATATCTTTAAGAATAGATTGGTGTCAAGTGGTCAAAAACTGGATTTTGGCGCACTTGAAGGGGGTGATGGCAATGGTGTCGTGGCTTCTCATTTATCAACAACACAATACTTGTATACATCAGCACTATCAAAGATTATAAGCACATTGGTGATGTATCCAACCCAAGTTATCAAATCACGATTACAAAATAGTCATCAATCAAGTACAACTATATTGCAAGTCACTCGTAACTTGTACTTCAATGAAGGTGGACTACGTGCATTTTATAAAGGTTTAAGTGCAAATATTGTTAGGGTTGTTCCTGCTACATGTATCACTTTTGTAGTATATGAACATGTGAAACGAATTTTAACAGAATAAAATATAGACTCAGAAAGTGGAGTACAGTGCAATGTTTTGTAGATTTACCTAGACCCATCAATAAAGAAACTACAACTCGATTGAACTTTTAAATATTAGTATTTCACTATATAAAACTCTACTTAAAAAAAAACACAATCAAAAGTTGAACGAATGCAGCAGCACATTGCAAGCACTACACATCAATAGAAAATCAAACAAAACGAATTCGACAAAGAAAGGTAACTTCCAAACTTCTTTTCACTTCCCTATCTTTAATCGAAAAAAAAACAAAAAATACACCATGTGTCTCCACTTACAATAAAGCAGCACCAACTAAACCAACCAAAGCTCCCAAACCAACCTTGTTGGCACCAGAACCTTCAGTTTGAGTTGAAACAGATGGTACTTCGGATGATGAAGTAGTTTCTTCAGCAACTGATGAAGTTTCCAAAGTGGATGATGATGGTTGTTGCTCTTGTGAAGTTGAAGATTCTTGTCCTTCTTCACCAGCACCGCCACCGTTGTTGTTACCGGCAGTTTCGGATGCAGATGGTTCAGATTCTTGAGTAGATGATGATGGAGCAGCTTCAGATGTAGATTCAGCTTCAACAGTTGATGATCCGGATGGAGCGGCTTCTGATGATGATTGTTCTTCTTCACTTGATGAAGATTCAACCTCACTGGAGCTTGATGGAGCCTCAGAAGAAGAAGAGGAGGACTCTTGAGTAGAAGAAGACTCTTGAGAAGATGAGCTGCTAGAGCTAGAATCATCATCAGTGTGTCCAGAACATGAACTTTCAAATGCCTTTTTAGCAGTATCAGCATCACCATTTGGACAAATATTGTCTAAACAAGACTTGACATCGTCACCTTCATTGGAACAGATACATGCCAAATCATTCAATCCTGAACATTGAGATGATGATTTTTGAACTTGAGCAACACAAGCTAATAAACAAGCTGGTGGTGTAGCAACTGTCAATTGTTGCAATGAAGCAATGATTGCGAGAAAAGTGGAAACTTTAGTGAATGTAGCCATGGTGTAGATGTGTATATGTATGGGATTCAAGCGATGGTAAGTGGGTGGGTGAGTGGGTATCAAAGACTAATTGGTGTGTGCAACGAATGGTTTGTGAATACTGATCAGGAATGTCAAAGAAACGGGTCGGTCAATTGTTTTTATTTTATTTTTTTTTTTTTCTCTATGAATCTCACCATTCAACAATATTGTTCTATTCCTGTATATTAAGCAGCACTCTTTTTTGTTTGTTTTGATTTTTTTTTTTCTTTCTTTCTGTTCTACTAGATTTATTAGGGTAAAGTACTGCAGAAGGGATCTCTTTTTTTATTTTCTTTCTTTCTGTTCTCTCTTTACTTGAGTCGTGTACGTGTGCAAAATTATTCTCTTTTGATTGCATGTATGTCCTAATTAGGTAATTAACAACAAAATAATATTACAATATTACAATATGCACAATCGCTTGAAACATTTACTACTGCGGTCGGGAGGTGGAAAAAAAAAAATGCACTATAAATAGATTTGATGGCGGACACTGCCCATGAAAAAAAATTTAAAAAAAGGAATCTTTTCATAAACAGTCTAGATCCATGGGCGCTACCGGAACATACGAGTACCGGTCTTTTTATTTTTATTTTTATTTTTATTTTTATTTTTATTTTTTTCATTCATTGCCTGTGCGACATAATTATTCCAAACCCATATATAGGTTACCTAGAACTATTCTACGTATATTTATCTTGATTAAAGACCCTGACGTTATTGAACTAAAAGATGACAACCACGAAAGCACCAAACAGAAACAAGTCATGAATTCGATTTGAAGTTTCTCTACATTTTATTCTTTTCTAATTTTACATTTTTCGAATTATTTTGCAACCACGAGGAATTTGCTCAGGTTAAAAGTAGTGTTCTTTCTTATTCATTGGTTTTGCAATTAGAGCTCTTGAAGGGTGATTTTTCTGTAACTTTTCTTACCCTTGACGTTAATTGTTCTTTTTTCTAGCTAACTTTGACCGCTTAACTTTGGATTAGCACACAAACTCTTTAATTGGGTTCATTCCCGGTGAATACCGAGGCAAAAACATTAGATCCATCCCACTCAATGCTACCAATGGCTCGAGATCGCGACATTTATGGATGACTGCGGCGTCAAGTGTCAATACTTGATTTCCTTAAGTGCTTGGTTGGTTTTTTCGACCATTTGTAATCCCGTGTCATACTAATATTAAAACCAGCTTCATCAATGAAAACACAGTTTTTTTTTTTTTTTCAAAGTCAAGTTTATCCTTATGTTCGAGTGCCCATTGAAATCTTTCCTGTTTTGATTCTTTCAGTTCCCTCTTTTCAGACCAATCAAAGAGTCTCTTGAGTCTAAACTTGCAAATGGTGGTGAGGAAGTTATAAAGAGCCGAGATTTCCTTTCACACTCTGGAAAACACGTCTTATTCGACAGGAAGTTTACAGTAACAGTCGGGCGCGTAATTTTGCACTCCGACACAACTTTGTCAGCTGATTCGATATCCGAATTGAAAGGCAAGACACTTAGTTTCCTATTGGTTATAAAATAGAATCTGACTGATAAAATGAACCAAATGACCTATTCCACGAGCCCGAATTACCTGCAAGTGTTTCGGAGCGTTTGAAATATTTTATCTTAATATAGGTCATTTTTTCTGTCGCACATCCTATCTTTAATTTTACATTACAATCAGGTAATTAGTTAGGTAAGTTGTGCAAAAGGTAATTCTAAAAAAATGGTATCACCAAACAACGGGGGATTTTTTTTGCAGCCACAAACCTATAAATACATACCCACGTAATGCTCATTAAATCAAAAATAAAATACACTCTACATACGAATAAACTTAGTCTGCATCTTGCCCTCTCCTTATAATCTAATCTTTGACACTAACTGCTTCCCCTTGTAAATCAATCGCAACTCAAATAATCCAAACCCAACATTAACATCAGCCATGACATCAATGCCGAGATCTCCATTCAAAGCGCGTTTTAAAATATCTGATGCAGCACCATTTTCAATCTTTATGGGGATTCGAGGAGTGACATAAAACCCAGGTTGTAAATCGATAACTTCACGTCGACTCACGTAACCCAATACTATATCCTCATGTTTAGCAAATGCTTGGAAAATTTCCAATCTTACTTCGGCATTGGAGATGGGATTGTAGATTTTCAATTCAAGCTCTGATGTAAATACATGGATGGTTGTTTCAATGATGAATGCTCCAGCATCCTGTCTTGCTAGCTGTTTGTTTACAATAATGTCTCTGTTGTTGTATTCAGGAATGAGAAAAGTTACATTGGGCATAGTAACATCTTTGATCTTGATTTGATTCATAAATGCATTTAATCCTGGATTCGCCAACACTGAATTGTTTGTCAAGTCGATTGTCAAGTTTTTAGTGAATGACGATACATAAACACTGATGAAATCTTGCAAAAATAACTTGTCAGAATATGTCTCATAGTTGAACTTGACATTCATTTCCAATTTTGATCGTTCAAGCTTGGTTAGAGAAACTTGTCTCAAGCTAGCATGACCAAAGTTAGTTTTGTTTTGACCAAAAGCAACCAAAATCTCCTGGTCATGTAGCTTGGGGATTTCCAATGATATATTAAATGGATTGTAAAGTGATGTCAAAACTTGAAATTCAACTTCTTGCTCATTAGATCGCAAAAAATAAACTTCCTCAACCGCGACATCTAGTTGAGGCACAATGGAATCAAATTGAACACCACTCACACTTTGCAATATAGCAAATGCTTCTGGAAATTTGACAAATGGAATCTCCAATTGTTGCAATGTTGTATTTCCAACTATGGGCAAGGCTACATCCATATCTGCCAAACTAATATTCACATAAACATCATTCATAGTCACACATTGCTTTTTGGCTATTATAGAGTTGACAACTTTACCAACATACACTGGATTGTGCACCTCGACACCCAAGTTAGAAATATTTACATCAGCGTGAACATGATGCTTCATCTGCGTTGTTTGAAAATACACAAAATCTCGTGACCATGCTTGTATCAAGGTTTCATCACTCGACCCCACGCTGACATTGAATCTCAATTTATCAACATCAACTTGGAAAGGTGCTGGATTGATAGCTTCTATAGAGCAATGACTTTTCACGTTTCCTGCAACTGTATGATTGTCCTGTTTTGCAATAACCGTTGGCCCGGGATCAGTGTAATTCATGCTCAAGTCACAGAAACCAATACTGATATTCTCGGACACGAGATGCGGTCTCGGCAACGTAATAGCCAATTCTGCCGGAGGCATACGTTTCAATATATCGAGTATCCAGCGCAAATCATGCCATACATCACCCACTCTTTGATCTTCACTCAAATGTAGGTGAAACGTGATTGGCTCTTCCTTTAGATATCGCTCAATCAATGCATTGATGGGACTTATCAGACCCTTGCATTCATCCATTAGTTGTTGTGGGACATCTTCAACAACCCCTTCAACATTCACCATAATTGCATCGTCACCTCTTTCAATACTGATTGGTAAAGTCCGCCACGTTCCCACTTTGGCCAAGTCCGAGTTACAATCTCTGAACAGCAAGTCCCATTGTAAAGGCGGAATATCCAAAGAGAACACCCCCCATTGATTTTGTACCTCCATTTGCGCTGATAAGTTTATGATATTCGCACCAGGCGAAGTAACACCAAAGTTGTTAATTTTTAATCCTTTTTTTAAATCAGCCTTGTTTATTGTCAAATAATCGCTCACTTCAACATTGTGCAATTTCAAGTTGATCAATCTCAAGGTCTGTACGTTAACCTCTTTAGCAAGTATCTTGACCCTCAAATTTATATCATCACCACTTAATTGATAGTAGTATTTGAGAAAATCCAAAAAATCTGTGTTACCAAATGTACACTCCGTTAAAAAGTTCAACTCAGTCTTGGCTCTATTACCAACATATACTGTAATTGGTGGTGGATTTGTATCAGCCAAATAAAGAAATGGACTTTTCACGTCAATCAATTGTGTATGCAATTGAACCGGCTTCAACAGTGAAAGTTTCAATGATCCTAGCACAAAAGCACCAAGCTTAATCATGGCAATTTGAATAAAATTGGTGTGCATCAAATGATACTTCATTTCTACTGAACCTTGTACATGTACATTGACTCCCTTGCTTGTGAAATTAGCAAATGTAGCATTGTACACTTGTAAATCAATGGCTTGATTAACCACTGCTTGTATATTGTTGAACGTAATTACAGTTAACCCAATCAAGATGATGACAGCAACGAATGCAACATGGAGCCAATTAGGATCAAAGATTTTTCGTAGAAATGAGTGTTGAGGTATTTCAGTTGCACTTAGTAGTGGAGTTAGCTCATTAGATCGGGAACTGCATTGGCTCGTAGTGGTGCTTGTTGTGTTGATACTATTTTGGTCAACATTGGTGTCCAATTCTCTCACGTGGGGTTGGGGTTGCGGTTGCAGTTCTTGTTGCTGTTGCTGCAACAAAGGAGACGACTCTTGGGGTGGTTGTGTGTGCTCATTTGGGAATATATCGTTTCCTTCTTGTTCACAGTTAGTGGGTTGTGATGTCTTGGCCATTATTGCCACATAGTTCAATAGTAGTTTCGAGATGAGATGATTAATGAATAAGACAGTGGAGAAGCAAAAGATAATTGAATTGGTGGTACAAAAATCACGATATGCTGTCTTGAAATCATTGTCGCAAAAATAGTGGTCATGACACACATGCTTGTGAAGACTTGGTCAGTCGTTGCGTTTCAACCAGGTTGGCTAATAACAACTTATAACCGTAGCTTAAACCTCAATAGACAATCTCGTGATTGTGACGATAATTCCCAACTTCCGCGCTTGTGGTGGTATTTGGTACAATAATTACATCATTTCCTGCAATAGTTAACGCGTCTTAGAAAAAGTTAAACCCAAAACAAAAGTCCACCATCACCAACCTTTCAATCGCCTAGTCCACAATGTCATATTACGATATTGACGATATTCTAGCTGATGCGGAGAAACTACCCTGCCAATTCAACCACACTATTCCTGGTTTGGGCTACCTCGAAGGTAATCCCGGAAAGCCAATTCAAAAGGGAACCAAACTCGAACTACCATTCTGGCTAGCACAAATCCTTGCGGTGCTAGATGTACATTCCTCCTCCGACTCAACTTCGTTTATTTCATTGATCGATCCCGACTTCATCAACGATAAGGTCCTAAATGCTATTAAAACTGATGCCAAATCGCTCGACTTGCATAAATTATCGTCACAATATTATTCCATGATTATCAAATGGGGCAAATTGTTTTATGAACCGAAATTGATTGAGCAAGCTATGGAGATGATAAAAGAGCGAAGTTTTGAAATCAACAACTATGCAAGCAATATTCATTCAAAACATTTCAATACTGAGTTTATTTACACTTTGGATGAATTTGAAAAAAAATTGTTTAGAGACACTAGTGACAGTAATAAGCTAATGAGACAATGGTTAAAGGAGTAAAGTTTTACGAGTTTTACGTGTTATGCTGAGAAATAATGTATATTAATACTACAACAAGTTTAGTGAAATCTTCTCTATTCGTTATCACCGTTTTCTTCACCCATCTCATCACCGTTTTCGTCACCATTCTCATCATCATCTTCGCCCTCTTTGTCATCACCGAAAAGATCATCATCCTCCAATTCCTCATCACTGTCCTTGATAAACTCATTCGACAAATGTTGCGTTTTCTTCCTCTTGGAGCCATTTGACACTGGTTTATCTTCGTCCTCGTCATCCTCCTCATTGGATACCCGTTGTCTCTTACCATTCGATTTTGATTTATCAACATCAGAAAAGTCAGCTTCTTCTTCCTCGTCTTCGCTATCTGAAACAACCTTTTTAGCACCTTTGCCCTTCTTTGATTTACCTTTACCTTTGCCCTTTGAACCTTTACCTTTTTTCTTAGCCTCACCTTCTAGCTCCTGTTCAAACAATTTGTCATCATTCTCTTCTTCCTCGTTCGCCGTGACATCTATTCTGGATTCTTCGGCCCATTGTTGCGCTTGTTCTTGTAGGACTGCTCTTTGTTTGGCCAATTCTGCCTCTTTCTCTTTCATGGCACTGATTCTCTCTTGTTCCTTTTGAAGCTCGGCTTCTTTTTCCTTTTCTCTCAATTGTTTTGCTGTCTCAAGTCTTTGTTCAATTTCTGCAATATCCTCCTTAGTTTCATCAAGAGCATTGGTGAGTCTGTTGAGTAATGTGCTTGAACCTAAATTGGCCCTACCACGTAGTTCATCTTTTGGGTATGGTGGATGTTTTTCCTCGTCGGATGATAACTGTATCAAAGTTTCAATAGCTTCACTTAATCCAGTAATGGCATCACTTATATCCTGTGGTTGTCTTTTTTGAACTGGTTGCTTGGTGATAAAATCGGCAATTTGGAATTGAATGTATGAGATATTGAAAAGTAAGGCTGATTTCGACCCTCTTGTCAAGTTGAATGCCCGTTTAGTATAGTCCAAAGCAGTTTTGAAAAAATTTAGACTCTGCTCACTGATACCTCGAAGTGTCCAAGCTCTACCCAAAAATGTCAAAATTTGAACATCTTTACCATCAGTGTATCTCGTCAAGGCAAGTTCGTAGTTCTCAATAGCCTTTCCATACTGTTTCACATCACATAAAACATGTCCAAGGTTCAAGTATACCGAGATATCATTCAATGAATCTCTAATTTTTCTCAAAATGTCTAATCCTTTAGTGGATTCCTTGTTTTCAATGTAAACTATAGCCAACCCTTGTGCTGCATACACATTTTTTCTATCAACCGTTAAAACCTTGGTATACAATTCAGTTGCCCTCACATAGTATGTCCTCTTCTTTTCCGCCACACTTGACCCCTTCAAATCTCTAGCTAAAATGCAATAAATGTTGGCTAATGAAATTAAAGCATAACAATCGTGTTTATCGTATTCAACAAGAGTCTCTTTTTGAAAGGCAGTATCTGCATCTGGCTTCAAGCCCAACTTCTTTCCAAAATTTTTGGCAAACCACCCATAAAATGATCTAACTTCCATATCAGAAGCATTTAACTTCAACAACTCATCAATTTCAGATTGAATTTCCTTTGGTGTTAACCCATCTTCCAGTATACATGACAAGAACAAAATACGCAATTTGGCAGAAAAGTAGTTGGGGCACTCCGATAATAACGATTGATACATGTCTAAAGCGTCTTTTTCATTCGAGAGCTCCTTTGTTCTGGCCGAGTTGAAAGTCAAAGTGACTTTCAAATCATTTGGTAAATCCACCAACACATCACCATCAGGACTTAAGAACTCAGCACCATCCAATTTGTCAATAGCTATTTGGAAATTTTCCAAAGCGCCTTTAAAATTCTGTTTTGTAAACTGAAAGACACCTATATTGTTGTAGATTTCCAATGGTACATCCTTTCCAATTTGCTTTCTTGCTTCAACAGCCTTGTTCAAGTACAAAAGTGCTTGCATTAAATCAGTGTTTTCGTATAAATTGCTCAATGTCAAATATGCATTCAAAGCAACTGGTTCTTTGTTCAACAAAAAATCAGCGTCATTTTTACTAGCTGATATCCCTCTGTTATTGGAAAGTTTGATATATCGTTCCAACGCTTGAATAGCGAGCTCTTTCTTCTTCTTTGAACTTTGTTTGGCGTAAATGATACCAAGTGAATAATTTGCTTCCAAGCAATTCGCATTACTGCGCAAAATGGATTCAAATGTCAATGCCGCTTCATCAATTGATCCACGATTGTATTGCGATTGACCCAATCCCAATTTAGCTACTATGTTTAAATCGTTGAGCTTGATTGCTTCTTGGAAATACTTTGCTGCCTGAATGAAATCGCCTTCTGAAAATTTGATTCTTCCCAACCATGTACCACATTCAGACAACACATTGAGTTCATATTTTGAAGCTTTCGAATATGTAATAAGCTTACTCAAATTGTCATCCCCAGTTATATCTTTCACAACTTTTCTCAACAATTTTTCAACCGTCTCAAAGTTATTTTTGGAAAAATAGTACGATGCGAGAACCAACAATACAGTCGAATCGCTAACATTACTCTTGTGAATGATTGACAATTCACTCAAACATTGTTTATAGTTACTAACAAACTCTTCATCACTCCAAGAATTGTTGAATGCACGATGGAAATGAGCCAAGTTCAAGTATATCCTTGCTTTCAAATTGTTTGGATCTAGTTCAAGTGCTCGCTCCCATGCCTGAATTGCCATTTTCTCATCATTCAAGAACCAACAACACAAACCTATACCCAATCTTGGGTCTGGTGTCGTGGTTGGGTTCAATACCAAAACTTGTTGATACAACTTCAACGCATTTCCATAACTTTTCGATTTGTTTAGCATAGCCTGTGCTTTGCCCAACAAAGCAAACGTGTTATTCTGATCCCTCTTCAATATCTTATCAAAGATCTTTAATGCCTCTTCATCATTGCCCTGAAACAAAGACAATACCGCTTGTGACAACAAGGTGCTTGTGCTATTGACTGGAGAACTCTGTGTATCATTGTGTATTCTTGTTGCCAAATCAGCGATCCCAGTGCCTGCTTCTACCAAATGATCAACCTTGTCAATTCCCAAAGAAGCGTACTTGAAATGCAACCATACTAAAAACGACTGGAGGGTTTTGATATCTTCACTGCCAAAAATATTTGAATCCAAAGCTGACTGGATGATTTTGGCAGCTTCCTCTAATTTGCCTAATTTGGCATATGCCCGAGCCATAATAATCCAATAATGTTTCCCACTCTTGGTTTCAACTAAAAACAGGACAATTTCGCTAGGATCTTGTTCATCGATATTTGCTAAATTAATGGAAACAACATCTCCTTCCTCCAAAGGCACATCCAACACTCTTGAAGCCTCAACTCCATCTTGACCGATGTAGTATGAAATATCACTAGCCTCCTCCATATTTTATAATGTAGATTGTCGCGCTACGCTTTTAATTGAAGTAGGTTTGATGATCCTTCCCTGACGTTGTGATCAATAGGAATTTTTCTTCCTTTTTTTTTCAACCAGAACAAATAATAGCGAGAGCATGGGTCACGTGAAAGATACATCTATACTGCTTCAACATTCTAAATCTATATACACTATTTGAAGACACCTCACCATTGGTTACGGTTGGAGCAGCAGCCTTTCAGAGTAGTAGTGGCTTGAGGTTTTGTACTCGTCTCGATGTGGTTGGGAAAAAAATCTTGCTGCAGGGACCAATGGCCATTGGTTTGTGATTGCATCTGTGGGTATTGTAGTTTGTTTATCCCGTACGTGTCGTCACAACAACTTGTAGACGTTGTGGCAGTAGAAGTGGATTCTGGCTTGATTTCAGGAGCTTTGTTGTCCAATAGCATGAGCGTGTTGAAATCAAAGTCCGAAACTAGAGCATTCATCAACTTTTCTTGATCAACAAAGTATTCATCCAACTTGTGACCATCGATTATACCATGTACCTCACAATTGGTGCAATCACACGCGTCTGGCGGGCAGAGACAAGCGCCAGGTGATGGCTGTGTGGCAAAATCAAATTGCGGCTGGTTGAGCATCGGTTGCGGCTGATTCAGTTCAATAGGTAAAGCCTTAGGAATTATATCAGTATTTGGCAACGAATTGAATACGAGGGTGTCGGACTTTGAAAAACTATCTATAGGTACTCCGCTAGACTGAGATGGGAGTAATGGCGGGTTTGTAGTAACTTCGGTGGCATTGCCATGAACCACGCATCCAGCGCACTTACAGTCACTTCCACAACAACATGTACCAGGTATGGAACAAGATGATATTGGAACAACCTCAAATACGGGTGCTCCATTACGGTCGACTCCATTGTCATTTGATTTTTGGTGTGGCGATTCTGAAATAAATTTCACCTGCTTGGGAGGTATAACGACATCCTTATTGAGCCTCTTTTCAATGTACGTCTGTAGTATCTTCGACTTGTTTACATCCTTCTTTTTGTTTCCACAACATCCACACCCTGAACGTTTTGATACTTTTGGAGCACAGCAACCTGATGATATTATAAAGCTTTCGTCATTGATAATTGGTTGTTGTGGTGGTGCCTTTTCAACTGTGCTTTTGGTGGTTTTTGATTCATCATAAGGACCTATGATCTCCCCATTGGTCAAGTCTATCACTTGCTTTGACGAGGCTTTTAGTATGACTATAGGTTGGGATTTACATGATCTTGGAGTCAATGGAGGGGTTGAAGTGGTACCCTTATCTTCTGAGTCCGTGTCATCCGTTGGTGTGGCAATTTCTTCAGCAAATACAGCCACTCTATGGTTGGGATTACCATTGGCATAAACTCCTGGTCTTCCTTTAGATCTAACTTGTAGTAGTGGTCTATCGTGATGTTTGCATGTGGACGACCTATGACCTCGTATACACTCCATACAAGAGTATTTGACATCGTTTATCAATATCATTGCTGAGCTATTCTATTTTGATACTATATCTGACTACCTCTGCTGTTCATGGCTGGGCCTAGTCCTTTTGAAGTCTGTTTGGCATAAGTTTTCGTGAGACGATTTATTCTATGCTACAGAATTTTTTTACGACACTGGTTTAATCTGGTTTTGTGTACGTTTATGAGCAAATTATTTATGTACTAAACAGGCAAGTCAAAAGACTCTCTATTATGCAGAGTTGAATTCATTGGCATAAGGGTTCTGGGTAGAGAGAATGATATGGAATGGCCCAGGAGGACAGCAACGGCATGAACTTAGCAGGGACAGAGAGATGATTGGCTACAATTTCGGTTCTCTGGTATCGACTAAGGTGGATCTCAGACAACCCACTCTCGGCCTTGTTAATCTAAGTAAGCAGAGATGTATCTGTGACCCCCTGTGTCATATTATCAATGAACTTTGTCTGGTAATGAAATATTCCCTCGCTCCGTATTGCGTTTGCAGTCGATTCGTAATTGCGCAGTCCCTTTGATCCTTTTGACAACTTTTGTACGACACAAAATTTTAGAGAATCCGGTTCTATCTCATCTCATCTCATCTCATTTGAATTTTGAATACAGTCAAGCACCAACCACATGCCAGTCAAGCAGTATACCGACGATATAGAAACTGACAGCAATGTCATTCCAGACTCACAGATCAATTATGATGATGCCATTACATACTGGTCCTCAGTGCCACCTTCAGTCGATGGAGTATTAGGAGGGTTTGGGGAACAAACGCCAGTGCCAAAAGTTGATATCGTAGGATCGCTCACATTCTTGCGCAAATTATCATCTCGAATGAATAGTGGTGACCAGCTTAAATACACTATTGATATGGGTGCTGGAATTGGAAGAATAACCCGCGATCTCCTTTGGAAGGTTAGTGATAAAGTTGACTTGCTCGAACCTGTTAGACCGTTTGTGGAACAAATGCCTGTTGAATTGCAACAGGTTGAGCTACTGGGGAAATTAGGACAGATTTACGATATTGGTATGCAAGAATGGGTGCCTGATAAAAAATATTGGTTGATTTGGTGCCAATGGTGTGTTGGTCAATTGCCCGATGATGTATTAGTTGAGTTTTGGAAAACATGCCGTAGTGCATTAATTGACAATGGAACTATTATAGTTAAGGAAAACATTGCACCAATAGAAGACATATTTGATGAAACAGATAGTTCAGTTACCAGAACAGACAAAAAATTTAGAGAATTGTTTATTAAAGCAGGATTGAAATTGATTGCTAGTGATGTACAAAAGGGATTACCAAAAGAATTGTACCCTGTCAGAATGTACTGCTTGAAAGCGCAATAAAAACCGACTAGGGTGGGATTGGTGAATCAACTGAGAGTTTTAAACCCTTCAAGCGACTCTAGTTTTACTTGGCTCAAATGGAAACAACAATGCGAGAAACCCAACAACACCAACAAAAGTACCACATATCCATATAGGTGCTGCACTGGATGTATCTGAATAGTATGCAATCAAGGGTACTATAACCGCGCCTACTCTTGTACATGCAATTGCCAATGCATTCCCGGTACCTCTTGCTGCACTAGGCATAACTTCAGGAGTGTATGCATATAGTGCTGCGTAGTAGATATATATAGTTGCATACGAAATCGATGAAAGTGCAACATTTTGCGGCCTAGTTTTGATTTGCGTGTATCCGTACAAGAACGCCATTGAGGTGACACCTCCAATAAACAAGACACCTCTTCTTCCAATAATGGGGAAGAAATACAACAAAGCACCAGCGATTAAAGGTCCGCCCATCGAAACTGTGTTTGAAATCAAATTGTCTCGGTAAACTCCATGGGTTGTTGATGCCGAGATATTTGCCCCTCTGGTTGCCAAATATTGTGGCAAGAAGCTCGAGTATAAGGGATAGGATATGCCTAGTAAGAACCACGAAAGAAATACCAATACTGTTGATCTTGCCATCTTTTTGTTACTGAACAAGATGGTAATGTGGTGTTTCATCAATCCAAACAATCCTTTCCAATCAATATGTTTTCTAAAATCATCATTGACCTCAATTGATCCCAACAGTTCCAATTTCTCCAAGGTTAAGGAACATTTGCGATTATACTTTGTGGCAATATTATGCAATATTTCCACAGCCTCTGCATCTCTATTATTTGATACAAGGAACTTGGGTGTTTCTTTTAAATTTACCACCGTTAATCTTAAAATCGACATAAACAACACAATTGACCCATTAGTATAGTAGACATATCTCCATCCACGATTGATATGCGATGGACAATAATCTGCCGATTCACACGAGTTGTTGGGCAAGAATGCAAATGCCAAAGCAACGGCAATCACTTGACCAATTCCCCAGAAGAATGCAAAGAAAGTCAACAACCATTGATTCTTGTGTGGCAAGTATTCAAGAAACACGCATGTGTCCAATACTAAATTACCACCAGCAGCAAAACAACTCAAAAACACAAATATACAATAACTGGCCATTGATGACATTGTTCCGGTGATGATTGTAAACAACCCACTCAACAACAATGAGATATTAAATGCCACTTTTCTTCCAATTAAGTCAGCAGAGAACCCCCAAAATAAAGCTCCAAATAATAATCCTGCCGCCAACATTTCGTTACTCACGGGGAACTTGAAACCAAATTGATAATTGATAAATGTACGTACTGAGCTCTCCAAGTATGTCAATTGCGTATCAGTCCAGTATCCCATACCGTTTAAAAAGAACAATTTCAAATGGTATGGTGTGAATCCAATTTCATCAATGGCATCATTAATCAACTTTATCTTTTTCGATAACACTTCATCTTTCAAATGGTAAATTTCATTATCATCATTCAACGTGGCGGACTCAAGTGACAGTCTGGGAGTGATTGGTGCTTGTGGTTGTTTCTCTATATCTGACATGGTTGTGATATCAGCTTGGCAAGAGGTGTACCCTCAAATAAATAAATGGAGGAAAGAAATAGTTTGTGGTAAAAGCGGTAACTGCAAGGGGTACCACACGGATATAGTTTGGATCTGTAGTAGTTAATATGTAAATTAAATTTTGGATTCATTGGGATTTCCCATCTTATTTTTGATAGATAGATGCATATATATACAATTGTCTTACAAATGAACAAACTCTTGTGACAAAGTAAAAACAATAAGCCACCAGGATATGTGAAAAAGGTTATATCTTGATTTCAATATTGAACGAGAGTAGTTGCCGTTTTAAGTAATAATAATTATGTCCCATGAAAATATCTAAAATTAAATTGTTGCAAATAAAGGGCCCACGTTTTTGGCATCCTTGAGCATCTTTTGTCTCATAACCAATGGCACAAGTGCCACAAATGTGGGCAGCCACAGTGGTGGCTTCATGAATTGTAGTAATACAACAACAAATTCTTCTAACTCGCGTGAGTGATTACTGGAATCGAAATGGGACTCTCCCCACGTGCGTCGCGTTTTATCAATTTCACGGCGTCTACACAAAAAAATCTGTTTGCTTTTGTTTTTTTCCGTAAAAGTGGGTAAGATACGCGCGGCGTTTACAAATTTTACAAATCAAAAGCAAAAAAGTGCTTTTGAGGGGAAGGCACAAATTGGAAGAGGGTAGAGGCCCACGCACAAATCTGTCAAAATGCAAAAGAAGAAAGTGTGATTGTTTTTTATTTTATTTTTTCTTTTTCAAAAGCCCCTCTCACATGGATCGTAGTTCCTAACTTCTACAGCTAATCAAAGATAAACTTTATCGGAGGGGCAATTGCTAATGCCTCATATCTACATTATCCGTTTGTCATGTTGAGATGTTTTATTATTTAAAAACTTAAAGTATAAAAAGTACTTCAAACGTACCCAAGAGAAAAATTAACAACTGACCGACAAGCATAATAGTTGTGTCAAGTTGTTGCTTAAACGAAATTGAAATGAACGAATCAACATGTTGAATGATTGACTTCTATTTCTGTCCTTTTTTTTTTAATGCAAATAATTTTTTGATGCAAAAGAATAAAGAATAGAACAAACCAAACGTATGTGTGAGTGTATATGTGGTGTGAGTGTGTCCTCTCTTTAAACAACTCTTTGCTTGGTTGGCTCAAACGGTAAAAACAACGCAATGATACCAATGACACCGACAAAAGCACCACAGATCCAGATAGGCACTGCTGAAGATGTGTCTGAATAATAAGCAATAATGGGAACCATGGCAGTACATATTCTTGTTGCGAAAAGACATAAACAATTACCGGTTGCTCTGGCAGCACTAGGCATAACTTCGGGAGTGTAAGCGTAAATAACACCATAGTAAATGTACAATGCCACATAGACACTAGAAGTGAATCCAACATTTTGCGATCTAGTTCTAACTTGAGTATACCCAAACAAAAGCGCCATAGTGGCAATACCACCAATAAACATTACTTCTCTTCTTCCCAATTTAGGAATGAATTTCAACATGAGACCAGCTACAATTGGTCCACCAACAGAACAAGCATTGGCAATTAAATTATCACGATAAACACCGCTAGTAGTTGATGCTGATATATTAGCACCTCTAGTAGCTAAATATTGAGGCAAAAATGATGAATAAAGTGGATACGAAATGCCAAGGAAAGCCCATGAAATAAATAGTAAAATCGTTGATCTTGTTGCTTTGGAAGTGGCAAATAGTATCTTCATGTGCTTGAACATGAGTTGAAAAATACCTTTGAAATTGAAGTTGTTTCTATAATCAGAATTACTCTTGATTTCGCCACATTCTAACAATTGCTCCAAAGTCAATGAACATGGACGGTTGTATTTGGCAGCAATCAGTTGTAAGACCGCAACGGCTTCGGCATCACGATTATTGGCAACAAGAAACTTGGGTGTCTCCTTCAATCTAATAACAGTCACACGCAATATGGCCATTGCCAAAACAATCGACCCATTAGTATACCAGACATACCTCCAACCTCTATTAATATGGCTTGGACAATAATCAGCTGAATCACAAGTGTTGTTGGGCAAAAAGGCATACCCCAAGGCAGTAGCAATGGTTTGACCAATACCCCAAAACAATGCAAAAAATGTCAATAACCATTGATCTTTATGAGGTAAAAATTCAAGAAACACACAAGTATCTAGAACCAAATTTCCACCGGCGGCAAAAGCTGACAACAAGACAAACAAAGCATAACTAGCCATATTACCCATCATACCCGCCATAATGGCAAAGATGGCACTTAACAAAAGGGATAAATTAAAAGCCAATTTTCTTCCAATTAAATCAGCACCAAATCCCCAAACCAAAGCTCCCAAAATCATACCACCAGCATAAGTTTCAGCAGTGACTGGGAACTTGTACCCAAATTGATAATTGATAAACTGACGAACAGTACTTTCCAAGAAATTCAACTGGTTATCAGTCCAATATCCCATACCGTTCAAAAAAAACAACTTCAAGTGGTATGGTGTGAATCCAATCTCATCAATGGCATCGTTAATCAACTTCATTTTGGCGTGCAAAATCTCATCATTGGCTTCTAAATCAACCATATCAAACTCCAGTGAAGTAGAGTCTTCAAAATATTTTTCATCTTCATCTACGGCAACGCGTCCCATCTCCTCATCTTTGGACCGGTTGGGAGATACGGCACCGGCACCAGCAGTAGTCAAGGCCTGCTGTTCTTGAGCTTTAGTTTCTTCTTTATCTAACATGTTTGGGGACACAAAGGAAGATAGAAAAAAAAAATTTTAGTGTGAAAAAAAAAAAAAAAGTTGAAAAAGTTGACTATGTGAAAATGTGGAGTTGTTGGATGAGTGTAATGATTGTATGGTGGTGAGTATGAGTTCGATAGTAGTAGTTGTAGTAGATAATTTCAATCAGGATACATGTAAAAATTTACAAAGTGTATATATTCTCCAGTACAGTGTAATGAGAATGAGATAAATTTAAATTATGGTTTTATGGGAAACTATTTAAAGTAAAAATTGTAGAGAGACAGAGAAAGACACAATAAATTTTTCTTCTTTTTTTTATTTATTTTAAACCAAGCAAATTTGGTAGCGTTTATAGTACCAAAAAGAAAAACAAGCTTCATTTGGTCCTTTGTGTAACTTTCCATATTAGATATACTTTTCTATTAGTCTAAGGAAAAAGACAAGAATGAAGATCCTATAGTGTAACACTGAAAAGAAAACATCAGTTGTTCTTTGTTCCTATTAAATCGAGTGTAGTTCACTTTTCCTTTTTTTTTTTTTCAGTTTTCGTAAATTAAATTTCCGGAGATGCTTTGTGGGAGAGAACAACAAACGTTTGAATGAAAAATAAAGAAGAAAATCGATTTAGCCGAGGAGCGATAGATGGAAAACAATTGGACCTTTGTGCGATGAGATGGGTCCTATTCACTTGCGTAGTAAACACAACTTACCTAGCTTTGAATTGATACTTGGTTATGATAGCCAGATGGGAATGCATAGCGTACAAGCCACTAAGACTGTAAGGTCAGTCGTGGGTTAACCTTTGAGGAGAGATTTGCGAAAGCATGCATGCGCCCCGGGTCGTGCCTTGCAACTTTAGTCCTAAAGTGTTGTTCTTTTCTTGTAAAGTGCTATAACAAACTCTGCTTGTAATGCATGTGTATGTAGTGTGATTATCGAAAGATGTGTACAAAACATGCAGTTGATACCAAAGCTCCTTAGTCTATGCATTTTCATTGAGCCCTTACAACACTTTATTTACGTCATAACCAAAAAATCATTTCAGATGCAATCTTATGCAGTAAAAATCTTTTCCTTAGTCTCTGATTATCCAAACAGGTTTGATTTCAGCTATGTTTAGTATCTACCCCATAGAACACAGCTAAAGCCATTTTTGGCAAAGTAGATGCACTAAAAACTTGTTTTGTGGGGGGACAAATGAATAATCGTAGTACAAAGAGGACTCAACACCAAAAAATTTACATTTTGGAACCATCGTCTAACTTTGCAATTTGTATTACAAACTCTATGACTCTCTACTTTAACCATGTCCTACTTCATCCCATTCATCTTTACATCACCTGCTTCTCGCTTATCAACAACCTGTCTCCCATTGCACCATACACCAACGCAATTACGATCATCACCACTAAAGACCCACTTGCCCAACAAGTCAATCATTTTGTCGTACTTGGCATCAGCGGTATCAATATTACTAGGCACTTGCCATGGAAACACATCAGTTGAAACTACTCTGCTACTAGTCAAATCAATCAATTGACAATCAAACTTCTTACCCTTTTCGAATGATCCAATTTGATCTTGCAAACCAACTGCTTTTGCACCACCCATGGTTGACATATATAACCCTTCAGTCAAGGATAACTTGCAATCAGTGGCTTCGCTTTCCACTCCTGGCTTCATAGATAAGTGATGACTGACTAAAATTGCATGTTTGATAATGTGCAATATACTTGAATCAAACCCTCCACTTACATCAGTGCCCAAAGATACGTTAATATTGTAGTCGTACAAGTACTTGCGCACTGGAGCTTCACCACTGGATATAAACGTATTTGAAGTAGGACAATGTGATACCGAACATTTTTTGTCAGCAATAAGTTGGCACTCTTGTGGTGATAAATGAATACAATGAGCCAAAATAGTTGATTGATTTAACAAGTTGTATTTATTGTACACTTGACTATAGCTCTCGCAATCAGGAAACAATTTCGCTACAAGTTCAATCTCCAGTTTGTTTTCACTAATGTGCGTTTGTATGGGCAACTTCTTCTCCTTGCTTAGATTCCCCAAGTAGGTCAACATTTCCCTAGAACAGACTGGGGCAAATCTGGGGGTTATTATTGGCTTCACTAAGGATTCATGCACAGGATTAACCTCTTCTAAATGGTCAACAATCTTAGTCATTGAATTTACACAGTCGTCCAAACTTTCTTGATACTTTGGATAAGGATCATTACAATCCATGCACACTTTCCCCACAAATCCTCTTTGACCTAACACCAACAACAATTCAGCAAAATAGTTTGTAGTTTCCGGGTCAATCGTGGTGAAATATGATGCACATGTAGTTCCATTCATCAATGTACGTTGAATGACCCTGGTGTACACTTGCTTGGCAAATTCCAACTTCTTCAGGGCGTCATTGCCACCATTATCAGCAGTATCGTTGCAAAATCGATTTTCGAGGGGGAATGTATACTTGTTTAACCAATCTAGCAAAGGTGTATCCAACCCAATGCCAATATTGGGAAATTGCGATGCATGAATGTGAGTATCTATGAAACCAGGAAAGAAAAACTTTGTATAATCTTGAGATAAATCGATAAACTTGATCTCTTTGGAACTTGATGATGAACGCAACTGGAAAAACTCAATAGGTGACTCTCCCTCATGATCCAGTGGGTTATACTCTTTATATATGTAATCAATGACACCATCCGAACTGACCCCCACAAGAGTGTTAAAACTGATGTCCAAGTTATTTAAAGTTGGTGTATGAATAAATGTTCCATAGTATAAGGTATACGGTATTGGTGCAACAGCTTTAATAGAAAAGTCTTTGGTGATTGAGGGCATGGTCTGTGTCATTGATGCAGAGTCGGTGAAGTAGGAGGAATTGTTGCCGCAATTGTTGTGATTTATATAAGTTGGGGCAATCTTATCGTAGTCATTGTTTGTTCTTTTTTTTTTTTTATCGTGTGAAGATGTTTACGCTTCCATCGGAGGTTCCGAAACACAAACACATACACACATTGTGGAACCGAACGCTACTCAATGCCGTACGAGTCTATCGTGAGTGATTAATGCAGCGGGTGATGAGCCTAAACTGTCGGTGTGGCTGTGATGTGTTGGGTCTGTTTGAAGAAACGCTTAATGTTAGAATTGTCAAGATAATACTACTTCGGCCATTCATGATGAAAGGAACAAATGTCGAGTTGAGCTGTATTCCAAATGCCTAATTTAATATGTTAACTTGGTTGTTTCTTGAGGTTTGGGTGATGATCACATTTAAAGGTGAATCTCATTTCTTTGGTGTGAACATTACACTCAACATATTTTTTTCTCAATGGATCACAATGTACTTGTCAAAGTTAGTCAAGACCGACTCCAATAGAGTGCCCTTCTTTGCAATTTTCTCTCTTTTGTGTACTACGCAATTGAAAATACTGCTGCAATAAGTAGTAAGCATATCACACACCTCACTTCAATGTATCATTGTTCGACATTTATTTCATTGCATGACTGCATTATTCATGCTCACACTACTCTGCCTCGTACAGTTGCGTTTGTATGATCGTCATTATTGACTAGAGCTTGGCAAAAAGCGCAAAAATGTTTTGCGTTTGTTTAGTTACCGGGCACTCCATACATTGACGATACAACTTTACTTGATCTTTGAATATAGAACACAATTGATCATGTTACTCATCGGAACTTTCTGTGTGGGATGTTAGTTAGCTACATATTATAATCTTACTAATCATTACTAAGTGAATAGGTCATGTGGTAGCTCTATCCATGAAATGAAGTGTGGAGATATGTAGGGAAGAATATTTATCCAATAGGGGGCAAGCCACACAAGTCTACATATGAAGCCCGCGCCACACCTTATTGAGGAATGATGTTCCTAATAATACAGAAGTATAAATAGATCCCCTAACTCCCATCAACTTCCATCATTAAAGTCACACAATCTACTTACTTCGATTAATCTTCATTACACAAATAACCCTTATTAATATACATAATGTCTAAAGTCTCAATAGCTATCATTGGTCTCAACGGATTCATTGGAAAGCATGTTCTCAACGCTATCAACTCTGGTGTGTTTGACTCCAAGATCCAATTCCCCGTCAAAGCAATCACAAGAAAGGAAGGATCTCAATCAACAGACAAGATCAAATACATCGTATCTCCAGAGACTTCACCCGATGATGCTAATTTGATTGATTCACTTAAAGGGGTTGATGCAATTGTCGAATTGACGGGTCCTAATCCAGAATTATTTTCCAAGATTGAAAAGATTGTTGAAAAAGTGAAACCCAAATTGTTCATTCCATCACAATTTGGTGTCGACATAGCTCAGGTCAACTCCTATGCACCTGGATTTTTAGCTTTGAAAACTCAACACTCTCAAGCTGTTCGTAAATTGGGAATCAAGGTTGTTGATATAATAACCGCCTTTTTTGCCGTTCCTGGATCATTTCTTTACGAACAAGCAGGTGGAGTTGGTATTACAGAAAAAGGGGTAAACTTGATTGGTGACATTGATCAGAAATTCCATGTTTCCAAATTAGAAGATGTAGGTAACGTGGTTTTAGCAGTCGCTACTCATCAACCATACTCAGACTTGCCTGATACTATCCATGTTGCTAGTGAAGTGATCACCGTCAAGGATGTTATTGACAGGTATGAAAAATCCAAAGGTATCAAGTTGGATATTATTTCCAAGAAGTCTGCTGAAGAGGGTAAGAAAGAATTTGTTGATAAATTAAACGCTGGATTCAATCCAAAAGATTTCTTGTTCTACTTGCAGGTGATTGTTGCCCAAGGATTAGATAAGGGGACGTATTTCAGCAAATTGGATAATGAGTTGGTTAACCCAAACGAGTCATTATGGAATTGGGGTAAGTTTTAGAGACTGAGTTTGTGTAGAACTTCTTCTTTAGTGCGTCAATTATTACACTTCAAACAGTACATCTATTACTTTCCACGTCATGCAGGACCACATCGATCTTTGCCGTTTTCAGGTTCCTAAAGCAGCAGGTTTTGTGAAGCGCGCAATAGTTCTAACAACCGTCTTTGAATACAATGCCTACTAGTTCCAAGTACCAATTAAGTAACAGTTAAGCAATACTCTTATTTTGATTCGGGCAATCTCACACTGGTTGTCAACCCCTTTTAAGCATTATCAAGCAAACTCACACTTTTGGTAATACTACAAAAAGCAATCACAACCACATTTGTTTTGCTGTTTCTGTAGTTAATTAAAGTTTTATTGCAATAATTGAAGCCGATTAATCCTACATTAAAGTTTGTAAACTCTAACCTACACCATATAATCAGAAAGTCTTACTAAGAACCCTCCTTCAAATATTTGTCAGCTAAACACAATGACATATTGCGTTCAACAAACCTGTCAATAAGGGGATTTCTCAAAGTAATTACAAATATAGTCTTAGTAAGCATTAGTAAAAGTAGTAAGCAAGTTGGTAGCTCTGCTGATAAATCCGTATTTGTCACACAAAAGTGACAGCAGTTGCTCACAGAAGACAATAGAACAAATTAATGGTTTGTGGCACATGACCTTGGGCTGAGTTACTTTTTGTTTGATTACACACCATGTAGGATTCATAAATCCCAACTCTCAGGCTCATAACCATCACTAGCCAAAATCATATAAATATCACAACCAATACCTTCTTTTAGTTGCTACAACTCAAGCTTTAGAAATAACTTTTACACCCACTATACCACTCAGCACAATGTCCACATCTAAAGCATCAATTGCAATCCTTGGTCTCAATGGTAAACTAGGAAAACACGTCATCAATGCCATCAACTCGGGTATATTTGACTCCAAAATTCAATTCCCTGTCAAAGCAATCACTAGAAAAGAGGGCCACACCTCCACCGACAAGATTGAATACATTGTATCACCAGAAACATCAGTCGAAGACACCCATTTAATTGATTCACTCAAGGGTATTGATGTCTTTATTGATTTAACTGGTGCATCACCTGAAGCTTCAGAAAAAGTCAAGCAAATCGTCACCAAGATCAAACCTCAATTGTTTATCCCATCTCAATTTGGATCAGATGTTGAACAAGTTCAGAAATATGCACCCGGATTCTTGGCCAAAAAGACCCAATTATCGCAATCAATTCGTCAATTGGGAATTAAAGTGGTTGATATTTACACCTCATTTTTTGCAATCCCTGGATCTGTGCTTTATGATATGGTTACTCCAGTGGGGATTTTTGAAGATGGAATTCATTTGATTGGTGATATTGATCAAAAATTCAGTATATCGAAATTAGAAGATATTGGCAGAGTAGTCTTGTCAGTTGCCACTCATAAACCATACAAGGATTTACCTGATACCATTCATGTTGCTAGCGATACCGTTACCGTTAAGGATGTGATTGACCAGTACGAAAAATCAAAGGGAACCAAGTTGAATATTGTGTCCAAGAAGTCTGCTGAAGAAGGTAAAAAAGAATTTCTAGACAAATACAATGCTGGTTTTGATTTCAATGATTTTGTATTTTATTTACAAACAATCATTGCTCAAGGTGTGGATAAAGGTGTATACTTCGGCAAACTCGACAATGAATTGGTAAATCCAAATGAATCATTGTGGAAATGGAGCAAGTATCCATAGGACACTTAGTTGTATAGAGAATTCTGTAGGAGACCCTTTTTGAGAATCAATAACATATTACTTTGTCCTTTATCTGTATAATAAATTTGTATATACCTTTATATAATCTGTCCTTCGAATTCATAATGAAAACTCTAAAAAATGTTTTGTAATTAAACTCAGTCACCACCTTCTTCAATGGTTTATAGAATCAACTAAACTCTTTAACACCAATTTTTCATCCGATGATTGTTGCATCATCGATACATCGTCGTCTGCACCATCTTCACCATTAGCACCTTGGTTCCGCCTTTTGAACTGATCTTGCACTTGCTTTTGAGCTTCTTGCTGAACTTGGAGAATGTGTTGTTGCTGAGTAGTCAATAGCTGACCTAGCGTATGTGGCTGCTGCTGTTGTTGTTGTGGCGGTGGTGGAAAAGGTTGCTGAAGTGACCAATGCTGCTGCTGCTGCTGTTGCTGCTGTTGCTGTTGCTGTTGCTGTCCCAGTTGTGGGTACTGTTGCTGTGACCAACGCTGATTGTACATCTGTTGCAGTTGTTCAGAATCAGATATTTGACGAGGTATTGCTTCAAATTGGTAGTCATTGTATCCCATTTGTGGTTGATGCAGTGCTCTGCGTTGAAGTTGTGCTGATGAAACCCAAGGTTGGTTACTATTGTACTGCGTCCGACCCTGCATCTGAGGAGCTCGATTTTGGAAAGTGCTACCCTGTTGAAAACTTTGTCTTCTTCCGAGTCCTTGTTGTTGTTGCTGCTGCTTCTGCTGCTGCTGTAACGTGACTGATGATGCTGTTGGTATAATCGGTTGCGACATAATTTGCTGTTCAGCCATTTGCGGACGTTGCAGAAACTGCAATGGATGCTGAGCTTGTTGCAACGGCTTCAGGCTCGGTGAAGTTTGACCCAACCCAACATTGTTATTGGTGGAACTTCCTCCTCCAGGCAATGTTGCTCCAATTCCAGTACTCAATGGACTCAAGCTTGTTCTTGAAGCTTTAAAAGGCACACCGGTCACAGCACACATCCAAATTCTTGTCTTGTAAATTCGGAACAATTCACGCACCAAGTCTCTGAAATCAATCCTCTTTGATGTCGAATAGTAGAAAATCAATTTTTTTCGATCAAATTGATACTCTGCATCAATCAACTTCATTTGCAACAAATCTTGAGTTGTTGGCGATATGGGCGCACCACTCAATAAACAGCCGCTAGTAGCACTTGAAATCTTTGCAAGACATAATCGACATGCTTTCTCTTCATCTTGCTTCTTGTTCAAAATTTGAAAAACTTCGTTTGGTTGAGCTAGTGCCAATATTGATTTAGGAAATTGTAAAGTTGGTGGTGCAACTGAACTTGACAGGCTATGATGATGTTGTTGCTGCGATGCTAGGAAATGTGACCCAGGAGAATGTTGCGAATTAGTTAAGCTCCTCACTGATACATCATCCAACAAATTGTTCTCGACGTGTTCATTCAACGCTGCTTGCTGTTCTTGGAACTGCAACAACTTCAACAATCGAGCCTCATCAATCGACACATTCAACTTGAAAACCTTGCCCAAATCACGTCCACGATCAGCTTCAACAATAACTAAATCCCCAACTTTTATTTCAAATGAATTCTGACCCAAAGAAGCAGTTGCAGATGTAGGTGTCGTAGTTGTAGCTCCAGCTGTCATTGTAGGACTCGATATTGTAGTTGAACAAACCCCATTCGAAGAAGGGAGATAAAACACATCAATTCTCCCCGCCTTGAAACCAACCAAAACCAATTGGTAATTGCGCAATGATGACTCAATAGGAAACTTGGGCAACTGATATGCATCATTCAAAAACTTTTCTTCGTCAAAAAACCGATCATTCAACAACTTCATTGTCACTTTCACACGTTCATGGGGATCGGATTCAAAATAGTCATCAACCAATTGCATTGTAGCTGCATCATTTTTGGATGGTTGTTGTTGTTGTTGTCGTTTGGTCAATGTTGGTGAAACAACTTCATTATCTAATGTACGACCAAGAAGCCCTTCTGTATATGAATGACGTCTTATGGACTCAAAGCTCATTGGCGGTGATGAATTTGTTGCATCATCACCCATAAATGTCGTACCGGCTGCAGCAACTTCTTCGAGTGATGTAGGAGCAAATCCACTGATTGATGAAGACCTATTCTCAGCGGTTACAGCCGCGGCCGTATAATTCTCCGCATTTGAAGTACTCAATGGTGTGCTACGCATTGACATAGGAGGCTGTTTATGTGAAAAATATTGCGTAGTGAAGTTCAGTTGTTGTTGTGGTGGTGGTGCTTGCTGCTGTTGATCATGTCCATTCAACCTTGTTGGTGACCATATACTGCTAGACGACACGGGCGTTGGTCCGCTCGATGCTGATGGATTCGGCAGTGTCCAGATACTGGAATCAATAGATAACCCCCGATATTGTGGATGCAAAGGTACAACGTCTCCTCCTGCAGCACCTGTGCTTGTTGTTCCCTTTGAATCAGATATGCCCGACATCGGTGTGTTCCAAAAAGTATTTGCCCCATTTGATGCAAATCGATTAACTGAAGATCCTGAGTGGGGTGGTATTGATGACAATGCATTGTTCAATGGTTGAAATGAAGGTGATGACAATTGGTCTATATTGGGTATATTAAATTGGGAATCTAAACTAGGCATTTGATGGAATAATCGCTGTGAATCCTCAGTCTTTGCATGACTAGATTCAGTATTCAAATTCTGATCCAGTCTTTGATGATGAAGGTGATGGTGTTGTGGTTGGTATTTATAGTCATTTGATTGTTTGCTATTTTCCTGAGTCGGCCGTAATGTCGCCGCTACTCCATAATTATGCGCCATCGTAAATTGTTTCTGTAGGGGGGAAAAAATAAATCTCTAGACAATGAAACGTCCTTGTAAATATCAAAAAAAGAAAACGGAAAATGAGGGGGGTAGTTAAAAAGGAAAGCAAGTAAAATAGGTCTCCTCAGCTCTTGAGTAGCTAGTAAATGTGATCTCAGTATGAAAGTTTGTTTCTTTTTATGTAATCACTCGATATCAAAAAAAAAAGCACAACTGGTTTTGTAAGGATATCTCAAACAAAAACTAACAAAACTTTGATTCAAAAATTAATGGGGAAACTCCACACAAACAAAGTACTTTGTTTCCTTTTCTCACTCCTTTTGGTTCCTTAAATCTAAATCTGTTTGATACTGTATATATGTCCTTTCCCTCCTTTTGTGTGTAGAACCCCGGGTTTTGGCTTGTATTGACGAATGATCTCGGAGTATAATACAACGTAAACGTTTGAGTTCTGCTTTTGTTTCTCTCCTCTGAAACAATAGGAGTAGTCTCTTTAAGTGAAAAAAAGGATCTGGTGATTGATTTTGTGTTGAATGCGTCTCGGCTTAAATCACTAACTTTCAGAAATAAAATGGAATGATCCTAAAATGCGACCAATTAAAAGCACCTAGTTGTAGAACTCAATGTAGTCTATGAATGCGTTGATGAAATGTAGAAGTTGTAGCTCTCTATTTGCGACTTCTTTTCTCAAATTGAAGGGAAGATGCTTGGTTGATATCAAAGCAAATGCGTTTTTTTTTTTTTGTGAATACGGCACCGTTTGTCGTCAGTTAGAGTCACTCTCGTTGATGAATTTCGTCTTACCTCTGAAAGGGGAGTGTGAAGTAGAAATAATGACACGTCTATGAATAAATATGAATCAGAAAATGAGACCAGAATCACTGATGATCAAATGAGTGAAAAAACTTGAAGCCAAAAGGATATATGTAAAGGCGGTCTCGATGAATATTTTAAGCTCTCGGTGTTGTTTAAATTTGACTCTATCCTCTATACCACTCTTCAAATTCAATCTCTGTGATGGGGTAGACCCTCTAAAGAATAAATTGTCAATGGATTATAACAGTGAAGGTTTTTATACCTCTTTATCCTTGTATTGAACTTGGTTTTTCTTTGACCTAGCAGTGACCTTTGATTTTAAGGTTTTTTCTAAACTTGAAGTTTCTTCTTGAGAAGTAGTCAAATTAAATCTCTCTAATGATAATAATAATTGTAATAATAATTGTTATTAAAGTAGTATACTTGATATGCCTCTTGAGTGAAACCGCGTGTAAAAATCAGATCACAAGAAAAAAATAAAAACCTCACGCAATAATTTTATATCCAAAAACAAACTTATTATTTTGTCTGATTTTAGTCTAGTGGTCTCTTCCTTTTAGTGTGGTTTTACAGTTTCCGATACTCGTATGAGATGTATCACCTGTATGTATATATGTAAGCTGCACTCTGAAGGAAAGACCAAAAGCCACACCTCTGGATGTTAAAAATCTTGGTAAAGCTTTTTATTATGCACAGTTCTTAGCCGAAAAAAAAAAAATAATATGACTTGTCCTTAAGCCGGTTTTATCCAATAATGTACAGTTTCAGACTTAAAAGGGTGCTTCACTCTTTTCTTCTATGATTTTTCAAAGTGTAAGACGGTTTATAGATTGTGTTGGTTGAAGAAACAAGTTTGAATTGTAGTTGTAGTTGTGTATGCAATAATGACCTGATAACTAATTTGAAAAACCACTAAAGATTGAACTTATAACACTGTACTAAATCGCATCCAGAGAAACTCTGGACCCGTATATATATATATATATATATATATATATACAAAGTTATCTTTCGAAAGGGATATAGCAAATTAAGCACACCCCTTCTGAATAGGGTGACGGATACAGCATTGATATGTGTTTTTATGTGTGGGCAATTTTCCACAAGAGTTGCATATCTTTACAGGGAAAAGGAGTAAAAGATTAGACATGAATAGTACCTTTTCAGCAGAAGGAAAATATAACAACGGCGTTTTTTTTGTCACAGAGAGGGGTATGTAGTCTAAACTCTGTTCATGGTATCAATAGTGCAATCTCCCAATCATTAGACGTAGCGCAACACATAAAAACCGATAAAGTGAGTTATATTACACCATGAGGAATAATGATTTCGAGCTCAAGGTCCATGTGCTCACTATAAAAATAAAATCTATCAAAAGGAAAACATTGTTTCTTGATAATAATACATCAAAGATGGAAAAGAAACTGTACAGTATAGCTTCAAATGCCCGCATTTCTTTCTCTAGCTTCAAAGCCAAGCTATGCATCCATCTTCAAAAGGGGGTTGTCGAGACAAAGCAATAAAAGCAAACCAAAAGCAACCGAAAGCAAGTCCAAGCTTGGTCAATGTAGAAGAAATGAGTTTCCTTCCTTTACTTTGCTTCTGCACTCTGAAGTGAGAAGTTACAAATGACTAGTCACTGTATGTGAATGCCTCTCTCTTCTTGAGTTGCTTTTTTTTACGCTTTTCTAACTTGCTGCCATTGCCATCCCCTCTGTTGTAAACCAAACTCCGCCACAATAGAGTGACTTTTCAACTCATCAGATGAAATGTACAGTGATTTTATACGCTATTTTAATAGTCACGTGTATTACTACTTTTTTTCTCTTCTTTGTTCGCACCAAATGTTCATTTCGAGTAATTGCAACTACTTGATTAGGAATTGGCCTGAGCCACTCAACCAACCCGATCTAGAAATGAGGTGAAAAGAGTTCACAAAAATTGGGTGAAGGCTCAGTTTGTTGGTTTGTCTCAATTGGGTAACTTGGGTGCAAAAAAAAAAAAAAGAAAAGTAAAAGAGCACAGAGTAGCAGCAACCACTAAGTGTAAGGAAGGCCATTACAAAAAGATTGGGGAGAAAAGGTATTCAAAACATGTTGTGTTGAGGACTTATGTCAATCACAATCACTTCATTTTCTTTTTTTGAAAAAGTTCATTTATATTAGTTTGAAGCAAAAGACTATACAACTTAAAAGGCTTATAACGTAAACAAAGGTGCAAGTAGGAAGAGAGTCTTGGAATTGAAAATATTCAAAGCAACAACAGTTGGATTCAATTGAAGTCAAGTGTGGAAGTGTTTCACTATAACACTGAAAAACGTCTCTTTTCCTTCCTATTGATATTGTTGTTGATTAGGTATGTTACTATTCTGCATGTTTGAAAAATATGCATAGTCTCCATACGGTAAGTTGCCAGGTTGACCTCCTCCAGGTTGACCGGGTTGGCCTTGAGGTCCAGGTCCAGCACCACCAACACTACCAGGATTGCCTCCATACTGAGGAATACCATGAGGACCACCAGGTCCAGCAGCACCACCGGGTATTGGTTGTTGATGATGATGTGGTTGCTGCTGGTGGTGGTGATGTTGAGCAGCTGCTGCGGCAGCTGCTGCATGTTGTTGTTGCAATTGTGCATGTTGCTGTTGAGCTTGTTGAGCTTGTTGAGCTTGGTGCAGTTGTTGTTGGGAAACGGGAGCTGGAGCAGCAGCGGATGGAGCTGATGCAACAGGAGGAGCGGGACTTTGGTCAGGAGATTCACCTTGTTCACCATCACTCTGATCTTGATCACCACCAAGCCCTTCTTCTGGTGCATTCAAGCACGCTTGAATCAAATTCTTACCTTCTGGTTTTGTCACCAATGGTTGTAACTTTGGTGTGGTGAACGTATACACTAATCCAGTTTCAGAAACAACCAATAAAAGAACTTGGGTCCCAGTCAATACACTCAATTCATACGCCTTTTTCATAATCCCAGCTTTTCTTTTACTAAAAGTGATGTGACGTCTGCTCTTGTCCTGAATGAACTTGATTTCAATCTTTCTTCTCTCCTTCTGGGTCTTACCTGATGAAGGAACATCATCATCGTCGTCGTCATCGGGTGGGTTGGCTTGAGTAGTGTTGTGGATTGGATTTCCGTTGGCGCCGGTTTCGTACTCGGCATTTTCTTCAATCTTGGTAGACATCTAGACAGTTGGTTAGAATTTAGTTCTCTCACTCACTTGGTAAAAAGTAATAAACCATAGAAGACAGTTTTTTGCATAGCATTTCCTAATTGGTACACAATGAATCAAAAAGGAAAAAAAAAAAGGAACCCAAAACAAGACAGAGCCCAATAACAAATAGAATGTTTAATCTGGGCTTGCGTGGGCTCAACTGAATTCCCCATGTATCACAATACATTCATTCTGCAAAGTGGGAATATACATACGGCCACAGTTTATATATATATATGTGTGTATGGGGTGTTTGGACAAATGTTTATACCTCAATCTTGTGTATATTTTTGATGGTTTCCTAGTTAGTCAAAAAAAAATTCTTTTCTGTCTCTCCCTTTTTTTGTTGATCTTTGTTTACTCGATCGGGTCTTGTTTTTACCGCTATTTTGTATGTGTGTATGGATGTTTTTATCTATTTCACCCACAAAATTAGAGGTCGTGCATAGAGCTACAAATTTATATACAAACCTTATATATCATAACCTGTAGGTTGATGCTATAACAAAAAGAGAAAGAATTACTCTATTACTTTACTTTTTCACCTTGCTGTGTAGGACCTGCATGTATGCCTAATTACCATTGATTTGAACTTCATGTTTCAAAGGTGAGTCAACTGAGTTGACAGCCTCGGATTCCTGCTTTACCACAATCTCTTCCTTCCTCACAGGCTCTGTCACTTCGGGAGTAGATTGTGCTGTACTAGCAGGTGTAGACTGGGCAGTACTGTTTTCACTCTTCACTACAAGTTCATCCTCAGTATTCTCTCTAACTTCAATCCCCAATCTTTTCAATATTTTTGCCGTTTTGTCTTTGAATTCGTGTTGAGCTTGGTCAGAACTGTGCTTTCTTTGGTCCAAGATTAGTGCTCTTAATAGCTGGCTTTTGGTTATTGAAGATCTGGGTAATTTCGAAATCAATGCCAGAAATTGGGTCAATAAATGGCAAAGTTCATCAGTATTGGGAGTGGCTGATAGTAACTGTTCAATCACTTGTTCTTCAATCTTTTTGAATTTTTCAATTGATTTTTCATAAAGTTCTGAAAACTGGCTTATATCAGGGATATTGTCAAATACAGCTTTTTGTTCTGCTAGACTGTCGAAAATGTAATTCCCTTCTTTGATACTATACTTGTTAATATCTTGTAACCCCCAATCAGAATCGTACTGGGCCAATAGTTCCCTTTCTGCTTCCCTTTTTGCCTCTGCAATTGATCTCTTACTGCTTGTCAGTTTTGAGGTAGTTGATACTTTTTGCTTTTTGCGAGCCGGTGTCTTGACCACAACAGTCTCCTCTTCATCATTTTCATCATTGTCATCATCCTCATCCATTTCTATGACATCTGGCGCACCTTTCGACCCATACTTGATAAACACCTCCATGTCCAATGGATCACTGGCAAGTCTAAATGCCTGATCCAACACGGTGTCTTTTCTCCTCTTTTGTGAACTTTGAACAAAATGAGCAGCAATATCATCTTTACTCAATGGTTTGATATCATTAGATTTGATCCATATATATGTATCATCACTGAAGAACTTGATTGGTAATACATTTGGTGTTGGCTCTTGTTGTTTATTCTTGGGTCGTTTGTTGAGTATATGTGATGGCAAGAGGTCTGGGTCTAATACCATAGCTGGCCATGCTGGATACCCTTTAACTTTAGCTATAACAATGCTTTTTGGTGGATACTCTTCTAACATGAGTGTATATATGGTGCTAAGCTGGAAATTAATCTAGACGTGTGTCGGACAAATTTTTCCGATGTTTTTCATTTTTTTTGGTTCATATTCAATGTCGTGTTTATTTATGCGATACGACACACCAACTGGCGACAGGTTTAATACACAATCACATGTTAGAAACATACACCTTGTTTTGGATCGTAATTGCAAAGTTGCAATAATGTAGTAATGGACTTGCCAAAGAAGAAGGTGGTCACTTCTATAAGGTTATATCATGTGTGATCCGCACCTAGTTGAAGCTGTATCGTACCCCATTGGTTATTGAATAGAAATAAATTGCACAAAAAACAGTCTTTTGTAATTTGTTTCCGAACCCTCCCCACGTTCTCCGATGTACACAAAGCAACTATTCTTTCTGTTGGGTACACAAATATATTTGTATACTTCTTTCCCATATATGTGCCAAAGAGATGCTTTTTCTTTTAAGTACGAAGAAAACAGTTTGGTATGTGGGACGATTGGGAGCCTTTAGAGCAGTGTGTGTTCTGTCAAAGTTGAAGAGTTGTACGTTTGAAAGATGCTCGAATCTTGCTCTGTCTTTTTTATTTTTCCAATAATCGAACGATTATCTCGGATAGACTTTAATGACACAATTCAGTCAAAGATGAAGGTTGAACTGAAGTGATTTCCAGTTAAAATAACACTGTAGTGCGTGAGAATCCGTAAAGCAACTTACTTCCTCTGTCCCCGTAAGACAATGGTCCGATAAGTTAATACCGTGAATAAATTCAATTTAGGCAGTTGATATATCTTTAACTCCGAAATTAAAACTTCACCCTTTTCTTCCTTTTGTTTTTTTTTTTTTCTCTTTTGATTGAGCAATGTTTCTCTCTCTCTCTCTCTTGTTCACTTTTATTGTTCACACAAAACCTTCCCTTCCTCCCCCCCAAAAAAAAACTAGAACGAAAATCATACGTCCGGTCGACAGACGAAAAATCTCTTTCCCTCTCACCCTCTCAGCCCCCCTTTCTTTATAAATATTTCATCAATTGACCATCCCTTGTTTATCTATTCTGCATTAACTCAATTGGTATCACCTTTGTTTTCTTCCCTTTGCTATTGCTTATTACCATCATGTCTCAGGATTATCTTACTCCGTCAACTTTACCACATCCTCCCTTGAAGAGAACCAACACTGGGTTCACACCCAACCAGATTATTGCCTTGGATGCCGAAATTCCTGCTTCGGCAAAGGAAACTTGGTTCAAGTACTCCCAATTGGATATCTTGGATTCAAATTATAGAGGACCACGTCACAAGAGCGATAGTGTGCACACAATTGTTGACGATGCAGATAAGTTTGAAAAGGAATTTGTTAACCATGTTGAAACTTCATTGGGAAGATCCATGTACAATTGTGACGACTTGGCTGCTTATCAAGCTGCTGCAAATACTGTTAGAGATGCATTGGTTATTGATTGGTCCAACACTCAACAAAGGCAAACTATTCAAGATGGGAAAAGAGTATATTACTTGTCATTGGAGTTTTTGATGGGAAGGGCTATGGACAATGCATTGATCAACTTGAAGTGTGAGAAAAATACTCGGAGCTCATTGAATGAATTGGGATTCAGCTTGGAAGACGTTTTGGAACAGGAGCCAGATGCCGGTTTAGGTAATGGTGGTTTAGGTAGATTGGCTGCTTGCTTTGTCGATTCATTGTCTTCGAAAAACTATTCAGGTTGGGGTTATGGTCTCAACTACCAATATGGTATTTTCAAACAAAAGATTATCGATAGTTATCAAGTTGAAACTCCTGATTATTGGTTGAGATACACTAATCCATGGGTTTTGGACAGACATGAAATTCGTATTCCTGTTGACTTTTATGGCTATGTTTATCAAGAACAAGACCCCAATACTGGTAAAGTGAAAAAAAGTTGGAGTGGTGGTGAAAGAATTTTGGCAGTTGCTGCTGATTTCCCCATCCCTGGTTACAATACTGATAATACCAACAACTTGAGATTGTGGAATGCCAAACCAACTCACGAATTCGACTTCACTAAGTTCAATGCTGGTGACTATCAACAATCTGTAGCAGCTCAACAAAGAGCAGAGGCAATCACTGCCGTTCTTTATCCTAACGATAACTTCGAACAAGGTAAAGAGTTGAGGTTGAAACAACAATACTTTTGGGTTGCAGCTTCATTACATGATATTGTTCGGAGATTTAAAAAGAACCACAAGACCAACTGGAAAAAGTTTCCTGATCAAGTTGCTATTCAATTGAATGATACCCACCCAACATTGGCAATTGTTGAATTGCAAAGAATCTTGGTTGATTTGGAAGGCTTGGAATGGGACTATGCATGGTCGATTGTCACTCAAGTGTTTGCCTACACCAACCACACGGTGTTGGCTGAAGCTTTAGAGAAATGGCCAGTTGATGTAATTGGTCATTTACTTCCAAGACATTTGGAAATCATTTATGACATTAATTACTTCTTTTTAAAGTTTGTCGAGCATAAATTCCCTAATGATCGTGACTTATTGAGAAGAGTATCCATCATTGAAGAAGGATACCCTAAATCAGCAAGAATGGCTTATTTAGCAATTATTGGATCTCACAAAGTCAATGGGGTTGCTGAGTTGCACTCTGAATTGATCAAAACCACTATTTTTAAAGATTTTGTCAAGGTGTTTGGACCCGACAAGTTTACCAATGTTACCAATGGTATTACTCCAAGACGTTGGTTGAGACAAGCAAACCCTGAATTGGCTGCTTTGATTGCCAAGAAGTTGGATGATCCTAACTACGAATACTTAACAAACTTGGGAAGATTGAAAAAATTAGAACAATTTATTGATGATGAAAAGTTTTTAAGAGAATGGGATGCCATCAAGTTTAACAACAAACGCAGATTGGCGGCTTTGATTAAACAAGAAACAAATGTCGATGTTGATCCTACTTTACTTTTTGATGTTCAGGTTAAGAGAATTCATGAATACAAGAGACAGCAAATGAATATCTTTTCCGTCATTTATAGATACTTGCACATCAAGGAATTGCTTGCCCAAGGTGTGTCAATCGACGAAATTAAGGAGAAATACTACATTTCTAAAGCATCAATCTTTGGTGGTAAAGCAGCACCCGGTTACTACATGGCCAAAACCATTATTCATTTGATTTGCAAAGTGGGTGAAGTTGTCAACAACGATACTGAAATCGACAATCTTTTGAAAGTGGTGTTTATTCCCGATTACAATGTTTCTAAAGCAGAAATTATCTGTCCTGGTTCCGACTTGTCGAACCACATCTCAACTGCTGGAACTGAAGCTTCAGGAACATCCAATATGAAGTTTGCTTTGAATGGTGGATTAATCATTGGTACCGTTGATGGAGCCAATGTTGAAATCACACGTGAAATTGGTGAAGAAAACATTTTCCTTTTTGGAAACTTGGCTGAATCAGTTGATGAAATCAGACACAAACATTTTGTTGAAGGAGTACACATTCCAAAGACTTTGCAAAAAGTGTTTGATGCTATTCAACAAGGTCAATTTGGAAACGCTGATGATTTCAAGCCTTTGATTGAAAGTATTAGAGATCATGGTGATAATTATCTTGTTTCTGATGATTTTGATTTGTATTTGGATGCTCAAAGAAAAGTTGAAAATGTATTTGGCCATCATGGTGCTGATGCTGAAGATGAAGATCATTTAAAGAGATGGGTTAGAAAATCGGTTTGGAGTGTTGCCAACATGGGCTTCTTTTCTAGTGATAGATGTATTGATGAGTATGCTGAAAATATCTGGAATATCGAACCATCTAATATTTAGGTGGCGGTGGGTTTTAGTGATAGATCAAGGGAAGGAATGTTTAGTGTATAGAGAGAGAAAGGAATGATTAACAATTGTTCGTGTGATTCTTCCGTCGGATTTCCGAGTCCGTGGCGTGTGTTTCTTGTTTTCTGGAGTAACAATAGGTTTGTAATGAATTCGTTGCACAAATGCACCACACTTTTTACTGTTTACCTTTGTTGCAAACTTCGGCATTGGTGTATGTCCGGTTCCGAGCTAGTTCCGATGCTATACAAGACGTACACCAAATATCCAAAAGAGAAGCTCGAGCGATGTGGTGAAGATAACGTGGTTTTGCTGTTAACCCTACAAACAACAGATCCAATCATGACGTAATAATTGGACTCTATTTTTAGTTTCATGCCACCCAAGAACTAAATGGAGAAACGTGACTTTGTGTAATTATTAAATCCGATATGCACAATTTGCCGTGGATAAAAAATGGGGATGCAAGGATACGAGGCTTAACTTGGACTTGGTGCCAGCTCACACGACTCCCGTGAATATCGCAAGTGATGTACTTTCTATCCAGTGTCCAGTGCCATGTCTATGAACCTGTTCACTTTTTACATGGCGCGCATTTGTCATGTGTCAAAAAAAATTAAAATTCTTCAAGTCTGCAACCATGTTGAATCGTGAGAGATTGGAATACCCTAGCAACGCATCTATCTTCACCTTACCAAACCTCCATAGCAGGTATAGAGTTTTTGCTTAATCACGTTGTTTTCGCGAAGTTGCACTAGAGCTGTAAAAAACAATAGAGAGCTGATAATGCTAAACAATAGCAAGAAATCATCTCGGTGGAATTGTATGAAATTTGCCAAACACAAAAGAAAGTCCCCCATACAAAAGAACAATGATTCCCCCACGATTCCTGTATATGAAAGTTTCCTTTTGTTCACGTTACTAAAATTATCTTCCCCACCTTCTCTTGCTTACCAAGACCATAAACGAAGGAAGATGATGTCTGCTTCAGTTTTCGAGACTTGATCCAAATCCTTTATCAGACTACAGTCAAATGTGTCACATGCCACTATGAATGCTACAGTAGCTGTGGCTGTTACATTTGCATGTTCTCCCCACTTGCCACTTTGCCGTGTTTTTTTTGAGTTTACATGCAAGGAAGCTAAACATATGGCTAAAATTTTTCCTTCAAACATTAGCAGAATCAATTTTGTGCACCGTTTCTAATACACTAAGCGTGACAAGTATTGCACAATGAAGTGTGAAGACATAATAGACACGCACACATTAGCAATAACTCTGGGGTTCCAGTAAACGCCGTGTATAAATAGGATGCAATTCGCCAAACAAAACACCACTGCAGCTACCTCATCCACATTCACCTGCTGTACAACATGGACTCCGACGAAGTTAAAGCTACCGTTTCTGAGAGTGAACACTCAGAAAAGTCCAAACAGTATTTAAATGTTAATTTGAATGACTGCGAAGACCCAAACAGAGTACATACGTTTATGGGATTATCAGGACCAAAATTGAACTATGCAGTCTCAATATTTGCTGGTGTTGGATTCTTATTATTCGGTTATGACCAAGGTGTTTATGGAAGTTTACTCAGTCTTGATTCTTTTGAAGACACTTTCCCCTCAATGAAGGCATCAGTAAACTCAACTTTGCAAGGTGCAGTCATTGCCGTTTACGAATTAGGTTGTGGGTTTGCTGCCTTGTCAACTGTTTATCTTGGTGATAGGTTGGGAAGACTCAAATGCATGTTTCTCGGGTGTGTTATTGTTATAATCGGAGCTGCGTTACAAGCATCTGCATTTACAGTTACTCATTTAGCAATAGCAAGAGTGTTTACTGGGTTTGGTACTGGTTACTTAACCTCAACAGTGCCTGTGTGGTCATCGGAAATGAGTAAAGCTAAATCAAGAGGTAAATTGATTATGATGGAAGGTAGTTTGATCACATTGGGTATTACCATTTCATATTGGGTTGATTTTGGGTTCTATTTTGTTGACAAGGGTGGTGATCCCAAAGCTATATCATGGAGAATCCCCGTTGTGCTTCAAGCTATATTCCCAATTCTTTTGATTATGTTTGTTTTCAAATTCCCCGAGTCACCACGTTGGTTAATGGCAAAGGGAAGAGTGAGAGAAGCCAGGATAGTTTTCAGTGCTTTGTATAACCTCCCTGAAGGAGACGAGAAAATAACGGACCAATTGACAGAGATTCAAAGTGCCATAGAATTGGAAGAGGCCAACGATAAAGGCTTTAGTCTTAAATCATTGACCAGTCAAGGCCCAACAAGAAATTTTCATCGTTTGAGTTTAGCTTGCTGGTCGCAAATCATGCAACAAATTTCAGGAATCAATCTAATTACATATTATGCTGGTACTATTTTCCAAAATTATCTCCACATGTCTCCCTTCAATTCGAGAATCTTGGCTGCTTGTAACGGTACCGAATACTTTTTGGCCTCGCTCTTTGGTATTTTATTTATTGAAAGAGTTGGAAGGAGAAGGCTCTTGTTTTGGGGAGCTGTTGGCCAATCCCTTGCCATGGTTGCCTTGACAGTGGCGGCATGGAAATCCCAGGTGGCTTTTGATACTGGTGGAAACAGTACACCACCTGGAGTTGCTGCTGCGGTTTTCCTTTTCGTGTTCAACTCCGTATTTGGTATGTCGTATCTTGGTGCAACTTGGCTATACCCACCAGAAATATCGGCATTGCAATTGAGAGCTCCAACGGCAGCATTATCAACAGCAAGCAACTGGGCTTTCAATTTCCTTGTTGTTATGATTACTCCAGTTGCTTTTGAAAATATTCAATATTACACCTACACAATCTTTGCTGTCATTAATGCATTGATGGCGCCAGCAATTTACTTTTTTTATCCGGAAACTTCAGGTCGAACCTTGGAAGAAATGGACTTTATTTTCAATCAATGTCCGGTTAAGGAGCCATGGAAAGTGGTTCAAATTGAAAAGAATACACCAAGGAGACGTTATGCTGAAACCGACTTAGAAAAGCCAACCACGGAGCATATTGATAACGTGGAATCGGATGGTATACTTGATAAATAGGTCTATATATGAACGATACAATTATACAGCCTAATTTGCATCTCTGCTTTTCATAACATGAAGCTCTTTCTTTTTTGTCTCTCTGGCATCTTTCTACGCGTTAAATTAAATGGCTTTATTTTTTTTTCTAGATCTTTCACATCTTCTGATCCCATCTTTTCCTTTTCATACCGTACAATAATGCCAGATATACTTCAATTGATAGTCAATCAGACATCTCCGGACAACAATGTTCGTAAACAATCGGAGCTTGAGTTTAACGAAACCGTGAAAAATAACCCATCAGAGGCTACATATTTGATACTAGATGCATCAGTAAACAATACACTTCCCATTGATGTTCGTCAATCATGTCTACTTCATTTGAAACGGTTGGTGCCCAAATTTTGGTCAATGGGGTTTTCATCGTTTATTGGACCACCAATTGACCAAGAATTGAAGAAAGTTATTAGGACAAAATTATTGGAGTTGGTTTTAGGGTCTGGAAATTCCAAAATTAGAAACGGTGCCGCTTACGCTATTGTTCAGATTGCGTCAGTGGACTATCCTGATGAGTGGCCAGATTTGATTAATCAGTTATACTCCGCAGCTTCTGACTTGACTAATGAGGAAGCGATGTTGGGTGGTTTGCAAGTGTTGACTGACTTGGTTGATGATTTGATTACTGAAGAGCAGTTCTGGGATGGAGGTGTAGGCATTGGTATCAACAATCACTTAAATCAAATCTTACATAGCTCTGGGGTTGCTATTCCAGTAAAGAACCAAGCATTGAAGTTGTATGAAAACGTATTGGCTGTATTTCAAAGCCCTGAGGCATTTGCTAATGCCAATAGGAAGGAGACTGTTCTTCAACAAGTGAACGCAACTTCGGAGATATTGTTAAACTTGATAAAGTCACATGGTGTCAACTTGGTTCAATTGGATTTCAAAAGCAACCTTTTCAAGGTTATTGGTTCTATCATTGGCCATTTTCACCAACGAATCTCAAAAGAGCTTAAACAGAGCGTTTTGATAGCTACTTTACAAAACTTGCATTTGTTGGCTCCAGTCTACAATGATGTGGCTTTGAATACTTATGACGCGCCTGAGTTTTCTGAGTTGGATGCACAAGAAGTGCTTAATACTGTAATTTATAACTTGTTCAACACGATAGCTAGTATTCAACATGACGTGCTGATTTCACAAGTGAGCTCAATAGGTGAATTTTATAAAGATGCAGTTGTTTGCACAGCGTTGCCGAAGGACCGATTGGAGGAATATGCAGACGACCTCAACCTGTATGTCAGTGATGTTACTGGTTTGTCAGTAGCTATAAATCCGCGTGATGCAATAATTGATTTATGGGGTGAATTGAATGAAACCGATGCTTGTGAAATTTGCAACTTGATCAATGAGCTGTTTTCAAGTGATGAGAGAATATTGGAGGCGGAGCTTTACACGTTGGAAGGGTTGTTGTCCAATGACGTACAATTACCCGAAACTCCACTAAACACATTGCTATCGTTTATAAAATACGACCAAAGGATAGTGGCATCAAGGTGCATTTTGTTATTACCCAAGTACTTTGAAAACTTTATGGAAAAGGAAGCGAAAAGGGTATTTGCTGATATTCTTTTGTTTGCGGAAAAGGGTAACTCTTTGATTCAAATGTCCACGCTTGTCAGCTGTAGCTATTTCCAACAAGTAATTGAGTTTTCTACCTTGGAAAGCACGCTACAATTGATCATCTTCAAACTTGCATACGCATTATTAGATGAGTGCGAAGAAGATGGGCTCCCTGTTTTGTTGGAGGCAGTCACGCTGGCAATTTCGATTAATCCAAAGCTTGCATCGGAGCAAAACATTGTGTCCCGTGTCAGTGTGGTGGATGTTGTTTTCAAGATTGCTTTTAAGGATCCAGCAAACGTGCAATTGATATCAGACTCATCTGATTGTTTGACTGCATTGTTACAAAACATTGACACCCAAGACTACATAAGTGTTTGCGAAAAGTCGTTGCCGTTTATATTTGAAATCATGGAGAAGAGCAATGGTGAATACACACCCCAATTATACTTGAGCTTAGAGCTTCTCAGCATCATTATAAAATCTTCCCCCGGTGAGCTACCACCAAGGATATTCGAATACGCATATCCCATATTGCAGAATGTTTTACTTCGATCATCAGATGATCAAGTACTTCAAAGTGGAGGTGAAGTGTTTGATGAATTGATTAGAAAGGCGTCAAAATTGTTTGTAAATTACAAAGATCCTTCAACTGGTGTCTCTGGGCTTGAATCAATGATGCAGCTTGTTTCAAAATTTTTGTCACCCCAATTGTCTGATAGCGCTGCAAACAAGTGTGGGTTAATAGTTGCATCACTAGTGAATGAATTCCAAGACTATTTGTCACCCCAGCTATTAGTTCAAATACTAGAGGCAACTGTTAATAGACTTGTTATTGCCAAAGAATCTATCACGATTGAAAACTTGATTACGGTATTTTGTCAACTAGTGCTCAAGTCTCCCGAAGATACGATAAATTTCTTGAGCAGTATGGTGGTGAACGAGAAACTGGGATTAGAAGCTGTTGTACCTATTTGGTTCGAGTCTTACGAAGTTACTCGAGGGTTTGATCAAATCAAGCAAAACTCTTTAGCCTTGGGTAGAATATTTACATTGGGTGACCCAAGAATTGCCAATTTGACTGTGAATGGGGAGATAATTCCATATGATGGCGATTTGATCATAACAAGATCCATGGCCAAAACAATGCCTGATAAATATACCCAAATTTCAGCCGCTTTGAAAATACTTAAGCTTTTGGTTAGTGAGTTGCAGTTCCAATGCCAACAGCCCAGTGCTGGCGATTTCACCCATGCAGGAGAGAACAATGAAGCTCAAGTTGAAGAAGAAGATGATGATGACGAAGGTTGGGAGGATATGGATGATATTGGAGTGCCCAATTTCGCAAAGTTGAAGTCGTATGTGGACGACGATCACAAGGACAGACCTGAAGATGATAGTTTGAAATCATTGTTGGTGGAGTTTTTCAGAGAATGCACTAGTAAGAACTTGGGCAATTTCAGTCATTACTATGAAGAGTTGAACGATAATGAGAAAAAGATTGTTGGTGAATGTCTTATATTTTAGGAAATGCATAGTATTATATAGTTACGACACAAAAAAGATTTTGGCTTTTTGTCATCACATCGAATTCTTTTTTTTTTTTTTCAGAATCGCAAGTCTTCACTACATTTCCAGTTAATGAAGAGTCTACAACGAGCTATGTCTTTTGCAACGAAACTACTCAAAGTCAGACCTGAATCTATTGTTTTCACGAAAGATCAACCTCTACCTCAAATCAGTGACAAAGAGACCGAGGAAAATCTCAAAATAGCGGCAAAGGAATTGCAAACGACAAACAACGTCATTGGGTTTCCTACTGAGACGGTATATGGACTTGGAGGTTCAGCATTGTCTGATGAGTCTGTTAAATCTATCTACCGTGCAAAAAATAGGCCAGCAGACAATCCATTAATTGTACATATTTCCTCCCTTGCTCAACTAAAAAGCAAACTCCTACCGCCAAACTACGAGATACCTCAACTTTACAAAGAATTGATCGATGAGTTTTGGCCAGGACCATTGACAATTCTACTACCAGTGCATCAAGGGTCACCGATCTCCCATTATGTCACTGCAAATCAGGATACATTTGCCGTGCGAATGCCACAACACCCGGTTGCAAGAGCGTTGATTGCAATAAGTGACTTGCCTTTGGCAGCTCCTTCGGCCAATTCATCCACTAAACCTAGTCCTACCATGGCACAACACGTAATGCATGACTTACTGGGAAAAATACCATATGTTTTAGATGGTGGACCAAGTAATGTGGGAGTTGAATCAACTGTTGTGAACGGATTATGCTCACCACCAATGTTGTTACGTCCCGGTGGGATTTCAGTCGAGGAGTTGAAAAGAGTTGGTGGTAAAGAGTGGGAGAATGTGCAAATCGCCAAGCGCACGGCTGAAAGCAATGAAGCTGTAAAGACACCTGGAATGAAATATAAACATTATTCGCCCAATGCAAAGGTTATACTATTTATCAACTGTGGTGATGGGGAAGAGCTGATTAAAGAGTATATCAAAGCGAAGAACATAGATTTGAGTCAAACTAAAGTTGCACTATTAAAATCAAAGCGATTTAAAGATGTTGAAGGCATTAAAGTGGGTAAGGAGTTGGGTAAAAGCGGTGAAGAGATTTCAAGAAACCTATTTAAGCTATTGCGACAAGTCGATGAGGAGGATAAGGTGGATATTATATTTGTAGAGGGAGTGGACGAGACCAATGAAGGGTTGGCAATAATGAACAGATTGAATAAGGCTGCCGTTGAAGTAGTTGAAAAGTGAAGCGATCACAGAGAAGGAGATAAGTATTATAGAATTGTGTTGATATAGCTTGTGTACTATAAAGAGGCATTCTCAAAAGGGTAATTTTTTCTCACTTAATTTGCGCGTGGAATGGGGGCGGCCCAAAAGGAGGGCGACTGTGGAATTTTGCAGGGCGGAGGCGAGAGAAAGAGAGACAGACCAAAAAATGTGTCAATCGTTGAAAGACATGTGTCTCACACGTACAAGCAACAATGAATTGATTTCCTATAGCAATACGCGTATGTAGCTGTTGCAATCCACAATCGTTTGTGTATATATCGTAAAGGTGTAGATTGCATTCACCTTCACTGAAATTCTACATTCACCAAATTTTTTTTTCTTCTGTCTCTTCACTCACTCACTGACAATCTTTTGCTTTTCTTTTTTTTTTTATTATTTTTTTTCAAACCTTTTCAACATGTGTAAACGTAAACTTCCACGTCTTTTGGAATTTAAAAATCTTTGCAACACGCTTTCAAGACAACATCACAAATCTATTTGATCAGATTCTACTTTCCTAATACACATCCAAACACCCGAAAGATATAACGCACCATACATATGGAAGTATGAGCAATCCCTATGATATAGATCCAGATCAAGTGAAACTTCCGCACAAGGCAAATACCCCATCACTAAAGTTTTGTTCCAAATCTATTGCAGATACAGCATCAGAGCTAGCTACAGACCTAAAGCTAGGGTTGAGTAGCAATCAAGATGTATTGAATCGAAGATCGATATACGGGGCAAATGAATTGAATAGTGATGATGATGACAGTTTAGTATGGAAGTTTATTTCATCGTTTTATCAAGATCCATTAATCTTGTTATTGATTGGGTCGGCCGTTATCAGTTTTTGGATGGGTAATAGGGATGACGCCATTAGTATAACATTGGCGATCACGATTGTTGTCACTGTAGGTTTTGTTCAAGAGTACAGATCAGAAAAATCATTGGAGGCGTTGAATAAATTAGTTCCAGCAGAGGCCAAGTTGACTAGAAACGGTAATACATCACACGTGCTAGCATCAACTGTTGTTCCTGGCGATTTGGTGCATTTTGCACAAGGAGACAGAATACCGGCAGATGTAAGATTAACTGAGGCTGTGTATTTGAGTATCGATGAGAGTAATTTGACGGGGGAAAATAGACCAGTGAAAAAGACCATTGATGAAGTTACCATGAGAGACCCACCAGTGAATGAAAGAACGGATATTGCTTTTATGGGCACGTTGGTGAGAGATGGTCATGGAAGTGGTATAGTTGTCGGAGTTGGTGCACAAACCGTATTTGGTACTGTTTTTGAGATGATGAGTGAGATTGAAAAGCCCAAAACTCCATTGCAACAAGCAATGGACAAATTGGGTAAAGATTTGAGTATATTCAGTTTCGTTGTCATTGGTGTGATTTGTCTTATTGGGATATTCCAAGGGAGATCGTGGCTTGATATGTTTCAGATTTCGGTGTCGTTGGCTGTAGCGGCTATCCCTGAAGGTCTACCTATCATTGTCACCGTAACTTTGGCATTGGGTGTATTGAGAATGGCTAAACAAAAGGCAATTGTTAAGAGATTACCAAGTGTTGAAACATTGGGTTCAGTTAATGTAATTTGCTCAGACAAGACGGGGACATTAACACAAAATCATATGACAGTGACGAAAATATGGACTGCTGATTTCAAAGGTAGTTTCAATACACCATTTCTTGTTGTTGAAAAACTTGACGATAATGCCTTGCATCACCAATTGACTGATAACATGAGAAAAGTATTGGAGTGCGGTAATATTTGTAACAATGCGCGGTACTCATCCGAAAGTGAAAAATACGTGGGAAATGCCAGTGATATTGCCTTGCTTGAATGCTTGCCTCATTTTGGACTAGAAGATATACGTGGGCAAAGAGAGAGGGTGTATGAATTGCCATTTTCTTCAGCTAAAAAATACATGGCCGTTTGCGTGCATAGAGGTGATATGGATAAGCCAGAGACATTGGCAAAGGGGGCAACAGAAAAGATATTGGCTCATTGTACGAAATATTACGACGAGCATGGCCAAACCAAACCTATAACTGGTGCGATAAAAGAGCTTATTCATGAAAAGTCGAAAGTGTTGGCTCATGATGGGTTGCGAGTTTTAGGGTTTGCACAAAACAACAAGAAGTTTATCAATGAAAAAGATGAACATAGCGAACCAGAAGAATTGATATTCTGTGGTTTAATTGGTATGAAAGATCCACCAAGACCCAATGTTGGTAAATCTATTTCCATGTTGATGAAAGGTGGAGTTCATGTCATTATGATTACTGGAGACTCTCCCTCTACTGCGGTAAACATTGCCAAGCAGATTGGTATGCCGATAACGGGAGATCGTTCAGTGATGACCGGCGACCAAATCGATCAACTCAAGGAAGGCACCCTAAGTGAGGCTATACACAATGTATCTGTTTTTGCAAGAACAACGCCTGAGCATAAAGTCAAGATTGTTAAAGCGTTACAGCGAAGAGGCGATATTGTTGCCATGACTGGAGACGGTGTTAATGATGCACCGGCATTAAAGTTGGCTGATATTGGTATTGCCATGGGTAAGAATGGAACTGACGTGGCCAAAGAAGCAGCAGATATGGTTTTAACTGATGACGACTTCAGTACTATATTGAGTGCCATTGAAGAAGGTAAAGGTATATTCAACAATATTCAAAATTTCATCACTTTCCAATTGAGTACCAGTATTGCTGCATTGACATTGATAGCATTGAGTACGTTTTTCGGATTGCCTAATCCATTGAATGCTATGCAGATTCTTTGGATCAACATCTTGATGGATGGACCACCGGCACAATCATTGGGAGTTGAACCAGTGGATCATGAAGTTATGAATAAACCACCAAGGAAAAGAAATGACAAGATTCTTACTACGCATTTAATAAAACGCGTATTGCAATCAGCCACCATTATCATTATTGGAACGTTGTACATTTTCGTAAAAGAAATGAAGGATGAGCAAATCACCGCTAGAGACACAACAATGACTTTCACCTGTTTTGTATTGTTTGACATGTTTAATGCATTATCGTGTCGCCATTACTCGAAGTCGATTTTTGAATTGGGATTGCATAATCAAATGTTTAATGTTGCCGTGTTGGGCTCATTAGTTGGGCAACTTTGTGCTGTTTATGTACCATTTTTCCAAGGCATTTTCCAAACTGAAGCGTTGAGCTTGGGGGATATTTTGCATTTGTTGTTGTTGACAAGCACGGTTTTCATTGCTGATGAAGTGAGGAAATTCTTTGTTAGAAGGAGAACAGTTACTACTAATAATTACAATTTTGGAGTATGAAGATGATAGAAGCGGGGAGAAAAGAAGTTGTGTACAGTATATATATATATATAGAGCAGTTTTTTATTTTAATTGCGACACTATCGAATGCAAACTCTTGTTGACGCTGCTAGTATCATCTTGTTGTAAACGAGCAATGATATCATCTTGAGTCCAATTTTTCATTTCGTATGCTTCAATTTGTTTAGCAAGGTCAACAAACCGTTGATAAAGTTTACTATATCGATCAATTAATTTTTGATCTAATTTGGGGATTTTTGAATTTTGAAGTAGGTAGTCACCACCAGTGTTTTGGAAAATATTGATTATTAACGCAATAAGATCGAAAAGCTTATTCATTCGGGAATTATGTTTCATGGCAAGTTCCGATAAGTTGACCGGGTTGGAGCATAATTGTTTGGTTTTGGCACGAAGGTGGTACTTGATGGGATCAAATTCGATATCGTGACATAGGTTGTATAACCATTCAAATTGGAATTCTTTGGGGTCGATGGTGATTAAATGCGAGTACTTGAAATCTAAACCTAGCATATCCAATGATTTGTAAAGAAGATGGTATTTGGAAGTACCACTGGGGAATCGATCATACACACTTGAACAAAGTTCTTGATCCGGGTCAGGGAAATTGGCGAAATTCTCCATCAATTGTGGCGATATGTCAATATTTGGTACTTTTAATTTATACAATATCCCCTTTATATTTCCCCAATGAACACAACTTTTCAAAGCCACCAATACATCAAGCGAGGTTAATGCTTCTTCTCCAAAGTATTGTTCAACATATTGTCTCATATAGACTCCTTCCAATTTAGTGCCAATATGATGATCAGTATGCAAGAAATTCAATTTGGAACATACCATCAAGTTAATCCCCCAATCGATATGTTGTTGTGTAATGGGGAATTGCTTAACAAACGCGTCCGCTTCATGTTGGACCACTCTTGGATCATGTTTGGCATTTCTAAAATGGATAATACTTGAGTTTTCCTCCTCGTACCAATGATTCTTTTCCAATTCTTGAGCCAAGCCAAGGATGGTGCAACAAAATTGAGGGTGTGTATTGAGTATATCGCCAATATTGATCAAGATGGAGAATGCCGAATAAAATGAGAGTTTTAAATCTAGTTGCTCAGGGCAGATAACCAAGTGTTTATCTTCTTGTCGTATACGTTGAAATGCATTATTGACAAATCGATATTTGCGACCTTTTTTGTTGTATTCGACTTTGGCGAGGTTGTCTATTTCGTCAAGAATATGATCGGCGTAGTATATGAGGGCATCTGATGTGGTTACAGGTTTGGAGATATCGATCATGGCAGTCATTAGGGGAAGGGCGTGATGAAAAAGCTTAGATCGAATGGTTTAGTTTTCGTTGTTGTTTTTGTTTGTTTACCTTTTTTTTTTTCAATGTCTTGTGAATTTGCAACAAGTCAGATGCGACACGTACACGAAGATGAAATTGGAGTGAATTAGAAATGTTGTACCAAACAGAAGAGTGAATCTGTGGTTGTAAGAGTGGTTGGGGAGGCATGGTCTGTTTTGTACTGTGATGATACTTCTTGATACACTGAGTTTATAAGTGGTCTGTATTTTCTTGCTCAATTTGACACCAAAATGATGCAAAATGATTGACCGACATGTCCATGAAATTATTGAACGTTATCAAATAGGAAGACGTATTATCATCAGTCTGCCTGGACAGTAGTATTCAAGTGAGTATATGGCGAGAGAAGAAAGATGAAAGGAGCGGAATTTACGAAAAAGTGTACGAGGTGGGGGCACGGAGGATCCCCCACGGATATAATATTAGACAGACATCGAATCATTGTCGTCTAGCAGCTATTGTTCTTCTTGTTGGCACATTGGTGCCATTGGTTTAAAATGGAAGCACTGGATTCATCTAAACGCCTTCTTTTTTGGTAAGCCTTTGCCTATCCACTTTTTTGTTTTAATCTCGTGCCGCATGAGTGAGTGTGATTAGGCAAAAAAGTGTCAGAGGGAAGATTCAAGGAAGCTTTACGCTTCGAAATAACACAAGAGTGAGGCTCTAAAATGCAGACATGGAATTATTCAAAGGTGTTTTGTGTGTTATGAGCTTACTCATTTATTACCTCTGTTTGATGGTACTTTTTTCGCAGTTACATTGACACCTGTCAAACAACAATAAAATTGTTAATATTTTTTTGCTCTCTTTTTGTGACTCTCTTTTCTTCACTGTCGTCAAAAGATTACTAATTTTTCACAAATGCCGACGAAACAATAGAAAAGAGTGAAGGCTTAGATAGCAATGTTGAACAAATCTTAAAGAGTTTCGGTTACGTCCGTGTTCAAAGGCATAGGAAGCATTGGGAAGGTGACGGGAGCAGTGTTTTCGGGAATCGGGATTAGGGCTCCCAGACGGTAGTTGCTTTCGAAAATAGAGACTCTTAGAGTGTGAGAGCTACCAGAGACTGCAAACGGCCAAGACCCACAGTCGTCAATAATGGTTGGGTAGGTTAAGGGACAAACAATTGTCGTCTAAGCTAAGCTTGGTATTCAATTTAGTTGCGAGAGAGCCGATATGGCCGCGTTGTCCGGGTTTAATACCTGATTGGGAAGAATATGCATTTTTTCTTTGTTTCTCAATACCAAGAAAAATTTTACACACAAGATGGTTAGGGGAAAATTTTACTTTTATTGTGGTTTTTCTATAGATTTTGACTTTGACAGCTAGAAATAGGAGACATGACATTGACAATACGGCTTAAGACAATAAGCTTAAAAGTTTGGGCATTTGATGTCCGAAATTTGATGTCTGCATAGTTCTTTATTTGACGCATGTTGTGCTAAGGGAGAACGATATACTTTGACATTAGCTTTGAAATTTAAAGTTACGAGAAAAGGAAACAAGCAACAGTCTTGGGCTTAATAACCAAAAAACGTCGCCTTAGGCGAATCAATGCGGTTAGGAGCCAATACATTGTTGATTTAGGTTTTTGCAAAGATGAAATTTAAAGGGTGGTTATGAGCCTTCATTTCTTGGAGAATGACTTTTGAATCCTTAACAGAACGGATAGCCTCATGTGGTGTTTCAGTTGTCAAAAGCCAAGCTCTATGTCACATTGAAGAAACCAGGAAAAAGGCTTATGGGGAGCAAGACGAGAGTTAAAGTTTTTTTTTTTCTCGCTGTAATTTTATTCCAATGCTCGGGTCAACTTTTGGCCAAGTTACGCAAAACATCCCCCCATCCTTGACCAGTATTTACACTACGATCTTTATTGATGAGCAGCAGAAATTTTGACAATCGTGCTTTGCCAATTACGAGAAATTGAAGAAAGAGAAACTTGTCACAAAGTTTGCAAAAATTTGGGATCTACTGTGATTACTATATACCCGTGGAAACGTTTCATTAAGAGTGTTTTGTTTTGTTTTGTTTCGTTTTTCTTTTTTCGCATGGACAAATTCTCCCCATATGGGACAATTGATGACAGGCCTCTATTGAGTATTTTGATATATAGCTGTAGTGGCAACTGTTTCGTGGTCCAAGACTTAGCTTCGAATTGAGATTGTAATTGAATTGACTGGTCTGTCATGAAGCGGGTAATGCAAGTGTTGTAACTATATATACTCGATACTTCCATTGTACCTAATGAAATTCTAGGTTACGCTTTGAGATATGAAATTTTTGTCACCAATTAAACATCTTGAGTGATGGAGAAATTTGGGGTAGTGTATACGTGGAGTAAAATATAGAAAACAATGAACAAAATAAATTAAAATATTTCAAATACCGAATCGAGAGATTGAAAGCATCATTTACACAAAACACAAAGAAGAGAATAAATGTCTGATAATCTCAGACACAGATATATGTGTAGATGCAGACACTAAGAACTTATTACTACTACTAAGACATGCCGGACACAAATTTTCAGGATATTGTGTGCATAGGGAGAAGTGTGTATAGGGGTTCTGTATATCTTTTTCAAAACCAGGAGGTCTTGTCCTCAAACCTTTCAATCACACATGAAGATATAGTTTAATTTTGAGATATTCTCAATTGTTACTTAACCCTGGATAACAAAATTCGATACTTCTCATGGCATTTTTTTCAAGGCTCTTCTTCAATTTAGTAATCGCCAGCTGTCTTATTGTTCTTTAGAACAATTAAATAACCACATTTCCATACTTGACCCCCTTTTTTTTTAAAAAAAAAACACAACGAACAAACGAATACTCCTACTAAAGCCCTCTATTGTTTTAGTTGTGTTTGAGTTATGTGATGACGCCCAGTGTTTTTGTTTACCACTTCTATTATTAAACCACACACAATAGTGGACTTAGGTTTATTGTTCAATACTTTTTATTTTATTCTTTAACCACGAGTTGACGTAAGATTATGGATTCTATTTTCCTTTTTTTCTTAGCGTTCAACAAAGATGATGACTCAATGTTTCACAATAGTATTAATAATAATAAAGAACAAATACGTCAAAAACAGAGAAAGAAAAAAAACAACAATAGGATACGGATATAAGACGGGTGATTAATAACCATACTCCGTGTTGCCTCGGTCCGAGCAAAACCATAGCCACTCTCTCTCTGTGATCTTTGTGGTTGAAAAAGTAGTTGAAACGACACATCACAGCAACAAAAGGTATGAGCCGCTACAGCCTCAACTACTTTTATTGTTTGTAGCAATTACGGAAATTATTGAGCCTTGGCTTGAGCTTATAAGTATCAACCGTTGTACAAGCACTTTTCGTTCGTAAACGCAAACAAAACAACAGCGAGACGATGCCGAACCTTCTTTCTATTAGGTCATGATACACCTTCCAAGCTCAAATAAGGACAAGCAAAAGGACAAGCAAAAGGATAAGCAAAAGGACAAGCAAAAGGACAAGTAAAGGACAAGAACACTTTCCAAGAAATGTCACAAAAACTTCGTTCTAATAGAGAAACCCCAGTCGAGTGTTACAAAAACAAAAGAAAACGACGATCCTTTCTTGTATTATAATATTTTCTTCTCATTTTCTAGATACAATGGCGATGTATTATTTTAACTTGGTGCCTATATTGCTTAGACGAATTGGGAGAGAGTTTACATTGATTTCTTGGTCTGTGTGTATGTACTCATTTTTTCTTGGTTTTGGGTCAAAAGTCAATTTTTTGATAGAATGGAATTAAAATAAAGGAGAAGATAAAGTTACTCAAACTCTGAAGCTTGAGATTTGCCAGTGCGTGTGCTTGCTTACGCACCCATGCATGCATTTCTCGAGTGAGTTGAAAGCAGTCAATTTGCAGCGCTTGACACCCTTGTAAAGAAAATAAAATATACATTACGTGGGCTTTACGAAAGTTTTAATCGCTGTGGAAAGGGTCATACGGTTTTGATTTGTGTTAATGCGTACTGCATTTTAATATAACGAATTGGGAACGGTTTACGATTTGCTAGTTTTCCTTTTTTACTTCTCTTTTGTGTTTTTTTATTTTTAATTCTCTAAAGACAAGTAGTGACCACGTCCACATATTGATAGTGGCAATTTTGGTGCCAATTGAGGTACTCATTATACACCAACTGCAATTGCAAATGGACATGCCTTGGCTCTGTTGTTCTTGAGTGTAGTTGTACTTTATTAGGTTTTGTTAGCGTTGTATGAATGGGGTATATTTTAAGTGACATTGAAGAAACTGAGAAGCAATCACAAAAGGACATTTCCAAGGGTGATGTTGAAAATGTCATTTTTGAATGACGTTTGTAGTTACACCCGAGTGCCAGCTATTCTTTATCTTACCTAAGCATTGTTTCAAGATTGTTTGTTCAAGAAAATGACCGTGAACCCTCCATTGTTTAGGAGTCTTATGTGCCAAGTCATAGTTCAATTAATGACGTATCTTTCCTCTTTATAAGCTCATTAGTTCGATACCTCCCAGTAGCTGCATCTTTGAGCATAGAAAGAGAGTTTCAAAATTGATAATGAGCATATTTTGAATTACAAAATAGGCAAATTGACAACTAAATCTATATTTTTTTAGACAAAAACTAAACCAAATTAAAATGGTTATCACTGGTAGCTGGTGGCTTAGGAAAGGTTTAGTTTGCTTCTTGTATAATAATTTCAAAAATGTCAACCTTTCTATATGTGAGTGTGCGTGCGGTTTTCGTAAATAGCAGACAGACGATTACACAAAATTGAAGAAAATAAAAACAATCTCTCGACAACAACACACGTTACGTAAGCGGGTACTGTTTCGAGGATTATGATAAAGACGATAACCCCGAAACTTTACGAGAGTGTCGGTGGTATTATCAGCAAAAAAGCCAACGGCTCAATTTATTTCTTGGTGAAGATATACATTTGTAAAAATCACCTCCGCGATTTGATGTCTGCATAACTTCGTTATTCACATTCGTTTACGTACGATAACTGAGCATAACATTTTTGCATTTTCTTTTTAGGTGTCACTTTTTAGGTTCAATTTTGACTGGGAAGCTATTTTTTTTGGGCTATGCGTCAAATCACATAGGGTGTGGAGGTGCAAGAAAACTAAATGATTGTGAGAAACGAGCTATGTGAGTGTGTCAAATTTGAAAGAAGGCACAATAAACTAGTCTAGAAAGATACGAGTGAGTGCCACATGAACACGCAGAGATCTTATGGTTATAAAGCAAAATTTCCTTTCGAACATCTGTCTTCTCTCCTCACGACTCTGTTGCCTCCTTGTCGAACCACAAACGTAAAGGAAAAATCATTTGTCTGTTTTCTTTACTCAGCAAAGTAGTCCTGGTATTCCTCACTTTGATCACATTATTTAAATAGGTGATAAGTAATTGAACCACATTTCTGCCCCCCCTAATATTCAATTTTTGCACATTCTTTTCTTGTGTGCTATCCTGTTATGTCATGTCATGTAATGCGCTGTCAAGTCAAAGTCAAAGTCAAAAACTTTGGTTTTGATTCTTTTTTTCTTTAGCGCCAATGCACACAAAGAAAGGCATAACCGTGCACAACACATACAAATATCGTTAATTCTTTACATCATTTTTGCAAAAAAAGCAAGAGCTTCAGATTTCGTGGCAGTTTGATTTAGACATGAAGGGAACCAAGTTGGAAATTGACGGAAGATGATGTTTCATTTGTCGTTTTTGTTGACAGATGATCAAGAAGTTTCCCCCACCTTTCTTTTGCTTGAATGAGTAAGTTTCAAAATACGGGTGTGTCTATTGACTGCGAGAGATCTATAATTCAAGTATTATACATATCCCTCTTTCCATCATACGTCAAGATGAAGAAACATTGCAGAAAGCACAAATATCAAACAAGCTTTTCATGCTTCAAAAAAAAAGCTCTAGTTCTTAAGAAAAAAGCTTATCTAATGACATCTGTGATAGTTTTTATTTTCTTTTTTTTTTACCCAGAAAATAAAAACACATGGTACGATTTTTCCTTCCCCGTTGTCTTGTGTGGTATCCCATTCACTATTACTTGAAGAGTGGAGTTCATAGTCTAATCAGTCAATTCATACGCTTTGACACGTAGGAAAAATAATTCGTTTCCATCATCAACAGATTTGTATTTGTGCGTTTCGTGCAGTTTCTTTTTCTCTTTTTGTCGGCCCGGTATCGTCGAATCATGAGCGTAACAGTACACCACCGAAATTAACACATTCGAACCTCGTCAATCAAAGTTTTTTGCATCAAAATTGCACAATCTATAGTAGTTTTCTAACCAACACTTTACAAATTCTATCTTTTTGACTCAAAAATTACTCTTATTTGAACCGGGTCCGATATTTCGGCGATTTTTAGAGAATGTACTTTGGAATTGAAGAACAAAAGGATAACTTACATACTGAGATGGTGAAGCAGTACTTGAAGAAAAGAATACTACGTTGATGCTACAACCTTTTTTTCAGACAAATTTACATTCTTAGAATACTAGATACACACAAGAATACATATTTATTTCTCTGTTTCACAAGTAAAATAAGAAAACACATATAAACCCTAATAATAAACAAAAATCTCTTTCTCTTGAACCAACAATCACTGATTGTTGTTTTGGAAGGTAAGATTGCAATTTGTCTGTTGAAGAACTGAAAAAAATAAGAATAAACACCAAATACAAAAACCAAAAACCCAAAAGAACAAAAAAATCTCTCACCAACACTTCATCACATTGATGACGCTCCCCCCTTAGACCAAGTGCATCATACGCTTCTGTTCTTTCAAAGTCTTAATTTTCCTTCTTCGAGCATTGATAAACCAATTACTCAATTGTTGTTGATTCAAACCGGTAGCCATCATTAATTGATTCTTTTCAAATGAATTTGGGTATGGGTGATTTAAATGATCATTGAGCCAACGCAACAAGACATAGGTTATTTCTTTGGGTAAGTTGTTTCTGGTTTTGCGTTTGTTACTGTTGTTGATGACACCATTGTGGTTTGGAGAGTTATTAGTGTTAATTGCTGCTGTAGCTGCGTATTGCGGGTGTTGTTGATGGCGAGGGTAGTAGTCGTGTGATGGGTAGTTAGATAGTGGGTGGTGATTATAATGATGTGAATGTGGAGGAAAATAACTTTGATCGTGACCAAGGGTGGATGATTGTTGTGGATATGAGTTTGAGCGCATCATCGATGGTAAATGCAGCTGCAGCTGCAGCTGCTTCTGCTGCTGTTGCTGTTGCTGTTGTTGTGAAGGTGCATTGCTGTGAAAGTAGTGCAGTTGTTGGTTGTGGTATTGTTGTATTGACGATGGTGACGAAATTGATGATGATGTACTATATCCTGGGTTGGGAGATCTGTTCAAGTATTCCGAACTATTGTTGGTAGCAGTAGCAGTGGTGGTGGTGTAGTAATTGTAATGTTGTGGAATTTGGTATCGTTGTTGTTGTTGTTGTTGTTGCTGTTGTTGTAGCTGCGTAGGTGGAGGAGGAGTAGCCAATAAATCACTGATCGGTGGTAAACTTATTCTCTTGGTCAAATGTGATGGAACTTCTTTAGACTGCAGTTGATCTTGTCTTGATGGTAATGGTAGTGTATGTTCTGGAGAGCTAGTTGTTGTAGTAGCAGTAGTAGCAGATATGGATGGTAAAGTAGATGATCTACTATGATGAATCAATTCTGTAAGTTGCATATTGTTGTAGCAATGTTAAACTAAAGTCTGGTTTGTATGTTTGGTATTGGTCTGAAAAGATGGTCGAAAAAGAAAGTTATAGCTCGTGAATTTATGAATGAGGTTAACGGAGGGGAGAGTTAGAGGGATATCCATTGGTTTATATATTAAATGCTTTGCAAATAATAGCCTTCATTTACAGAGCCAAGCCTTTGAATGAAATTTTTAAATGAAAATAGTATTGTTTGTGTATAAGTAGATATTGTGCTACATACACTGAATTTGTCAACAAATTAAAGGGACACAAAACCAATAATATTTTCTTTTTATTATAAGTTACACAAGATTTAGCTAGACACAAAAACAAGAAAGAGGAAAAACCTTTGAGTAGTCAGACACTACTTTTTGATGCACTGACACTAAACAGCTTCTTAGGTAAATACATCAGTCAGTCATTCAGCTCTTTTCAGACACAAGTCAGCTGACCTAAAACGGCGTTTTACTCTTTTTCTCGTTTCAATCTCATAAAGATCTTACCAACATACACATGTACTCACTGCACAGCCACTTATATTCTGTAGATCTCTTCTTGCTGTGGATCTTCCTTCAAACCTTGTTCATTAGTCAAAATGGATATATAGTAGATGATATAAAATAAAATCATACGTCTATTTACGTCTAGAGTAAATTCAATAGTTATTATTTTTCGGCAAACCCCTCAAAATTTCAGAATACAAGATAGAAAAGAGAGGGTCAACATAAAATAAGGGAAGGAAGAGTAGTGTCATCGTATATTAGATCTAAGAAAGAACAAAAAGCATTAGTTGATATTGGGGAGGTTATATAATATTTGTCGCTAATGACATATGTATTAGTGTACTATTATTATATAGCCTGTGTCTCTTATTATTATGATTATCAAAGTGTCATTGGAATTTGCTGGGCACATGACTTGGTTTCTGTGTCTGAATCTAAAGCCATTTCTGTCTGAGTACCCTTTTCATGTGAATATGCAGACACTTAATAGTTGCATATTATCACTTTAAGTTGAGTGGCAGATACGAAACAATTAACAACTGCACTCATCTTTGTGTTAATAACCTTATACTCCTGCATAATAGCAGAAAACTGTCAAGTCACACAGATCTACTACTTACTAACAAGGTACAAGAGTCATATGTTTTTGAAATTAACTAAAATACAACCATACTTTGAGGAGATAGCGGGTGGTCTGAATCTAGCTTTTTTCTTTGGGGATAATATGACAGATACAACGATTGATCACAAAGTTTACATTGATACAAATGTCATGTACTATTAGTGTCATCTTTTCGGGAAGAAGGGGGGTGGGATGATAGCCAAGCATTGTGAGCAGCACCGTAAAACCCATCCTAAGAAAAAGGGGGAATAGCTAAATGTGTGGATAAAGTTGGCTTAGACAAAGCCTCAGGAGAGTAACAAACCACTCTCTTTGTTAGAACCTAATATTTGGTGTAGTATTTGCTCATTTCCCGTCTCCTCCGTTGGTAAGAGGCTATTGTTTCCCCCTTTGTTAGTTGGGATCCTACATACAAACATTGTTTTGATTTGTCATTTATTTTTATTTTATTACTATTTTTTTTTTATTTTAGTTGTTTTTTTTTCTTCGGTTCAATCCCCGAATTTCGCACGGCGTTAGGCACTAGAGACTAAAACCTTATACTGACAGTCATAGATAGATAGATAAGGGCACCCACACACGTACCACCTCACTACCATAGCAATCCAAAACCAATCAATGCACATGCTTATTCTATTCTTGGATGGAGATGCTACTGCCTCTCTTATTAGCTGTCTTCCTTTCAAGCATACAACAATCTCCATAAAACACAAAAGAGTGTGCATTTACGAAGGAAAAAGTTTACCTTGATGAAACTATTGCTATTAAACTTTGGTTAGAAAGACAATACTGTCAAATCTCTTACTATTTTTAGTTCACAAACAACAAAATAGATCACCATTTTACTAAGCTCGTAGATCCTCCTTTTTTTTCTTTTTTAGTTTTCGGCATGGCTTTGGTTTCATTTCAAACTTCTTTCACCTTGTTTCATTGTGGACAGCTTATTAAACGTTGTTGTTGCAGTTTAACAGTATTTTTAGTAACAAAACCCTGGAACGCTCAGTCTGGCACTATTTATTGCTAAAGGATGTGACTATAAAACAATTGACGAACATAAAGAATCAGTACACCTTGTACAAGTTTAAACGATTCTGGATGCATTTTGGCCATTAGTTTTTTTTTTTTTGAACTCACCCCTCATTGAATAGTAAATTTGTGTAGACAAAAGTTCTGGGTACCATCATAAAACCAAGTCACAAAATAAACAAGAACTATTGCAGAAAACATTCTCTTGTGTTTGCGTATATATGGGGTGTATACCTCGGTACAAAATCCATATATGCTTACAAACGTTTTATATTGTAGTTGATAACTTGATGAGTTTTAGATGTACCAATTAGTCATTCTTCTCCCTTGTGCAAACAGTTCCCTCCCTTTTTTCTTAGGGTATAATGGCAGTGATGCCTAACAACCAACCGTCCAAAATGACGTCGTGACAGTTGAATGTAGAGCGATACGTTATTGATTTAACTGATAGCTCCAGAATGATGACAAACGCCGCAAATCAATTTTCTAAACCAGAAGCAGATTTATCGCAACCATTTCCCGTCTTACCCTATCAAGAAAGCTCCACCCCTCTTCGCCCCACCCCATGGCCATCTCATTCAAAAGAACAATAATCATGTTGCCATGCAACAACTTCTAAAAAAAATGAGATTTGCCAAACCAAAGGGAAAGATTAAGAGAAGAGAGAAACAAAGCTTGTCATTTCTTTTTCTCCTTCTTTTGAAGACACAAATACCCCAAACACTTCAAAACTGAGGCGGTAAAAGATGTCATCTTATTGCATTGTAACTTCCCATATGTGACTTTGAGATTTTACGTCTTTGATTTTAAACTTTTACGATGATTATGGGTGAAAATCTGCGTAGATCCTCTTTGATTATTACGTAAAGTGGGGAAGCATTGAAAGAGTTTCATGTTTCATTTTTTATGCTGCAAATGACAGTTTGTGTTGATTGAATCAAACAATTAGCAAGGGAAGTGGGGAGATGATTTTGTATGCATTTCGACATTTCAAGCATGATGTTTATTCGTAATTACAATTGTTTTGCGCAATGTTATTGCACTATTATTTTGTAACTTTTTGAATGAAACTATCTTTCCTCTTTTCAAATACAAATTTACTACTTTTAAATTTATCTTCTCCGGGTTTGTGGACTGGAGTACGTTGCATCTTTCGCCAATTCTCTCCCCTTGTTGAACAAATCAAGAGACGCTTTTTTACGCTGATTTATTTTTGACGTTGGATTTCATATCCAGGTCATGCAGCTCCTTACTTGATGAACAAACGTACAAAAGGTCCGCAAATATGAAAAGATAGATAGTAACAAGGCGTATCCACAAGTGCAGCTTTTATGTTGGTGGTCTCTGGATGAGGTTTTTCTCTGTGATGGAGCTTACCAAATCATCAAAAGTCTTTTAGTTCATTCATTTAAGGTTTTGTGAAATCAATTATATTTTGTATTTGTCTAAAGGATTTTTTTTGTTGAAAAGAATAACATTTCAAAAAGGCCCTCCAAAAATTGAAAACGGAAAGCCTAACCGGAGGCGGCATTGTTGTAGTCAATGACATTAGAGATTGTCGGACAATTGTGTTTCTTACATTGTTCTTAGACTTGCACATTTCCGTATAGTAAAAGAGTCAAGAATTATTTGGGAAAATAGGGAATATTTGATTCTGAGAGTAAAATTAGTATGAAAGGTTAGCACCCGATCCAATGTTATCTTTGGGAGCAAATGCCATAACATCGAATCGGGTACCTAAAGATGGTTTGTGGTTGTGAGACTCCTAGTTAAAGGCTCTCAACTAGTTACTTGCATCAATCTCGTATATATTATATAAGGTAGCGCACACTTCAAGATTTCTGAAATTCATCACACAAACTTTCCTGTTGAGAACATTACACGAGCAAAAACCCAAAAGGCAAGACCGAACGTTCAACCAAGAGTAATGCAAGTGCTCGAAAGAATTTCATAAGATCGATCTCTGATCGTCTAACCGAGATTTCGAGGATCGCGTGTGTGTGTTTCAGAGTTGAGTTTAGTTTGGAATGTGTAAAGGGATTTACCATACGCTCTTTTTAGTTCAAAGATTTTAGATTTTAGTTCTAGAAGTCAATTTAGTTAAAGGGTCAAAAATTTTTAGCTCAATAGCAAAGAGAAAAACAAACAACAAAGAACATCGAATATCGGCACTACGAGATCACCCCCTTTACGCGATTATCGTCCCTCTTTTTGTCCGTTATTATCGAGCGATTGTTTCGACTTAGATCCAATTATGAATAAACGAGATTGTGTTAGATCGAAGACCTGTGAGTACTCGAAGATCAAACCAGGCAGAGCTTTTGGAAAATTGGAATAAAAAAAAGGAAAGAGTTATACGAGCCATGATCCTTTTTCTCAGTAATTGAGTTTGACTGCCCTGTCCCTAGTTCTCAAAAGTGATCAATCACCTTACTTTCTTGGTTGACGAGACGGGAAAAGCGGCAATCTCAACATTAAAGATTCGGTCAATAGCTTTCAACGCTCGGACAACTCAATTTTCACATGAACGTTGCTTAGTATCAGCTCAGAGAAGTTTGTGGGAGGGAGAAAATCATCCACTTAAAGTCCAATTGAATGCAATGGTTACAAGTGCTCGCCTAATGGGGTATCTGTGAAGCAGAATTGAGCAACATAAAATTTGCACAATTGTTTAGAGCATACGTCTTGGCAATTATATGAAAGAGGAACTCGGTACTTTTAGTGGAACACCGACGAGTGGTAATTAGTCTAGTAATTGAACGTTAAGAGACGTATGAAGCTCTCTCTGATTTCAATTGAATTGGTTGTGTATTTTGCTTCTCAAGTGGGTAACAGTTAACAACATAAACATCGTATAAGTGCTGTCAGGGTTAAATGAAGAAGTAAACCAGTACCTAAACCACTTTTTCACCCGCTTTGTCAACTTACAATCCCACAAGATACAGTGTTAATAAACCTTAAATCTGTCGTCAACGCAACATTTAAAAATAAATTCGGGGACCCTGTTTAGCAGCCAATGATAATCAAAAGTAGCCACGAACCAGTGAAGCACAAAGCATTCTACTCAAGTGAGCTGATTTCTTCTTATTAAAACGCTTGGTCACAACCAGGTTTGGAAATTGTATAAGTAGCCCATGAATTTTCCAAAGATTTGCAATTTACCCATGAGATTTTTCATCACAAGCAAAAGTAATTCCTCAACTTGCTTTTACCGTCATTCGTTTTCAAGCAAGCCAGTTGATTGAATCATTACAATGAAGTTATTGTTACAAGTTCACTTGGTGTTGTGGTTTTTGATTGCCACTGTTTGCGGTAGAGATTTCCGTAGAGGAACATTTATTGACTGGGGTAGTAAACGTATTGGTAAAGGCGATGTCCACATTTATTCCAAAGCTGTATGGTCAATCATCAATAATCATGCTTCACATTTTGATGGAAATATTTACGTTGAAGCTCATGCTGGTCTTTACGTTTCTAGTATCTCACCACGTTGTTCATTATCTGCTACTTTGTCCTCTCTGATTTATGGCTTTGTCAACCACGGTGTTGTTTCCTTCAATGCCATTAAGGGTGCTTCAGGCTATGTGTTTAAGATTATGGGTAGCAAATTTGAAAATAACGGTGATTTATTTTTTTCTGCGTCTGGGTTGAGTTCTGTTACTTGTGGTATCAAATCCAAGCGCTGGTACAACAAAGGTTGTATCCATGTTTACCAAAAGTGGAAGAGTGATAGTTGTACCCATTTAGGTTATGATGGGTTGACAATTGTAAACAATGGTCAAATTTGCTTTACTAACCACAATTGGAAACAGCTTGCTGGTATCCTGGGCACAGGATGTGTTACTGCTCATGGCCAATCATCATTTTATTTCTTGAAAACCAATTTGAAGATTGCCGAAAGTCAAATCTTCTATTTGGCTGATGGTGAAACTTCAATCATGGCAGTGGCATCACGTTATAGACCCCAAACGTTCCACGTTAGAGGGTTTGGTAAAATCAATGGTGTTGCCAACAAGATTGGCTTGTCATCAAGATTATATTCTCGAGTTCCGGGAAGAAAACCATGGAGTTACGATGCTAGACGTGGTATATTGACATTGTATACCGGATTATACTCACAACGATTTGAAATTGGAATAGGGTACGATGTCACCAAGTTTGAAATTGTTACTGATAGATGCAGAGGTTTACCTGGTGTTCACTTGGGCGCTTTGCAATACAATGGACCACCACCACATCCAGGCATGCCACCTCAATGTCAACCATGTAAACCAATCCCAAGTATTCCAGGGGAGGAGAAGCCACCAACTAGTTATACAATTGATACTGCTACAATTGAACCAAGTGAAGAGCCAAGTGAAGAACCAGTTGATCCAACTACCGAACCTACTGACGAGCCTACTGTTGAGCCTACTGACGAGCCTACTGTTGAGCCAACCGTTGATCAACCAACCACGTCATTGACCCATGGACTTATCTTGACAGTAACCGTTACTTCTACATCCATCACAACTACTACTTCTACTACCACAGCAATGGGCACAGTGACGGTTAGAGGATGGTTTTGAGGTGCGTGAAAAAGACTCACGTGATCGACTGTAGTGTAAACCTCAGTAGTTTTATAGCTTTTAACACAATGACAGTTTCTTAAATCAATTATCAAATCCCTCCTTCACATTTTAAGTTATAAAGCTGAAATATTCAACAAACAGTCTGGTTGCGATTGGCGAGATCTTCTAGATCTACGCTGTGCTGTGTCAAACTTAATTGTTTTAGGAAATAATATGGAGATGAATTTGACAAGGTTTCACTAAGACGATCTCTGATACTAATAACAGAAGCTTTATCGCCGATCATGTGCACTGATGCCCAGATAGAGTACAAGTCTCGCTGATGATGATTAGCCTCGGTATGATTTGTTCAAATGTGAAATTTCCATATTACACAACTAGTCAAATTAAGGGCACCAATTGAACGTACCAGAATAGTTAAAGTGAAAACAAAGTGCTGTATAGAGGCCAATAGTAATAAAAGTCTTACAGTGGTTGCTCTTTTATTAGCACATTGGTCTTTATTAAACAGTATAGACTGAGTTAAAATAGCTAGTAAAGCTAAGCCTCGATGACTCTCGTATCATTAGAGATTAGGTTTATGAGCTTAAAAGGCGTTCTCAGAAATTCTCATCAATCCCTTCCTAATGGTTCGATTAGTTGAAAAGAAATCCAAATTGAGTAGTTGTACGATGCCAATATAGAGTTATCAATAGTAGAGGAAGCCAAGCCAAGAGAAATTCAACAAAGTTTCAATTTCCTACGAAGAAGAACCCTACTTGCATTCAACGGAGCCTAGTTTCGTCTCGCGATGGAAATAAGTCACTAATTACACAAAACCTTACTTGGAGCGCATTGAAAAATATCACCACAAACGAGAACAAAACCTGCATCAATAAAAATCTCACTTCAAAAAAGCTTTAGAGTTTGCGCGAAGTCGTTACTTGAAATAAGTAGTGTGAACAACATCTACTAACACTCAATAACACTGCCTGATAACAAAGCAACCTCGCTGCTTTGGTTTCAAATTCGGAGAATTACCTAACGATATTTAAACGACGTTTTTTTGATGTTTTATTAGTTTGGGTAAATGCTTACGATAGCACCATTCTTAAAAAAGTTTATTCAATTAGAGGTCTCCCTAAAGGCCAAGTAAATTGGCAAAGCATAATAAGCTGATGTTATACTCAACCGATGTTATCGTCTCGTCAAGGTTTTTTCTTCATGTGTGTTTGCACATCTTTGTTGGTCAAGAATACCCGATAGAGTTTAATCAAAAGTCTAAACACATACTCCTCCAAAACAAACTACACACACCCTTGTTAGTGTAGATTTTGTTAAAAGCCATGGAAAGGTACTGAAGCTAAGCTCTTTGGTGTGCAATAATGGCCATGTCTGAGGAAGTTTGATGCACTTAGTCGCCACATTTCAAGAAAACACGACCATTTTGGAAATAGAATTGCCTTTCTGGTGTTGCAAAGATGGTGCACTGCTCAGTAATCCATAAAACTAAGTAGTTCTACAGCAAATGATGTGATACATCACCATATTGGTATGCAATTTGGGATCTAGAGATGGATTTTCACTCGTGAACAATCTAGCTGAATTAAAGCTTGGCTAGACCCTGTCGTTTCTTCAATCTTGTGACGGAAAATTAATTGCGAATTTTCGAGCAAATTCGAAAGGTCAACTCATGTTATGAAGGTTCCAATTGACATCATCATCAAATGATTATCATAGGTTGTGCCAAAGAGGTATTTACACAGCAATTTCTGACCCGGCCCTGTTTCTGAAATTAAAGTTAAAAAATTTGTGCCAAGAGATGTCCGGCTAGGGGATATTTGAAAGCATAATGCACATGGACCTGGGGCATACATTTTCAATTATACATTGGCCAAGTTTACATCTTGGCAAGTCCGTGACGAGTAGAAATCTTCACATTGAAAAGTCCTGATAACAAACCAATTGAAACATTTGCCCATCAAAATGTGTGCAATTGAACATCAAGACGATTGGTGCTCTTCCCTTCAATAGAGTCTAGCTGAAACTAAACTATCATTTGTTTGGCACTCCCTTCGTCTAGTCTTCAATGGATCCTTAAAAATCATCTTGGCGAAAATTGTTGAACCAATAGCCAACGCAGAATCTAAAGTTCAGGACCCTATAAGCATGTTTTCCAGAGTCACTTACCATGAAGAAATCGTCCAATACTGCTTTTTTTTCTTGGGCAGTACTTTCCTTCCCTCTGGATGAAAGAAGCAGACAACATGGGTTTCGGAACACACATTCTGGAACTGTATAAATAACCCATGAATTCACCCAAAACACCACTTGTGGAAAACAATCAATATTTCTAAAAATCAATAACTTCATTCATTTTAACTTGATACAGTTCGATTTATTTCCAACCAATCAAGTCACTGAAATATTTCACTTATGCAATTATTCTTACAAGTTCAAGTAGTATTGTGGTTGCTTGTCACCACGGCATGGGCTAGGGATTTCCATGGCGGTGTTACTGTCGATTGGGGTACCTTGAATGTCGCTAATGGAGATGTTCACATCTATCCTAATTCCATTTGGTCCATCATCAACAATCATGCTTCCAATTTCAATGGAAACATTCAAGTGGATAAAGATGCTGGTCTTTATATCTCCAGTGTTTCACCAAAGGTTTCCTTGTCAGTTACCTTGTCTGCCCTGAAGTGGTTTTTTATCAACAATGGTGTTGTTTCTTTCAATGCAATCAGAGGAGCTTCAAGTTATATATTCAGAATTGTTGGTAACAAATTTGAAAACAATGGTGACTTGTTCTTTTCCGCTTCAGGTGAATCATCTTCACATAGTTACATCAAGTCAATCGACTGGCACAACAATGGGTTAATTCACATTTATCAACAAATGAAGAGTGATAGTTACACCTACTTGGGTTACGATGGAAAAACAATGGTCAATAATGGACAAATTTGTTTCACCAATCAAAACTGGAAGCAACGCTCAAGCATGTTGGGATCGGGTTGTGTTACTGCGCAAGGTAAAGCTTCATTCTACTTTATGAATACCAAATTGAAAATCTCTGAGGGTGAAATCTTTTACTTGAGTGGTGGTGAGACATCGATCATGACTGAAGGATCAACCAATGACCCACAAACTTTCCATGTTAGAGGTTTCGGAACATACAATGGTATGGCCAACAAGATTGGATTGAATGCCAAGTTACATTCCCCTGTTGCAGGCAGGGCTCCATGGGAATACGATGCTAGAGATGGTATCTTGACCTTGCACCATGGATCATACTCACAAAACTTTGAAATTGGTACTGGCTATGACGTTACCAAGTTTGAAATTGTCAGTGACAGAAGCAGAGGTTTGCCAGGAGTCACTTTGGGTGCTATGCAATACAATGCACCTCCACCAAACCCAGGAATGCCAGCAGAATGTAAACCATGTAAGGCAATCCCAGGTATTCCAGGTATTGACCAACCACCACCAACTTATACAATGGACACTGCTACAATAGCACCCACTGAAGAGATTGATGAACCTACTGATGAACCTTTGCCAACCGATGACATCGATGAACCAGAACAAACCACTTCTACAAAACGTGGACTCATCAAGACTGTTACAGTTTTTGCTACAGCTACTGCTTTTGCCACCTCAACTTTCACTATCACCAGCACTGTTTCTCCTTGAACGGGCTAACATTGGTGAGAGTGGAGACACTGTTTAATAAAGTTTGTAACATATCGGTTCTATTACCAAGATGTTTTCATCAATGTTTGTATTTACCGTATTCTCCTTCTTTCGAACTCTCTTTTGTTACTAAAGATCCGTTTTCGGAATAATCTTGCTCAGATTGAAGAGATTAACGAGATCTGCGCAAATTTCAATAAGGACGCGCAAACTCTCGCCGTTGTCGTTTAATGTAAAGAGGTAGTAAACGTTTTGCCAAATAAAACAGGCCCCTAAAGCATATTTCTTAGGCTCTTTCATGTGATCCACAAAAAAGGAGTAAAAGCATGATGGTATAGGCCTCACAACATGGTTGTAGAAAGAAAGAGTACATTATCAATCTCCAAGTTCACCAAATCGTGATCATCCCAATTCGGCTTGGACTAAAGTCTCCATAAATGAAAGCAATGAATTTCGAATCAAATATAGTGAAAGGAAGAGGATAAATAGTTTCCTGGCGCCCTGTTGAAGGGTAAAATGAGCCCTTGAGTAGCAGAAATTGAAATAAAGTGAATTAGTGAAGCCTTTATTTAAGCAACTCGATTATAATTTATTGTTAGAGCTCAAAGTAGTTTCAGTTATCCCATGCTTGATTAAAGCCAATGAGAAAAGCGGGACATTATTTGCCGTATAATATGGCGCTACAGCCCATCTCTATCATCAAATTGAAAACTCTCCTGGTATCTTACATCGCAATGGTGTTAGTTATCGGACGATAAAAGACTCTAATTACACAAAACTCGCATGGTGGTTTTTCACAAAAACCTCTAAAACTCCACGTCAATAAAGAATACACACAGGGAACAAACTCAATAGTTCATGAAACTAGTGCTTGTATTTCAAGGCGTCCCTAAATTTCCGATTAAATTGTCGTAATATACAAGCTCGCTTGAAACATTGTGTCCAGCAGTAGAAAACTTTACTAAACCATGACTAAGTTCAACTATGTGAGACGACAATTGATGAAAGATCTTTAAAAATCTGCTCGAAGGGAAAATTTTTGGAGACACGACGATTGCCGAGCATTTAAAGCTTCTGCTACAGCCAACAAATCTGGATAATTAGTTGAATCTTAAACATCGCGTGTTTAAAGATTCTTATGTGCCAAGAATCTGCCCCGAAATCCGATCTAAAACTGAGCTAACAGAAACACAAAAAACGATACCATGTCTTCTTAAGTTGCTTTTTTCGCTCGGGGTTATGAGCTGTCGAATTATGGGCCATAATACTGGCAATATTGCTACTAAAGGCAACTTCTGTTGTCGCCACTTTGAGAGCCACGCAATTCGGGAAGAATTATTTCCTTTTAAATATTGCGATGGGCTAATTTATTCTCCAGATGCTGTCAATTGACTACACACCCACTTGCAGAAAAAGTCGTGCTTTATCACCCTCTCGATGCATGCATGCATGGTACGAGTGGAAAAAAACTTGCATTTAAACAGATCCAATTTTTGCCTGGCTCTACTGACAAGTTTCGAGTGTAATCTTGACTGTGCGACTATCAACGTATGTCGATACATGGTAGTGATAACGAGGACCTTTACAAAAGATAGAAACAAGTCTTGTTGGGGAGATGTTTTTCCATTCAATGTCTCATCTTCAGTGCTACTCACTACCTTAGTGAGCAAGTTTACCAAGTAATATTTAGTTCGTGCATAGCAACAGAAACATAATGAGCTTAGGGTAAGCAATTGCAATCATAATTCAGGTGAGCTCATATTCTGACGCGTCGGTATGGGGAGTCTAGTCACGTAAGTGGGCATCGAAGCATGTACTGCTTCTCCCGAATCTGAACACCGTTGACGAAAGGGGATGATTGCATAAGTGCAACTATGCGGACTGAACTTCAAGCTGGCGGTATATGGCTACGTGAAAGTTATGAATGCTCCACGTATCACAACTAAATCTAAAGCTCCAAATGGTTTACCTTTTTCTGGGGCCGAAGAGGGTAGTTCACACGCATTTCGAGAACAAGAGCGATGAGTTTGTCGTCAGCGCAAGATCTAAACTTTGCACCCTTCTAACCAGTTTTATGGTATTCGGAAATGCAATCGAAAAATGGGCCAATACTGGTTTTCCAGAGTCACTGGGTTAAAGCACACACAATTGCAAAGGCTATAAATATTCCGTAAATTTCTTCAGCTCATTTATCGAAATGAACTTTGTCTCCAAGAATCAGCAAGTTAGTTCGGTTCAACTCGCTGCACTTTTGTTGACTTCCACCAAGCTATCTCAATCAAAATCATTTTAATGCAGTTGTTGTTAAACGCTCAAGTAGTGGTGTGGTTATTCATTGCCACTGCATGGGGTAGAGAATTACAAGGTGGTTTTATTGTTGACTGGGGTTCCCAAAATGTTGGAAATGGTGATGTCAGCCTTTATTCTAAATCTATATGGTCCATCATCAACAATGCTGCAACAGATTTTCATGGAAACATCAAAGTTGATGCCACGTCTGGTCTTTACGTGTCTACTGTTTCACCACAAGTGTCTTTGTCTGCTACCTTGTATGATCTGATTTACAGTTTTGTGAACGATGGTATTGTCTCCTTTAATGCAATTAGAGGTGCTCCAGGATATATATTCAGAATTATGGGTGACAAGTTTTTAAATAATGGGGATTTGTACTTTGCTGCTTCTGGTGTTGGCTCTGCTGAGAGTGCTATAAAGGGATCAGATTGGCACAACAATGGGTTAATTCACATTTATCAACAAATGAAGAGTGATAGTTACACCTACTTGGGTTACGATGGAAAAACAATGGTCAATAATGGACAAATTTGTTTCACCAATCAAAACTGGAAACAGCTTACCGGTATGTTGGGATCGGGTTGTGTTACTGCTCAAGAGAAAGCTTCATTCTACTTTATGAATACCGATTTACAAATCTCCGAGGGTGAGATCTTTTACTTGAGTGGTGGTGAGACATCGATTATGGCAGTTGGGTCTATTAATAGACCCCAAACTTTCCACGTTAGAGGTTTCGGAACATACAACGGTATGGCTAACAAAATTGGATTAACGGCGACTTTATCCTCTCCAGCTTCAGGAAAAGCTCCATGGGCATACGATGCTGAAAAAGGTATCTTGACATTGTATGTTGGATCATATTCACAAAACTTTGAAATTGGTACTGGATATGACATTACCAAGTTCCGGATTGTCAGTGACACCAGTAGAGGACTACCAGGTATCAATTTAGGTGCAGTACAGTATAACGGTGCTCCACCAAACCTAGGCGTTCCTGCAGAGTGCAAACCATGTAAGGCAGTACCGGGTATTCCAGGAGTTGACAAACCACCAGCAACAACTTACGAAATAGACACAGCTACAATCAAGCCAAGTGATGTACCAAACAAGTCGACTGTGGCACCCTACACTTCTTCAAAGGCAAGCCATGGACTCGTTAAAACCGTAACTGTTTTTTCCACAGACATTGTCATGGCCACATCAACTTTCACAATCACCAGTACAGTTACTCCTTGAGTGAGCTTGGCTCTACGAGAAGGGGGATTTGTACGCTTTTATTTGTAGTTTGTATTAGTTACCAATTTGTTTTCGTGTATTGTTACTTTTCCCTGGTCTCCGTTCACACTTAGATAATGTATGGCTTGTACAAACATCAACGCCGTGGAAAAGTCTTACCAGGGTGAGCGAGAGAGCAAGAATAGTGAATATTCTGTGACCTGAAAGAGCTTTTCATACATACGACCTAACGCAATGAAGAATCAAAAAATTTACTTGATTCAATATATTGTAAAACTGTTTGAAAACTAACGTTGCATCGTTACCATCATCTTGAAACACGATTGATGGGCTCGCAGAAATTTTCCGTGAAGTGATTTAGGAGCTGTACAGAAGGGGCTTGCTTTCTTAAGTTGTCGAAGAAAAGCTCATAGGTTATATTCGAATGGATTAACGAGTCGTCGCCCAAGTCTTTTGAGTTTAAAATGGGATCTGTTATTTTAAAATACCCTGGTCATATCCACGGCCTAGATCATTGCAACCGAATGCATGAGGTGCTTGATGAAAGGTGCGGATTCAAATATTGTAACGAAGCTGATACTTGCTTGTAAACAGCTGTCGAAGACATATGGTTAAAAACGAGCAGCCAAGCCTTTATGGTTAGAAAGAGATCGGCTAAGCATGCATGATTAGAGATTGAGCTACTGGACATGTATGGTTACAAAACACTGCAGTTACATCTCGTTTGAAAGATCGACCCTCTGACGAATCAAAATCTTAACGGTTTGAGAACCTAACCAGAGCATTTGCAAGTTACACAAAACTCTATTTTGTATCCTGTTCCAAAGTCCTCATCAAATATTTGCTCCAGAACCCTGTTCCAAAGTCCTCATCAAATATTTGCTCCAGAACCCTGTTGAGAACTTGAAGTTATTGAAATCTCTCTAAAAAGTAAGCAACGGTCCCAATGGACAAGGGCACCACACAAACAAGGAGGAGCAGTTTGTTGTTTTTTTTCAATAATAGACGAGCGAATTTATTAACCGATAGTGACAAATCTAAAAAACCATACGATTTAGTAAGATGTCAAATTTCGGAAAAGCGTATGCTCGCGCATTGGCAAAAAGAGTGTGGAGAGCCAAGCAAACTGTAGCATAAGATACAGGCCGTTTTACATTTAAATTTCCTTTTTCTACTAACTCAGGGTCCAGAAATCGCGTGTTGAAAAAGAGAAAAAGTTTTTTAGAATTGCCAAGAAATGGCAAAGGAACCGAAAACAGACTAACTTTAGTCACAAACAAAACAAAACAACAAAGCATTACGATTTTGATAATCAATTTTTTTCTTGGCAGGGTTTTTGTTACAAAGATCCCTTTATAAAGAGGCGAGATGAGGTATACTTCACTTCAAAATCTCACCACATTGAACGATGGTTGCTGCAAGTTATCGCCATCAAAACTTGAAAAGAGCTTACGCCTTAGGAGATATCGTCGTCCTTCCAGTATCACAATAGACCGAAACTATGTTGAAAGTTGCTCATACTCGGCTACGATAATAGACACTGACACGACTTATCACAATACTCGATACACGCAGGAAATCAGACGAGGAAATTAGCGAAGAAATTCTCGACTCATTGACAGAACTCAATGTTCGCCTAAACCTGCTTGTGATGGAGCAAAGAAGTGGGCTCAACTGTTGAAGCATCTGGTGGACCTCATATGTTGTTCACCCTGTACTGGTAGTGTATTCTTCCATGACATTGGTCATGCCATCATTACCCATCCATTTGGCAGTATCTCACGTTAAGGAAGGTTTTGAATGATTGACCCCTAATAATGCAGTCAATGAGTTGCGTTGAAGAGAATGTTCTGTTTGCCAAGAGGTAACTACCGGATCTAATGGAATTAGCTTCGAGTTGCTTGTGGCAGCTCGTTTAGGAAAACTGCTTACCCAATTGGTCCTCGACTTTAGTCAGTGACTTCTGTTGAATATTCATATTTTAAAAGTTATTGCCAAGAGATATTGGTTAAGGCGACAAGATGCATTCTATTAAAGAACTTTGTTTGCAAATAGTGATGTTACATGTCTATTAATTCACCAACGCAGTAAAGATTATCACTACCCATCTTTGAACCTTGAGGTGTCTATATTACCCTGTTGGACCCTGATCGATGGCTCTACTGGTTAACTGAAACGATTGCGTCACTTGGGTCCCGTATTTGTATCAATCGTCCCTGTACCGTTTGTTTCAAAAGGTTGCTTCGTTAGGCGCTAGACGGTACTTGAATACTTGCGGGAGTGTGCAAAAGGAGATACAAAAAGTGGCCTAGGTATTTTACTAATATTCGGCTGTTCATTCTTTATTTCCAAAATTTGAGATTACACGAAGCTACATTCCGACGCCTCTTTCAGTGCAAGATCTAAACCCTTTTGAACAAGCTTACAAATACCCATGGACACTTACAATCCAAGAATGGGCTAATAATGATACGTGGGCGTTGCTTCTTCTTCTGAGTGAACGGCCCTTGGTCTCACGCTTTCCGAAACCATATAAATAGCCTTGGAATTCACCCAGAGGTTTCAACTTTCAAAGTTTGTCTCATTAGCTTGCTACACTTTCGTTCATTTTCAGCAAATAAAAGTCAATTTCAAGTATGCAATTAATTTTAAAAGCACAGGTTGTGTTGTGGTTTTTGGTTGCTACCGCTTTAGGTAGAAACTTCCAAGGAGGTACCACTGTCGATTGGGGTAGTCAAAATGTTGGTAATGGTGATGTCCATATCTATTCTGGAGCCATTTGGTCTATCATCAACAATGCTGCGACAGATTTCCATGGAAATATTCAAATTGATAAAAACGCTGGTCTCTATGCTTCAGTCGTCACACCAAGTATCACCTTGTCAGCTACCTTATACGATTCAATCTATGGTTTCGTCAACAATGGTGTTGTCTCCTTCAATGCAATCAAAGGTGCTTCAGGTTACATCTTCAAGATTATGGGTAATAAGTTTGAAAACAATGGTGATTTGTACTTTGCTGCTTCGGGTCAAGGTTCTATGGAAAGTTGGATCAAGGCACCTGACTTCCACAACAACGGGTTCATGCACTTCTACCAAGTGATGAAGAGTGATAGTTACACCTACTTGGGTTATGACGGAAAAACAATGGTCAATAATGGACAAATTTGTTTCACCAATCAAAACTGGAAGCAACTCACTGGTATGTTGGGAACGGGTTGTGTTACTGCTCAAGGTAAAGCTTCATTCTACTTTATGAATACCAATTTACAAATCTCTGAGGGTGAAATCTTTTACTTGAATGGTGGTGAGACATCGATCATGGCAGTTGGATCGACTAACAATCCACAAACTTTCCACGTTAGAGGTTTTGGAACATACAATGGTATGGCCAACAAAATTGGTTTGACTGCAACTTTATCATCTCCAGTTTCAGGAAAACTTCCATGGGCATACAACGCTAGAGATGGTATCTTAACTTTGTACGTTGGATTGTACACTCAAAACTTTGAAATTGGTACTGGATACGACTACACCAAGTTCCAGATTGTCAGTGACACTAGCAGAGGTTTGCCAGGTATTTACTTGGGTGCTGTGCAATACAATGGTCCACCACCAAACGCAGGCATGCCAGCAGAATGTAAACCATGTAAATCAATCCCAGGTATTCCAGGAGTTGATCAACCAGAACCAACTTCAACAACTGAGGCAACTACGAAGACTACTCCTCCACCAGACAAGACTACTCCTCCACCAAACAAGACAACTCCTGAGCCAAACAACTCCTCCAAACATGGACTTATCAAGACAGTTACTGTGTTTGAAACTGATGTTGTTTTGGTTACTTCAACCTACACTCTCACTAGCACGGTGAAACCTTAGGGAGGTTCCGATGTGAGGATACGGACAAGCGTCACGTCAAGTGTTGTGTATACTTTGATAAAATAGTTTGTAGTACCGAATTAATTGAATTCTTTCCTAATTGTTGTTTTTTCGAGTCTGTTTTGGTCTCTTAGAAATCCGGATTTTTTCAATTACGAAATCGCCTTAGTTCAAATTTAAGAAGTGCAGGTACTTTTTATATCCGTAAATATATTATAAATTACTTGATTGACAAGGTATCATCTTGAAAAGGTTCTAGGCATAAGTGGTTGGGAGAGCAGTGTCTTTGGATCATTTTTTTGAAATTTGGCACGAAATTTGAGTTAAAGTGTGAAATTTTTGTAAAAAAATCAAGAGATCTTTTGTTGACACCTGTCGCGTATGTTTTTCTTGGGGACAAACCACATACAATGGTATACTCGAGGTTAATGCAGCTTTCCCTTCTTTGGTGTACGATCATTCCATGAGTATGCGAGATTCGAGCTACACGATTCAGTCTCTCGACTCAAGAACTTTTCGTGGATTCGACATTCTCAAAATTGGTTAGCTATTTATATACAAAGCCAATGGTACATCCTTTTGCCTCGAGCAATCTTCTTTGACAGATTGATTAAGGCTTGAAGATTGCGGCCTGTCTTCAACACGTTCATCCAAAAGAATTGCACCTCTATAAGCACACCCAGTGTTTATGAAGTAACCTACAATGAAAGCACGTTTTTTGTCAATAAAGAGCTTTGCTTGAGGGGAGCATTAGGTTTGTGATGTTTGCAATATAATACACAAAGTGTGATATAACTACTGTGAATCCTTTTGGTGCCGCATCAGAAAAACATTCCATTTCACCGTATTTAGATAGTGCTTTTACTTCACGGGAAAAACTTGAGTGCAGAATACTGGGCCCATTCAACGGGATGTTTACATAATGCTTTACATAATGCCAAGAGAATTGTTGAGTGTTGTGAGCTGTTGTTATTGGCGATCTATCAATTGGTCTAGCGAGGTCTCAGGCGCTGCTACTTTGAAGATCTGTGTTTACGAGAAATATCTAACAAAAGTTAATCAACGGTGGATTTAGGTCTACTAAACTGACAGCACCAAATCAAGCACCGTTACTACTACTTTCACTAAAATTTTCAGGAGGCACTTCCCAGTTGAACACTCTTTGCAAAAGTCACCGTATACGCGGCAAGTTTACTGCAATTGGTCGCCAGTGTCTGGGAAAACCAAACCCTTGGAAAATATCATAACCATTACAGAATGGCAATACTATTAATGTGTTCAAGATGTTACTTGTCAGCCATACTGACTCGCAGAATATGGCGCGACTTATGCCTACATTGGCACTTATGACTGAGACGAGGAGTGAGAATACAGTCTGAGGGCTACACAATTAAATCTTCTTGGCTAATTGAGGACTTATGGGTGTAATCAAATTTCGCGTACACTATCGTCATCTTGTGGCTCCCGATCAGCATCCAAGATTGTGACAACTTCAAGGGGCCGATATAACATGTGGTGGTGAGGTGTTTATTCACCGATGCGAAGCTATGCTCAAGGGCGATTATTGCGGTTCTTATTGAGAACTTTGCCAAGAGGATCCACTCGAGTGCCGTTGTAAACAAACGCGGCATGCTTTTAGAGCATACATGTGCAGGTACGTCCAAAGTAAGGCCACATTTTTGACGGTTGAGTGACGAGAGAACGTAGTCGTCACTGAGCTCTGATACCCATCACATTAAACAAGAGCATGAGGTTAGGTTCAAGATTGCTAGTTCAGGGAAGAAGTTGTGCAACTTGGCCTTGAGGTTGGTACCGTCTGACAACAGTCGTGTTAAAGGTGCACTCTCGTATCAAATTAGAATGAAACCTCAAATAGTTCAATTGTTTACTGTTCTATGCACCGAAGCACCCGATTTTCAAATACGATGCTAAACACACTAAGCGTGTTTTGTAATGCAAAATCTAAAATGTGGACCCTGTTAGCATGTTCAATGATTACACACCACCAAACCAATGTATCTGTGCTTATTCCCAAGTTTCTTTCGAAATGAAAAGTTATGAACACACACGCTCGAAAATTGTATAAATAGCCCAAGGTTTTTCCCATCCTACCAACTTCCAAACTGATAAAACTACTTAACTGAATTCGTCTCAAGTTGCAATACTAATAGTTTAGTTGGTTTAAACTTTCGCTAATGCAATCATTAATTAAAGTTCAAGTTGTGTTGTGGTTGCTTATTGCCACAGTTTGGGGAAGAGATTTCCATAACGGTGTCACTGTGGACTGGGGTAAGCAAACAATTCCCAAAGGTAACATCCACGTTTGGTCCAATGCTATTTGGTCTATGATCAACAATCATAATGCAGAGTTTCGTGGTAACATTCAAGTTGATAATGATGCCGGTCTTTATGTTTCCAGTGTTACACCCAAGGTTTGCTTGCATGCCAGAATGCCTTCCCTGAAGTATGGTATTGTCAACAATGGTGTCATTTCCTTCAATGCCATCAAGGGTGCTAGAAACTACAGATTTAAAATCATGGGTAACAAGTTTTTAAACAATGGTGATTTCTTTTTAGCCGGTTCAGGTGAAGGTTCTGTTGAAAGCTATATCAAATCAAGAGACTGGCACAACAATGGTTTACTTCACGTTTATCAACTGATGAAAAGTAAAAGTTATACCTATTTGGGTTACGTCAGAAAGACAATGGTTAACAATGGTCAAATCTGTTTCACCAATCAAAACTGGAAACAACACTCGATCATGTTGGGAAAAGGTTGTGTTACTGCTCAGGGCAAATCATCACTTTATTTTAAGAAGACGGATTTAAAAATTTCTGAAGACGAAATCTTTTACTTGAGTGGTGGTGAAACATCGATCATGGCAGTTGGATCAAAGAAAGATCCACAAACATTTCATGTTAGAGGTTTCGGAACCTACGATAATGGTGTTGCAAACAAGATTGGATTAACTGGAAGGTTGAAATCTCCTGCACCAGGCAAAACTCCATGGTCTTACAATGCTAGAGATGGTATCTTGACATTATACCATGGATTATATCATCAAAATTTCGAGATTGGAACTGGTTATGACTTTACCAAGTTCCAAGTTGTTACTGACACTAGTAGAGGATTACCAAGTGTTACCTTGGGTGCTGTTCAATACAATGGTCCACCACCAAATGCAGGCATGCCAGGAGAGTGTAAACCATGTAAGGCAATTCCAAGTATTCCAGGAGTGAGCTCGGAGCCTCAAACTTATGCAATTGATACGTCTGGAATTGCACCAATTTCACTCGACGACTCAGACGATGAGAAACCAGTCGATGACAACGATGACGATTCAAATGACGATTCAAATGATGTATCAGATGATGAAGGATCTGATGAACAAGCCGATGACTCAAATGACGACGCTGATGTTTCTTCCGCACAAGAACCTGTCAGTATAGTCAAGGTTATTGCTACAGCAGTTGTTACTGCCACTGCCATTCAAACCGCTACTGTATCAGCATGAGTTTATTCTAATGTATGAGAGTGGAAAGCTATAAAGCTAGGTAATATTGTACATTGTTTACAGTCTTTAACACCATGATACCCCTTCTTTATTATCTCTCTTACATTTCTAACTTAAAACTCTTCGATCAAATCAGTAAAACTAGAACCTATTTCTTTAGAAACAATCGCAATGACGATTCCCCTTCAAAGAGGTGATCTTGATACGATTTTCTTTCATTGAAAACATTACAATAAAAAGGAGATAACTGATGCTTAAGATTGTTCTCGAAACCAATCAAAAGCCTCTTGTTTTCACAAATTTTCCAACAGGACTTGTTCTTTGTTGAATACTGGAGACGTCGTATCGACTCCAGTAGGCACAGAGGTGCAAGGGAATTTAGAAACAGATTGTTTTCATTATGGAAGAATTCGGAATTCTGCACCTCGGCTGACATACCGAATGGAAGTGGAATTATTCTCGGTGGCTTTCACCAAGGTGCACACGCTGTACCATCTTTCAAGAACGACGCTCACATTGCCTGCCCGCTCACTCTCCTCACAACTTCTCATTGAGTAATCTTTCGAATTGCAATTTGTCCCACCTGACATACTTCAGTCGATTCTTGGTGAAATCGGAATTACCGTATTTATCATACAATTTGAAATACGCATTCAAAATCATCTTTTTCACTTCATTACCAAGAAAGCTCTTGAGATTGGAATCGCCAAAGTCAAGAGCACGATAGTTGGTCAAAGCCTCTTCAAACGAGTCGTTGAATTTTTTAAACAATTCCTTCACTTGTTCTCGTTCCTTATTAGACAAGTTGGTTGCTTGACCGCCCCCAGTACCAATGGACGTATTAGGATTAACACTGCCACTGCCTGCTTGTGTAGCAATAAGAGTCATTCGTTCAATGATAATGTACGAAGCATAGCTCCAATCTTCAAGGAATAATTTGAGGAATCGGTTTTTCAACTTATTGATTCGCTCTTGTCCATTAGAACCTAGCATGTGAAACAAGTCTTGAGAGCGATTAATGATCTGTTCAGCAATAAACAAGTTTCGTAGAAGAATAAACCCCTGGGTGGACTTCTTCATGGCGTGCTCTCCATGTGGTTTCTTTAGTCCAATTTCAATATTAATCATGACACAATCAATAATATCAGCAAAGTAAGAAGACAAAAGAAACTCAGGAGATTTGTCATCAAATGTAGTATTTATGATAATCGAGTTAAATACAGCAATGTATTGTAATGGTGGAGACTCCAGAATCCAATCCCCTGGTTTTCTCGTTTGAATCAATTGTAAAAGTGGTTGTTTGAACTCAGCCATTTTCTTAGCTTGAATCATTGAGTTACTAGTGGCGCCAAATGTTGTGGAGTCGTTGAATTGGATAATGTGTTGAAATTGTGACTCAATTGAGCGAATACAATTGGGGAAAATTGAGGACCCAATAGCTATAAATTGATCAAAGATTTTGCTAAATGAAGTGCTTTTAACCACATAACGATGTTTCAACTGATAATCTACGCGGAGCAAGTTGTCAATAATTTCCAAAAGAATTAAATAGTTGTCGTTGCTGGCACCCAAGGATGTGCTCAATCGCGTCGCCAAAGATTGCATCACTTGATTATATTCACGTATAGCGTACTCCAGGATTTGGGCAATCAACTCTGGCGGTAAAGAACATTGTTTTAATACTAGCACCTCCTCTTTTAATACATTATCCGTAGCATCAGTGAATTGATTATATCCCTTTGTACCCTTTTCGTATGGCCCTTCGATATTTGTAGGTTGTAATTTATGCTCAGCGAGCTTCATACTTTGAATGGCTTTATTACCTCGCTTTTCGACATACTTATTGACAATGTGTTGATCCTTACCTTGTTGGTTGAAATACTCAAAAATCACTTTCACCTCATGTTTCTTATCCATCATTTTATTGGTCTCCAAGTTGAGTACCGTGTCAATGTAGTTTTGCACTTTTAACTCGCTTCTCTCAATTACACTTTGAAAGTTGTATAGAATCCCTTTAAACTGCTTGAACTTTGGTTTGATACGATTGTATAACTCCTGCGATTGATTCAATGTGTTTACGTACTTCATTAAGCCCACAACTTCAATATTGTTGTTCAATGCATTTTCGAAATTGTTGATCTGAGAAGCACTTTGACTCACTTCAGATAGTAGGTCCAAGCCCCCTTCAACTTCCTTTTTGGCCGCAGTCAATTTATTGACTTGTCCAAGGACCGGTTTGATTGTGGTGTGAGCAGCTTGTGATTTTTTGGAGATTTTTGTGAGTGACTGGTTAATGCTCTCAAAGAGAGCTTTTGATTTAATCAAATTTTGATTGAGAACGGCAACATCGGCCTCATCTACGTCCACTTTGTAAGCCATTGGTGTTGACCATGAAGAAAGCGAACTGTTAGTTTTTTGTCGTTGAATTGATTGTGGTGAAAAAATAAAAAACATAAGAATCAAAACTAAAGTGACTCAGGATTTTCCTTCTCATTCAAAACAGTACTTCTGATTTCAAACATATGCGTGATTCAAAGGAGGAAGTAGAACAACTTTGTCTAAAGCTCCAAGAATCAACCAAGCTCAAACGCAATGGTAAATGTATTAAATTCACCAACTATGCACACAACACCACCATTGCTATCGATTCATGGAAATTTCTTGATTTCGATTATGGTAAAGACAAAGTACGATTACCAATTCAAGCTAGAGGGTTGTTCACCATCAACAATGAGTACATAGTGGTGCGTGGATACGATAAGTTTTTCAATGTTGGTGAAAAGAGTTTCACCAGGGAAGATGACTTGAAAAAGACATCAGGTCCTTATGATGTCACACTAAAAGAAAATGGTTGTATCATATTCATCAGTGGGTTACCCACAGGCGATATTCTAGTTTGTTCGAAACACTCTACTGGGTTAAGAGACGACAACACAAGGAACCATGCTTTAGAAGGTGAAGCTCAATTACGTCAACATTTGGGTGACGAGAGAATGGGCCAATTAGCACGCTATTTGTACAAGCACAATTTGACCGCGGTAACTGAATTGTGTGACGATGAATTTGAAGAGCACGTGTTGCCCTATCCAAAGGACAAGTCGGGCCTATACCTACACGGTTTGAACTACAACACAATTAAATTGCAAACTGTGCCAATAGGTGAAGTGGTCAAGTTTGCACAAGAATGGGGCTTCAAAACTATTGAATATCTTCTGTTTAACGACGTTGATGCCCTTTTCAAATTTCTTCACAAATGCAGCGAGACCGGCACCTACAATGGACGTGAGGTCGAGGGTTTCGTTGTTCGTTGCAAACGTAATGGCGATGACTTCTTTTTCAAGTATAAATTCGAAGAGCCATATTTGTTATATCGTCAATTCCGTGAAGTCACGCGACAAATGTTGAATGGTACCCCTTCTCATTCTGTAAAGATTAAAAAGAACAAGTACATCACTAAGAAATATCTTGAATTTGCTGACAAGTTATTCACTGAAAAACCGAAATTAAAAGAGTGTTTCCAACAGGGCCACGGTATTATCCATGTTCGTCAATTGTTTTTGCAAGATTTGCATGAGACCAATGGTATGAACTTGTTAACAATTGATGCAAAACTCACGGAGGAGATGAAGAATCTAGATTTAGAGGATGAAAATACCACGAAATTTTTACTTGTGTCTATATCTACATTAGGTTGCGGTAAGACCACCGTGTTCAATACGTTGCATTCATTATTTCCCGATTGGATTCACATCCAAAATGACAATGTTGCCAAAAAAGCCAAGCTAAAAATTACCGACTTGGCCTTACAAGCTTTAGATAATTACCCGGTGGTGATATTTGATAGAAATAACTCGGAATATAGAGAAAGGAAACAGATATTCACCACGATTTCAGAAAAGAGACATTTATACTTGGATGATGCGATCAATATCAAGTATATTGGTATCAATTTTGTTCATGATGTGAGTCAGGAGGAACTTTGGCGCATCACATATGATAGAGTGAAAAAGAGGGGCGACAACCATCAACTGTTGAAGGCAGCCTCGGATGCAGAATTGACGACCAAAGTAATGAAGGGGTTTATGTCACGGTTCGAACCAGTGAATACCGAGCGTCTTCCGGACTCTCAATTTGACCACGTGATTAACTTGAAGTTAAATGAGAATGATTCTTCGTTGGAAAATGTAAAGATCATCATTGATGAATTGTCAAAGGCGTATCCTCAGTTGGTCAAGAATCGACCAACAGACGAGGAGATTGAGGCAAGGTTCCGAGAGAGCTTGGAGTATAAGCCAACTTTCACAAAGAATATGACATCCAATGGCAAGAGATTGGACCCAACATACTATGCAATCTCAATCGACCGACAACATGTTGAGGATTTGTTTTATGACCTCAATGAAAACGATGAGTTTAATCGATTGAAAAATGAAAAGCTAGTGCAGGAAACATTCCATGTTACGCTAGCTCATATAGCTAGTTCAACTTTACCTGGAAATAAAGCCAAGTGGAAAAAAATCAAGAAATTGTTGGTTAGTGGCGAAGGTAGGCAAGGAGAAAGAAATGTGCTCGAGTTCCACGCCAAAGTGAGGCTTGTTCAATTCGTGTTCAATAGGGGCAAGCTCATCTGCATCAAATGTGAAATTATATCAATCCATCACAACAAAAGTAATGAAGTGGTTGAAATTGAACCTCTTAATAAACATACGCACATCACAGTGGGATGTTTTCCACCTACAAAGCCAGTTGAATCAAATGCGACTTTGGAGGAGTTATACGGCGATGATTCAAAGCAAATAAAACAAGATGGGGTTTACGAAGTTGGGGAAGATGTGATTGAGGTCAAAAAATTGACCACTGATGTGGTATTGGAGAATCAGAAGCTATTTGTGTATTATTAGACTGTATAGAATAATGTCGTGTAATCACAACATTTCAATTTCACGACACGAAGAATCAAATCTCCCAATCGCCTCACCTGAATACCCACGCTACTTTCTTAACAGTTGACATGTTTCAATCCATCAAGTCCTATATTGTTGCCTTATGGCCTGGCCCAGTCTCCCCGGAGCTAAAGAAATCGGTTGAATCGGCCATCGAATCAAACAAGATCTTAGTGTATTCAAAAACCTACTGCCCTTATTGTACCGCCACCAAGGATTTACTAGGAAAGTATGGAGTCGATTACAAATTGATTGAATTGAATACAACTTCAGATGGCGGTGAGGTTCAGCGTGCACTACAAGAAATCAGCGGTCAAAGAACTGTACCAAATGTTTTCATCAATGGTGAGCATATCGGAGGTAACTCTGATTTGCAAGCCTTAGAGAGTAAAGGAGAGTTGAGGAACTTGCTTGCAACATTGTGAGTACGCTGGTGTTGGTTTTTCATTAGATGTATTTGTTTCGAATTGCCAGATTAGATTCATAAATAAAGATTTGTATTCAGAGACTTGTGAAATAACCACCTTGTAGCATCCACACATCATTTAAGCGTATCCTTCAACGTTTCAACTGCCCAAAGATGATATTTTACAAAGATTTGATCATCATGGGTGAGCTCTAGCAAAGACTTTGGTCGAGCCATTGATCTCCGTAGATACCTCTCATTATCAACGACTGAACCGCCGTTTAATTTATGCGACTTTTCATTAGTCTGAGAGACCCTTTGCTGTATCAAATCAATAAACTCACTCATGTACAATGTTAAAACGTCCCAATTTTGTAGTAGATCCGCTTCAGAATCACACACCATCATCATGCTATATTTCCTTTCTTGTCCTCTAGCATTGATGTCATATACCTTGAAAATCTTATTCAAACAATAGCCATATACAGCATCACCGAAAAACATTGACTTGGTTATATCCGATACTGTTTCTACTGACAACGATTTCATCATCAATTTCTTTAAAGCCGCATACCGTCTTTGAGAGCTGGGATAAGCCGTTGAGATGAATGACTTTGAGTTGGAATTTGTCACGAGACTGGCGGCGTTGTCTGGCAAAAACAATTGACATGAGGCACACGCACCTTGAGTTGAGACTGATGTGTGTAGGTACTCTTGAGTCTTATCTTCGGTTGTCGCTTGTGTACAGACAATGATTTGTGGACCATGTAATTCACAGAAATGACTCAAGCATAGTATAAAATTTGGCATTGATTCATCAAGTTGTTAACGAAGTTCATCAAAATTCTACGGACCTTTGTGCGGTTTGGTTACATTTTTTTTTTCCAAATTTCGAAAAAGAGGTTCACAAGAACCAACAGCAGCATTCTTTTTAATAAATTGAGGCCAGTTAACAAAGCATAGTTGAGAGAGTCAATAGAGATTGAACCATGGGGACGCTATCTCTCACATTTTGATCTATGCAAAGTCGAATGATGGCGTAGGATAATCACATAACGACATGTTTTCAATAAGGTTGTGACGATGAGTTTCATAGATACTGAGAGCCCCACTGACGATAGCATGCGTTGGCTTTTAGTATGATGGAGAATCCATATAACCAACTCCAACCATGATAGAGCTGCAGTGGATAGTTTCCTATCTTTGTAAGCTTTTATTGAAGGTCGGAGCTAGTAGAAGTTTATGGATGCAGTCGCTTGGGCAATATTACGTGCCGTCAGTACCTTTCTGAGGCATACCAGCTACTAGGCAATAGCAATATCGGAGTTTCTGCAGGCCTCCACGAGCTTTTGAGATGTTTGGAATTTTCCTTCCAATTTAGACCAATAATGGGTTAACGTGTCCAAGTGTACCAAGTTGTTCAACAAAGTTACATACACTACCTTGATTGTGTGGGAAAGTAATGTCACCCCTTGCTACCATTGAGTAAATCGGCGTTGCGAAATGTGGCTCGGTTGTTTCGCCAAAATTTACACAATTCAGACGTGCAGTCAAGAGAGTAAATTTGAGTTTGCGGAGAATACACCTGAAAGAACACAATCCATCAAATATCGCTAAGCTCCAAGGTGTCACATAATTTTACTGAGGGTGAAGGTGTTGCATTATGCTGGTCATGAAAAATTCGTGGAACCGACTCTTTTTACGAAGTTGTATGATGGTCCCAGGTATCGGTCGAACAACATCCCCTAAGTGCTTCCACTTAGTCTCACCATTTACATATTAACTTACGTTTTCACGGATCATGCTGTTTCAAAATATGCGCCATAATTGAGAAATGTTGCAAAGCCTTGCACTAACCACTAGTTCATATTTTACATCTCTGCACCTACAAACTCCGCCGTTGGTCTATGTATCCACAAGACTTACAAATAGGACAAAATACATGCCATGGCTCTCTTCCCCAATTCGTATCCATAAAACTCCTTGCAGAATTGAAATTCAGAAATTTTGAATTTTTTTTTCTTTTTCTAATCCACTTTTCTTCCGTGAACCTGTTCAACGACAAAACCAAATCTAGAATAACAAGTAACCCGGCGTGTGTGTGTTTGCTGAAAGGGTTTTTCGCATGGGATCAAGAGAAAGAAGTCGGAGCAGTTCCGCACATTCACTCAACGGAGGCTCAACAACGCTGCTGCTGCTGCTGTCAAAGTCAACAACTAATGGGAATGGGAAAAGTCAAAACAAGAAGCGAAAGTCAACTGATGTCAACGGCTCAGCAAAGAGGAAGTCAACCCGTTTGGCAAAACTAGAGCTGAATAATACTCCCAAGCTATCCGCCAGTCCATACATTAAGGAACAAGACAAGGTTGACGTGATATCCGACAGTGAGCCATCGCTGATCTCGTCGGGTCTGGATACCAAATTTACTGAGCCAGAGCTTGCACCACCTACACCTAGTTATACGGGACTACCGTTGGAAGAGTTCCCCTCTGCAAAGATAAAGAAGGAATCACTCTGGCCACAGAAGTTTAAACGAGGTAAGAATAATGTACTGGATACGTCGCGAGAAGTTTCACAAGCTCCTGACGAAAACAAGGAGGAAAAAATGGAAGAGTTCTATAGGTCACAATTGAAGACGCCAGTTACACAAGGCATCACTAACGAAAGTGAAGTTCGAACACCTTCGTCAGGGAAACTGCGAGCGTCGAAAATATCCAAGTTGAAATTAACAGTGCTGACTCCGAAGCAACCAATCAACAGAAAACTGAGCAACAAGACACCAAAAAGTGCACTCAAGAAATTGAAATTCACATCACCAAAAAAGTCGCCGAGTACCAAACTACTAGCGCCTGATACAAAAATTAAAAATGAAGCACATCATGAGGAAGATACACATAAAGACAATGACGATTTCTGCTTTGCTTGTGGACGTCCCGGTATTTTTATATGTTGTGAATCCTGTCCTAAATCGTTTCATTTTACATGTTGTGATCCACCGATTGAGGAACCACCGGAAGATGACTGGTATTGTCATGAATGTTTTGCAAAGAATCACCCTCATTTGATACCCAATTGGAGAGATATAGGGATATTTGGAAAATTGTTGAACGATTTAGAAGTCCGCAATCCGAAGGTGTTTCAACTTCCAAAGCAGTTGAGAGATGATACATTCGTTGGTGTATATACTGGAGAAAATGGCGATTATGCCGATGACACAGAAAAACCCGATTTGCCCACAAGTAAAAGAAATGGGCAACAAATACCTGGATGCAATAGAAATGAAGACTTGGAAATTGATAGTTTATATGATGAGATGGGGTACCCATACTTGTGTCACAAATGCGGAGAATCGGGTCAAAACCACAGGACATTGATTAAATGCGACTATTGCCCCATTGTTTACCATGTTGACTGTCTTCCGTACCCAATGTTTGGTCCGAAAACGATTGGAGATAAATGGAGGTGCCCTAACCATATCAAGGATTTGTTGCCAAAGGGGCTACCAGAATTAAGACAGTTTAAGGACACGGAAGTTTTGGAGAGCTCATTGCATAGCAATTTCATAAAGATATTAGCGACAGAGAGTTTAGTTGTCAAGTTTGATACTGATCAGTACCTCAAAGATAACTCAAAGCACACATTAGACGAGTTTGACATTTATCCTGATGATCTCAGCAAAACGCAAGTGCTTTCCTCTTGGGGGGATGACATGGATGCAATCCATCCCAAGTACAAAGTTCCAGCTTACTTCCAGGCAGAGTCTACACGTGATGGTGTTGCAGCGACAATGCGTGCCAAAGTCGAGGCGATACCAAAATCAGGCTCTGAAAATCTAACCACATATCGAATACCAGAGAGGCTGATACTAGTCGATTTCGTTCAAAAAGTTCATCGCAAAAATGACATTTTAACCCTGAACGAGGAATACGAATATGCCAAAAGGTTGGAAGAAAACCCAAGGGAGTTAGAAGCCGCAAGTGGATTGCAATCCATAAAAGAGCGACAGAAACAGTTAAACTTGGATGCATTACTCAAAGTGGTAAATCTAGAAGAGCCTATAAAATCACAGAAATTGACAACCACCGAGATTGATGAGTTGTTGAAAATCAAGAAATTGATGGAAGCTAAAGGGCAAGATGCCTTGCTTAACTTTTTGAAATCTGGTGAACATTGAGGTTCTATATTTCGTATGTACATGAGATCACTAATGCATATATATTTGGCACATTAGATGTCTTTACTTTTTAGCTGGTCTAAGTGGAAGCTTTGGGATCTCTTCCTCTGTTAATTGTCTCGCATTTGTGAGCTTGATTAGTTCTGTAAATATTTGATGTGGAGGCTTACTAGCACAATCAATAGTCGAGCTATCTGCATCGGTTTGACCGTGAATATGTAGTTTCAATGGTAGTTTAGGCAAATCTTCTTCGTTTTCAACAGTTACATTGGTAACAGTAAATTGAACGTCGGGATTGTGATATCTCAAAGTGGGTAAAGACTCTTTCCAAAAGTATCTGATTCCATGTGCTGGTTTATAAACAAAGGGACGTTGTTGATATACAAACAACTCGAGCTCTTTGTATTTTGATGCATCAAATTTGTAGCTGTTTTCTGGCGTTCCTCGCAAGTTGTTTATCCTCTTTATTTGTTTGAGAAGATTAGGATTGTACTTGTTTTTTGGAGTTATTAACATTTGCATGGACATCTTGGCTTAAGTGTGTATGGTAGGATTGGTATAGGCTTTTTTGTGAGAAAATTTTTTCAATCAATTCAGTCTCTTAATTGCATGGGAATACCGCACACAATAACGGCATGGGTGGATGAGATGTTACACTACGTGTTAACACGAATAGAAACTCGACGCGGTTAACGAGTGACTGGTTGTATAGGTATAGTTTGTATTGTAAATATTTGCTGACCGATACGTAAATATAAGAGCCCTCGCCCCCTTGTTCTTTTCACATCGTGTTGCAAAATACATTACCCCCCACATGTTCTTTACAACGTACCTACTCATACGCTTCATATACTGGATCAATTACATCTTCAGACAACTATCTAACTTGCTCATTGGAACTGTTCTTGAACATAAATTTGACCTAGCATTAGTCACTGGTGGCGGTTCAGGATTGGGCAAAGAATTTGTGTTGCAACTTGTGAGTAGAAAAGTTAGAGTGGTGGTACTCGATATTACAATCCCACAAGAGACGGAGCGAGTGGTTGGTGTGACCTATTTCAAATGTGATGTGAGCAATAGAGAGCATGTTTTAGAAGTTCAAAAACAGGTCCAACTGTCGATCGGAATAGTAACCATTTTGATTAATAATGCTGCAATTGCAACCGGGAAACCATTGTTAGATCTATCATTTCAGGAAATTGAGAAAACCATTCAAACCAATCTCATGTCAAGCTTTTACACGATAAAGGCCTATCTACCCAGCATGATCCTGATTGAACGTGGATACATTGTTACAATTGCGTCAGTTTTGGGATACATGTCGCCAGCACGATTGAGTGCATACGGAGCATCGAAATCTGGTCTCATTGCATTGCACGAATCACTCACGTATGAACTTGGATCACCGACTTTTAGCTCCAACGGAATTAAAACGTTGCTTGTTTGTCCGGGACAAATTAGCACAACAATGTTTAAAGGAGTGAGAACACCGACACAAATCTTTGCACCAGAATTAGATCCCAAGTTTGTCGCTTCATATGTTATACTGGCAATTCTGCAAGGCAGGAGGGGCGAGATCAAGTTGCCCTTTTACGGTAAGTTCCTTCCACTATTCAGGGCTTTTCCATGGCCAATTGTTGCGTTGGCTCGAAAATTATCGGGGATTGATAAGAGTATGGCAAATTTCAAAGCTAAGGTGTCAAGAGTTGCTAGTAGCGTATCGTCAATGATTAGCAGATCGAGGAATGGATCAAGTGAAAACTCTCCAATGTTGTTGAGGGGATCGCTGATTGCCTCACCACAAGCATCAATCTCGTTGAATGTTGAGGAAGAGAATAATGTGGAGATGTCTGCGTAAGATGACGGTGCAATACAAAAGAGGTATGTCTTTCAAATGTGTGTCCACGTTTAATAGCTTTGGGTATGTGCTATATAGTTTCAAGTACCATCTTTGTCTCAGGCCTCTATGATCTGTAGTCACCATTTATAGTAACATACTCATGAGATAAATCACATGTCCAAAAATCGGCACTTTGCCCTCCACCAGTGCCCAAGTCAATCTCTATCACGAGGTCTTCATCTTCCAATATCTTTGATGCTCTTTCCTCGTCTACTTTCTCTGGCTCTCCATTGACTAGCAAGTCCAAACTGCTGCTTCCATCTACTGGCACGAACTTGACGCTTGTTTTGGAAGGTAAGACTGAATCACCACTTGAAACTTGCGCATATCCAATTGCACATAGTATGCGACCCCAATTCGCATCTTTGCCGTACATCGCAGTCTTGAAAAGTGAAGAGTTTGCCACGCTTGATGCGATTGACTTTGCGTCGTCATATGATAAACTGTCCTTGACTTTAATGGTGATAAATTTAGTTGCACCTTCTCCGTCTCTGACGACTAATTGTGCCAATTGTTGGGCAAATTCTGTAATCTCTTTTTGTATAGCAAGAAATCTATCACCAGAAGAAGCGTTAAGGTTAATCAATTCACCACCAGCTGCACCGTTGGCAATGGCTGCGATTGTGTCATTGGTGGACATATCCCCGTCCACAGTAATACTATTGAATGATCTGTCAACCGAATGCTTAAGAATCAGTTGTAAAGCTGAAGGTGAAACTGGTGCATCGGTGACAAAAAAGCCTAATAAGGTGGCCATATTCGGACAAATCATACCAGCACCTTTACATAATCCGGCTAAGGTGTAAGTGTCGTTGTCGATTGTGAATTGTTTACTGAGAAGCTTTGGAAATGTATCAGTGGTGCAAATAGCAGTAGCACAATTGGTCCAGTCTTGATGAGTATTCCCCAAATGGCTCAAGGCTAGTTTCGGTATACCAGATAAAATTTTGTCAATGGGCAAGTTGTTTCCTATTACACCAGTTGACATGACTAACGTAGAGCTGGGTTTATTGCCAAGTACTGAATCTGTCACCAACGTCATGTCTTTTGCATCTTTCATACCTTGTGCTCCAGTTACTGCGTTAGCATTACCACTATTTACAACAATGGAGTTGATTCCTGCCCCTTTGGTTTCCTTTATGATTTGCTGAGATACTTGTACAGGAGCAGCTTTGAACTTGTTTTTGGTAAATACAGCTGCAGCCGATGCGTTTTTGCCAAAAGTGTTGTGAACAATAGCCAAGTCTAAAGATTTTCCGTCCTTTTTGACACCGCAATGGATCCCACCCACAATGTACCCCTTGGGGTAGACACCAGTTTTCGGGACAAATCTTTCTGCTTTAGTGGATAAAAGCCTTAATGTGATGAATCTATTCATGCTTGGGTTTGCCAGTTGTGAGTCAATTTTTTTTTTTTTTGAATATTTTCAAAACTTTTGGTTAAGCGCGATAAAGTGGATTTCCGGATTGGGATGGAAAGAAAAGAAAGAAAAATAAAAGACTTCCCTTGACAATTGATACAACAAAACTGGCATGATGCTACTATGATAAGAAACGCAACAAGAGAGTCATGGTGTTTACTTCGACGATACAAAGAGGTGGCTTCAATTCGACGGTTTGTGGCAACTGCTCCATTTCAGCTCGAATCGAGCTTGTCTATTTTTGACCCAGAGAGGTTTACATTTCCGAACCCTGATCAAGAGAGATGGGATAGTCTAGTGAGGAACTTCACACGTATCTTGTTTACGCAAGATGTGTCAGCCATTTTCAAACAGTTGTCGGAGCTTGAGAGACAGTGCACAAGTCTGTATGACACTGTCAAAACACGGCAAATGCAGATGTTGGAGTTTTTCCAAGGGGGTCTTTACATGTATATTGAGGCCGAGAAAAGGCATAATGTCAAAGAAGTGATTGCAATAGCTCAAGCATATGCTGACTTTATAAAGCGAGCAGCGCATTCAGGAATTGACAAGGGCTTGCTACATTCACACATTGATACCATTTTGACTGCTCTACTACAAGCATTTCATTTGGAACGAGAATGCCGCAAGAGCCAAATATTTTTACCACCAATCAAAAGTATTTTCAACCAAGTTGTTAAAGAGTTTGAAGTCGATCTATCCCTATTCTTTATACAGTTGACTCATGAGCACTTGAAGAAGAGTTTGGAAACACTCAATCTAGGGACTGCAAAATTGAATGCTGCGACGGCGCGTGAGCCCGAATCGATCTCTTTTATTCCAATAGACCCTTACTTGGATGCATTTGGAAACCTATATTTCGACAAAGCTTGCAAATATATCAGCGAGAACAAATTCCAATGGAAAGGTGAACCAGTCACATGCAAAATTTATGACGTTTACGACAATTTACCACAGTATGAAAAGGAGGACTTCCTATTGGAGTACCTTGAGTTTAACAAGATCAAACAGTCAACTCTAGAACATTATACTCACAAATTGATCAAAAGTGCATCGCATGATAATGCAACATCGAAACAGAGTGCAAAGTTCATCCTTCATGAGCATAAGATGATCAAAACTTGGGTCAAGCTAAGCTGCGATAAAGTGCAGCTGTCGATTGTCGATGCACCGGCATCGGAAGAAGAAAAAGTATTATACCATTTCCGACAGTTTGTCGAAGCTTTTCCGATTAGTACAATGGTAAGCAACATTATCCACAAACTAATATCATCTGTCTATTTGGAAAAAGTTGGTGTTGTGGAGATTTTCAGCAGTATGAGGACTACGTTCAAACGAGATGTTTCCTTGATGAAAAAGTCAGACCACAAATCACAACTCTTTAAGTTCATTTCAGATGACGATTTCGATAAGTTGTCTAGCATATTGGTCAAATCGGTGATTGAATCGTGTATGATACTGAGGGTGAATGCTGAGGGATCCGATGCTGACGATGTTGCATCTGGCTTTACAAATGAGGATTTTGCATTCCATCTTGATACGATATACGTATCCCCCGTTAAATCCGAAACTGTCATCAACTTCAATCCGGTACTCAAACAAAAAGTTACATCGATTCCAGTTGGCTCAAATTCCCATCATTTCCCGCTATTATGTCCACCAGAACCATGGCTTGGAGTAAACAAAGGTGCATATATGGAAAGAAACACTCCCTTCTTGAGTGGTTTTGATCAGTTGCAACACCGCATCTTACAAAATGCACAGCATTTAGGGAAACTAGATTCAGCATTCAAATGTCTTGATCAGATGGGTCAGACGGCTTGGGCGATCAATCCAGATGTGTTGCTGGTTTTCAATCAGGTGATGGAATTACCAAATGGTTTTCTTGACATCCCACCAAAGCACTGTGACGAATCTACCAAATCGAAGCAAGAAATTATTGACATCAAGGGATTGAGGCTGAATTTCGAAACTGTCAATATGTTGGCTAATACATTCGATCGCAACGGTGATATGTTATATCATTGTTATGTATTCGACTTCAGAGGTAGAGTATACCCATTGTCGCCATTGACACATTATGGTGGCGATTTAACCCGATCTTTGTTTCAGTTTTGGTATGGTCAACCATTGGGTGTCAATGGCTTTTATTGGGTAAAGTACCAACTAATGTCAGTTTTCGGAAATGAAACTGATTGTGAAAAGTTTTACAACCACAACAAGGAGCAAATTCTCGCATCTGCGTCTGATCCATTGCACAATCATTGGTGGATGAAAGCTGACGAGCCGTTCTCAGCATTGTCAGTTTGCATTGAGATTCAGAAAATTTTACAATTTGTTCAACACGGTAAAGGTTCTATTGAGGAGTATATATGTCGGTTACCTATTCACCAAGATGGTTCATGTAATGGGCTCCAGCATTATGCAGCCTTGGCTGCTGATGAGCTGGGTGGTAAAGCAGTCAATTTGGTTCCCATGGATACAAAACAGGATGTATACTCAACCGTGAAGGATATAGTTGAGCAAAAAATCATTGCTGATGTTGAAAATAGGCTCATGGGGGAAGATCGTGATCATGCTGCATTTATGTTGAAGATTTTGGATCGTAAATTGATTAAACGACCAGTTATGACTACTGTGTATGGTGTTACTTTAGCTGGTGCCAGTCGACAAATTTTGGAAAATATTGAAGATGTCGTATCTGATTATGATGAGAATCCAACCAAGCGTGGATTATATGACGAGGTTACAATTGATAGATTACGCCAGTTTAATTTGAGGTCGACCATGTACCTAGCACGAAAGATTTTATCATCAATTGATGAGCTTTTTTTCAATGCTAAGCAAATGGAAAAATGGCTCGTTGAAAATACCAGACGCATATTGACCAGTTATAACGTGAAAACGTTGGATTACCTTCAACTGAGGACCTTCACATCAGCATCGCTCACATCAAGCTTGGCATCAAAAGCATTAAACAATTGGTACAAAACGCCAATAAGCTATTCACCAATAAGTTGGATATCAGCGAGTGGGTTCCCCGTGATTCAAACGTATCGGAAACGACAACAACCACATAGTGTGACTGGTGCATTGGGATCAATAATGCAACTGGCACTGAATAAAACTGCTCCTATGGATCGACGTAAACATGAGTTGGCAATTGCTCCTAATTTTATACATTCATTGGATGCTAGTCATATGTTTATGACATGTGATGCGTGCGCTGAAGCCAGTGCAGAAGCTGAACCTGGCTCTGAATGTGGTACTGGTCCTGGAGCTGGGTTAATATTTGCATCGATCCATGATTCATATTGGACTCACCCTAACCACGTTGAAAAATTGTCACGGATATTACGTCAAACATTTGTCAAGCTCCATTCATTCGATTATATGACCCATGTTCGCAACGACTTTGTCAAACAAGTGCAAAAATCGTATTGTTTCCAATTGGTTTATTTCGACAAGATGGAGTATAGGGAACTTTATGCTGAATTGCGTGCAATTCGAAAAACGTATGGGGACTACAATAATGACAACAGTAAGAAAGTTTCTGATTTGTTGAGTCTTGAGTTGCGACAGCTACACAAACAAAAACAAGATCATCCAGTGAGCCAATTACTCAAGACACATGATCCTAAATTGTATCATATTGTTGGAAACTACATACACAAGTACACTAACGATATTGATAACAATGCCGATGGATCGTCAGTTGGGACGTTGGGGTTACTACGTAAGAATTTGGTTCCTGTTTTCGTTCCATTACGAATACTCAATCTTCCTAAAAAGGGTACGTTGGATATTACACAAGTTTTGGATAGTAAATACTTTTTCTCTTAAATGGAAAATATTTAGATTTGTAATTTATTTGTTTTCGCTAATCATTTTCTCCAATTTGCCAAATATTTTATCTCGATGTAGAGCTAATGGATCATCCATATCCGATTTGAAAAATCGGTTTCTCTTTATGTCGTGCTCATCGACATCGTCATCATCTTCTTCTTCCTCGTCGGCATCTTCTTCATCCAACCCCATGAATCGCTCAACGTCACCATAATCAAAATACTCTTCTCCATCCCAGCCAATACCATCATGAGGCACATACCCCGCATCATTATCATCATCACCACCTCCGCCTCTTCCGCCACTGTTGATCTCCCCATCACCAATATTCAACTTGTCAAATTCATCCTCAAACGAATTCAATTCTTGTAAACCTTCAGCGTCTTCGTCACTAGGGTAATCATTCTGATAAAAACTTTCAGCATTTGAATCTTCATCATCAGTTAAAACGCTAGGCTTTTTTACTTCGTCTAAATCCTGTTGTGTTGTGTCCAAGATGTTGGAGTCATTGTTTTCGGAATCATCGTCATTGAAAAAACGAATGTAGCCTATTTGAGCCAGTGGATGATTTGCCGTAGTAAGAGGTTCGGCATCGGTTAGTTGGTAGACATCATAAACGTACTGATCGTCATCGTCGTGGTCATTGGTGGTCTTATTGGTGGTGGTGGTAGTGGTAGATTGTGTATCTTGAGATATCGAATCCTGCGATTCAGGTAAATGCTCTTCACTAAGTACATTGGTAATGTCTCTGTGAATTTCTGTATGGCCCCTTCTTTTCCTCTTTTGCTTGGTCCTGACACCTTCTTTTGAAACTACATCTTTAACCATGTTGGCCAATTGATCAGGTATCTCTTCATCAGCAGCATCATAATCAATCCCGCTTTGACGTCGTGTCTCTCCAGGTTGGATAATAAATCGTCGCTTAATCTCCCCTCGGGATGTAGACTCATTGTTGTCACCACCCTCTTGTTGTTGTAAATCCGCTGTAGTCGCTGCCTCTGCCAAGATTGTGTGTAACATAGACTCATTCAACTCTGCATCATTACCAAATTCGGTCTTGGCCAATTTGAACATATAATTGAGTCTATCATTATCAGATTCATAGACAGAGTTGTTTCCAGTTCTCAATTGCTGTTGTTCTAGTGGTGTATGACTACGTGGAGTTGCAATGGGTGATGTGATTGGTGTTGATGGTTTCGATCGTTTAACATTGCGGGTATCTTCCAAAATCAAAGCTTGAAGCGGATCTTGTCCTCTTTTTCTTTTGATTCTTAGGATTCGAGGTGGAGGTTGTGATGTAGGTGTAAGTGGAGGTACATTCTCAGAATTCATGATTTGAAAAGGAAAAGCTGTATATCGTGAATGATGGATTTTTTTGATCATTGTTTGCAACTTGAGCGATCCCTTTTTAAATTAGTACACACATGGAAATGTTACACTATGTTGGAATTGTAGTAAAAAGGGTTCTCAACTGTAAATCACTGAGCATTTGCATCTCTTAGTTTAAAAAGCACCTCATCACCTGAGCTGCTACTCTACACGCAACCATGTATTTATTCTATTACTCTAGTTATTAATACTTGTGTGGATATTAAACATGACTGATGGAAACAGGGTGATTTCAGCCGATACATTACTTTCTACACCAAAACTCATCAAAATCCCTCTAATCACACCACAGGGAAACCAAAGATAGACTTTGGATTTTTTCAACGTATCGTGATCTGAAGAAGCAGCAGCAGCAGCAGCAGCAGCAGCAGCATTAGCTCCACCACCACCAACTCCCGAAACACTTGGACTACTAAACTGACTAATCAATTTGTAATTGTTATCAATCAAGACAAAAGTACCTCTATGATTAGTTCGTAAATTATCGATTTGCTTATTATAAAAACATTTCCATACATCACGACATATGAACTTCATTATATCCAAGATATCAATGATTTTCGTTGATGAGTTTTGGTAGAGTAGTAATTCGGCTATTTTGAGACCAAGGTTATAGCCAAGTGTTTCAATGCGAATGGTGACTTCGTCAGTAGGAAGGGATGGTGTGTCTAGTATATTAACAGTTCCTGGAAGATCATTGGGAAATGGTGACAATTGAGTGTCTATTCTTGTTTGATGCGTGGTATTGGATTGATCCTCTTCACTTTCTTGAGAGGCTGATGTAGATGTTGCGTCTGATTTTGATTCCGATTCTGATGTTATTGATGATGGTTTGGATGATTGTATTGATAGCGTCTTTGATACACGGATTGAAGTTGGGACAAGTTCCTGAAGAAGGAATTCAAAACTGGAGTAGCTTATCTGAGATTGATGAATGTCTTCGGTCATGGTGATAAAGCAAACAGAATTTGGCGGGGTTTTGCAAAGTGAATCTGGCTTTTGGACTCTATCAGCGTTTGGCTTCTGGTTTTTTCGCAGTACAGTCTTTTGTTTTTGTTTTATACTAGCGCGACATAATTGTTCATACCAACGCGACATTTATTATGCAAACCACACAATTACCCAAAAGAATTTCCCTACCTCTAACCCGATCCTGTCGAATTAGGGCAATTAGTTTAAAAGTATGGAACAATATCAAACCAGGAGGTCTTTTTTGTTTGAGCTTAGTCATTTTCTTCTGCCCTCTCTCAGAGTTTTTGCAGTTACTTTCCCAAGCTAAAAGCTGTTTCCATCCTATTCGCTGGCCTAAAAATAAGGGCCCATAGTTTAGAAAGATCTCAGTTCCAAAAAACATTGTATATGGTTATTAGCACGTCTACAGAAGCCTTGATAACTTTCTCAGGTCATCTTTGCTGTTGCTTCTTTTACTCATGGGGTCAATTGTTTTCTAGATAAGTTTGACCGCTTAACTTGAGTCTGACATATAAACCATAGCTCTTCAAATGCGTTTAGTCTGGGTGAATAAGGAGGCAAAAACACTAGTTCCTTTCCTCTTTGGGCTACCAATAACTCAAGATCACGACGTTTATGGATGGCTTCATTGTCAAGTATCAAAGGTCTCGAGCTCTTCAAGTGCCTTGTTTGTTTCAATTCCTCTAAGCACTGACTTTACAAATGAGTAGAAATGATCAACTGTGGTACCAACCCTTGACTTCTTTTCCGAAACTGTGGTGTTGGAATCAGCTTTTCTCTTATTGTTAGGAGCAGTCTCGGCTAGGAGTCGCACCTTCAAGTCAACACATCCTTTTGAAGAGATAGCACCTAAGAATGATACCTTGAGACCTCTTGTGACAGAAACTTTGAGGACAGCCTTTTCACCTACTTTTGGCCATCCGTATTCCCGTCTCATACTAATGTTGAAACCAGTCTCATCAATGAAAACACAGTTCTTTCCAAAGTAAACTTTATCCTTATTTTCAAGTGCCCACTCGAATCTCTGCTGTTTTAATTCTGGCAAATCCCGTCATGGTCCATTTAGAAAGCTTCTTGAGACTAAACTTGCATACATTGGTGAGAAAGATACAAATAGTAAAAGTACTTGCCTTCACATCCTCAAATGTACTCCTTTCGTTTATCCAACAAGAAGTCTCAAATTACAATCGGGTCCCAAAGAACCAACTCTTTCAAAAAGAATTTGTGTTCCTTAATAAAAAGAGGTTTACGACCACGCTTTTTAGGTTCGTCATAAATATTACTAATTTCGTTAACAATACGGCTATTCCAAATTCTTTTCCAAGTATAAGCTATTGGTAAATTGATGTCTGTTACTTGCGTAGCCTTATAAACACCGTTGCTCAAAAACTAATTGCCAGAATCTTTGCTTCTGTGCTTCAGAGAAGTATGTGCACAGTTTTATCTTACGTTTGCAAACTTCATCCTGTTTAGAGTAAATGTCTACATCTACGCCATCGCATTCTATGTCGGAATGTAAATTGTCAACTTCAATTTTAGTTGAATAAAACGCTTCATTGTAATCACTGTAACTAAAACACGACTCCAATGGAGCTGTCTCCCTTCCCCGACCCATCAGGTCTGACTCAGAATTAAAGCAATTACCAAGTCCATCCACATATCCGTCATTACGAAATGTCAACTTAAAGTTCATGTTTTTTCGTGTTTGAATTTATTTTGACCTAGCAAAAAGACAAAATCACATAGGAACAAAAACAACAATGTCCTAGTGTCGTGTCGCTTGTAAGTTACCACAACGACACGACACAATTGGGACTATATCTAGATTCTCCATTCGTTTTGTATATAAATTCATTTCCCCTCAGTTTATATCTATAATATATTCCTTAACCTAAGAATACTAACTTACAGTCTTTACTGTGGCTATATTACACGTAAGGTTTGAAATTTTATGTCTCAATAGTATGCAACAAGATATGAAAAGACTGTAAACAGTTGAATATTTCGAACGTGTAAAATAGTTTTGAGAGCTGATGGGGATGTCAACAGACAAGTTCCTCATAATTAGGGTGAGGATGCTCTGGTACGCTGAAGCCCGTGCTGTGAGGGCGAATGCCTCCTTCCAGGAAGGGGTCGTATTGGTGCTTTGTAAATGAACGGTTGTCAAGACAAGCAACCATCTTCTTGGAGGTATTGTTCACTTTCTTCACTTTGGGTGTTACACATCAGCCCCAAAGTATATTCTAATTTGGAACACGTCAACCATGGGCAACTCCAGTATCTGAATAAGGTCAAGGCTAAAGGTATAGAGGGCTCAGTTTTATCGTGATTGTAGTGTACTTAGCTCAAAGAAAGATTGGTTTAGACACGACTTTGTTGTTGTAATTTTTTTCACACGCATGCACAAAAAAGAGTTGTAAAATGCATGACCTATAACACATAACGCACTCTTTTGTTAATTTGAATAATTGGCACGACCATTTTAATAATAATAATAATAAACTGTATTATGTGCGGTATGTGTATATTCATGTTGATTTTCAACTCAAACCTTGATAATCAACTATTATACACAAAGGGAGTCAATGTAAGAAACTCTAATTTGATTAATAAATCAAACAGAAAAAAGCGATTGATTAAGTAGGATTCATGTACAAAATGTAAGTAGTGAAATGGTGGAAGGTACAGAGACGAGGCAACTGTCGGGTATAGTCAGAACATTTGCTTCAGTATTTGAATTGCTCAGAAACATATGAAGAGCCACTTGGTCGAAAAGTGATTGTGCCAAGTCATGTAAATCAGCTTTCGCAACAGATTCCATTGATAGAAAGTGCCTTTTTGTAAAGACAAACCCACGTTGAATGCTATAGAGGTTATCTGGCATATATGCAAGAAAACAATCAATTGCGTGGGGTTATTTTGTGTAGTAGTCCCTTTGAGAAAACACAAAACACCGCCAGTAAAGTTGAAGAATACTCAGTAGTGTGAAAAACAAACAAAAACAACATCCTACTAAAAGGATGGTAGTTGATGAATACACCCTTGAACATATCACTTTGGCTGATTATTTACTTACATAGATGTAGATTGGTGTGTTTACGTAAGTGCAAAGGAGTTTGGTCGTGTACTTTTGTAATTAAGCTTTATACCATATTATTTTGTTATGTTAATGTTCTGTTTAAAAACGTTATTTAGCTACTTTTGTGTTAAATGATAGTAAATTAATATATGTGTGTATGGATGTTTTGCAAAACACGTACAACAAATAGAACAAAATAACTGACAGAAAGAAAACAACACTCCCAACCTTCCCAACCCAAGAGACAAGACAAGACAAGACAAGACAAGACAGAACAAAAAGTAAAAAGAAAAAAAAAAAAAAAAAAGACAAAAAAGAACGGAGAGACAAAAAAATTTTGTATTTCTTGCAACACACACCTTTGTTTACCACACACCACACATACTCACACATACTTACACAGCATCACTATCATAACGTACAGTATCACAAAAGAGTCAGTGTATTGAATTACTACCGCCACCACTACTACTACTATTACCACTACTACTACTACTACCACTACCACTACTACCACTACCACTATATCAATCTAGAGATAGTCCTACTTAGAAAAAGATTTAACAAAGACAGGTTCCACTGCCAGGGCAGGACATACACACCGACAGTTTTCCACCAACTACAATCTATTCATCCATAGCCTAGGGGCTACTCTACATTTTTGGCTAATCAATTTAATAGCACATTTAGCGCTTGGGCAAAATCACGTCTTAGTCTAGCAATACACTTCGAAGTTATATTATTTTGCTACTGTTCGTGTTTCGTTTAACACCTGCTTCCATAAAAGAATAAGCTTATCATCGCGCTCTTATCTTATCAATATTGGCTCATCAATACTGTTTAGTACCCTCAACTACGAAAAGAAGAAAGATCTTAAAAGTCACAACTACAGACGAAGAGGGAATTGACATTTCCCGACTCAATTACTAGACCGCACTATTTCATTCAACTAAATTTCATTCATCTACGTGTATTATTTCATCACTCCTTTTATTTTTGTTGGGCCACATTTTGCAATCAACCTAAAGCATCATTTTAACAACAATGTCATCAGAAGCAGCTATCACTTACGATAACAACTTGAGCAGTAAAAATCAGTTTAGTCATCTCGCATCGTCATCTGGATCAGCACCAGCATCATCATCACTTATGGCACACGACGGCTCAGCGGGTGCGGGTGTGGGTGCTACTGCTGGGAACCTACCCCCAGGATTATTAAACAACTCATCACTATATGCAAATCTGCCACAGTATTCACTTGCACTGCAACATCAACATCAGCATCAGCATCAACAACTGCAACAACTGCAGCAACAACATCAACAACATCAACAACAACAGCAACAGCAACATCAACAACAACCTCCACCATTGCAGCACTCTCATTCGCATCAGGAACACTTTAGCCAGCCGCAATACCAACATCAGCACTCATCGCATGGACAATCCCCACCAATTACTGGGTTATTAAAGATTTCCAATCTACCTCGCGATCTTACGAGAAGAGAAGCAACTTTGATGTTTGCTCTTGTTATTGATGAAATCTTGAGTATTGATGTCAATGATTACCAGGTGTATGCGTTGTTCAAGAATTTCAATTCATGTATAACAGCTGGTAAGCTTCTTGATGGTCAGCAAATCTTTGGACCAGAATATGCCCCTGTGAAAGTTGAATTTGAAAATAGCCTTCATTCATTAAACTCACCACAAGCTTTGGCACAAACACAATCGGCGTTTAATGCGTTGTCGTTATCATCGACCAACAACATCTCCCCACCAAACAAGTTCAATAGTATTTCCAATTCGCATGGATCATTGCCCTTTTCACAATCGCATCAACTTTCGAATGATTTTAATACGTCTACTCAGAGCGCTCATCCTGTTGCCCCATTTGATGTATTACAAAAGCGACTGTCGGTGGGTACACAGCGATCTAAATTTGCCTTCAGTGATCCATTTTTACACGAGCAGCAGCAGCAGCAGCAGCAGCAGCAGCAACAAACTCACTTTCAACCTCAACAGCAAAGACTTTCCGGCTCTGGGCTTCAATCTGGGCTAACAAATGGCAGCGGCAGTGGCTCTACTCAGTCGCAAACACAACTGGGCTCCAAGTTTAATTTTCAATCGCAGATGCTATCTGATGGGTCGTCGCAAGTTGGGGGTTTAACAAATGGATCATTAGGGTCAAGGACTAGTGCTGGGGTAGGTGACTATTCCGAAGCAACGGGAAAATCGATTTTGTTGATGGAGTCACAAAATGACGCCAGAGATTATGAACAGTTGGTTAGAGATCCGTGGACTTCAAATCAAAACAATGATAGGTTGTCTGCGGCACATAGCCCCACAGTGTATTCCAATCCTGATTGGAACACTTCAGCAGGAACTTCCGCCACTAGTGGTGCATCTGGCTTTGCTTTACAACAACCACCAGACCGCCGAAGAACCTCGTCTTCGTTTTTCAGCTCGCAATTGCCACTGGACCATTTACTGCAACAATTGTCATCACCACCGCATCGTGCAATAGCACCGAACCAAACTCCACCACATGGTCCTTCAGCATCCGGATTGAGGTCAGCTTTGCAACAAGCAAGTGGAGTCAATAGGACAGATTACTCTAGTGGGAATCAGCAACAGAAGTCACTCGCGAATAAAGCTCAAACTTCACCAGCAGCCCTTGTCAATGCTAGTCCTTCAGCAAATGCTACCTCATTTCAATCGGCAAGCAAAAATCCCACCTCCAAAGACATCCCTGAGCTTTCGCTTTTGGCGAGAGTTCCTCCACCTGCCAACCCAGCAGATCAGAATCCGCCATGTAATACATTGTATGTTGGCAACTTACCTCCCGATGCAACTGAAGCTGAATTACGTGCCTTATTTCAACCACAAAAGGGATTTAGACGGTTATCATTTAGGACAAAGAATTCAACAAACAATAACACTGGTAGTTCCACTTCAACATCTACGTCAACAGGATCAGGAAGCTCAAACTCCAGTGGGCACAATCATGGTCCTATGTGTTTTGTGGAATTCGAGGATGTAGCTCATGCAACCAGAGCGTTGGCCGAATTGTATGGACGAACTTTACCACGACCACATGTTGGTAATAGTGGTAAAGGTGGGATTCGATTATCGTTTTCCAAGAATCCGTTGGGAGTTCGAGGTCCAGGAAATGTGCGGAGAACTTCAACCAACCCCTTGAGTGGAGGTAGTAGCCAACAAGGAGCAACAAATGGCGCAGGTGGAACCACCACTACAAATGGTATGCAAGAAAGTACCACTCTGCACAAACAACAATCGTCATCACAAACTCTGACACAACAACTGAGTAGCGGGAATGGGACTACCAACGGTTCAAACGGAAGTAAATGGGGATAATGCCAATTACAATTGTACCTTCCTAAAGTGAGAGTAACCGAGTTAGTCCACACTTTTTACATTTTTGTTCAATTTTTCATTTTGTTTTAATTTTATGTTAATTTTCTTTGCATTTTTAAGTGAAGTGGTTTTGGATAAAATCAGTGGCAACAGACTCACTGTTTTGTTGGATTGCACTGGTTTTGCTCCACCTTGCACTAGTGTCATTTTTCGATTACCAAGTTTCTCTTTTTTTTCTTTCAATTTTTTACATATTGGTTGTATTTTGTATAAAGAATTTTGTGTATTTTATGTATGTATTATGTGTTTTGAAGGTGTAAGTGTAGGTATAAGAGTATCGAGTGTAGCAAACTTATGGTTACCATGAGCAAAATCACTCCATTGATATTACACATTTGATATAAACGTACTAAACAAAAACAAGTAGGGACCGAAAATCCACGTGTTTTTCTTCAGCTGAATTCATTTCATTAATTTGATCAAATCTTTAGAATTGGCATAAACTTGACTCAACCATTTCGTTTCCAACAACTCCTCAGTATTGATCCTTGATGTTGGGTGTGGATTTAGGAGTTTTAAAATGTACTCACGTGAATCGTAATGGAGGCTCTTGAACAAGTTGATTGCGGAGTTTGATCCTGTTGTTGCTGGTGATGAAGGGTGCGATGATGAAGCGGAGCCGGTAGCGGTGGAGGAGGAAGAGAATGGGGAAGGGGAATGTAGATTGGATGATGATGACTCGTTGTTATTGATGTTGTGATGCAGTTGGTGTAAGTTGAGTTGTGATAGACTAATTTGTGAGTGGCTTGTGCTTCGATTTCGGTTGGAGTTACCAAACGTCGACGTGTGCTGTTGTTGTTGTTGATGATGATGGTACAGTGAGTTGTTGGTGAGGGTCGATATTTGAGGTCGTTGATTCGGTGATGTAGTAATCCCACCAGAGCCCGAGCTAGATGCACCACCTCCTACAGCACCACCTCCTCCCCCTCCACTGCATCGATTCAAATCAGCCAATAACGATTTCAATTGCTCAGGAGTACGAGGATAACTCTGTACATACTTGATAAACACCAAATTTTTGGGATCTTGTAAATTTGCCGACGTCCACGGCGACTTCATCAAGTAAATGACAAAATAACAAACTCCCAAACTCCACAAATCAAGTAATTTCAAACTTTGATAGTCATGAGAAGAAACACAATATTGATTAATACTAAATTCATTCAGTTGCAATTGCACATCGATATCAAATAATTCAGGAGCTTTAAAACTAGGAGTTCCTGAAATTAGTGAATGTGGATTAGTTTTGAATCCAGTGGTTATTGCCTTTGGGTTGCTAATATTTAAGCTATACCCAAAATCACTGATCTTTAATATTCCATCATTGTCAATTAGGATATTCTCTGGTTTTAAATCACGATGCACTATATTGTGATTATGAAGGAAATGGACGCCACGAACAATTTGTTTGAAAAGGGAGTCACGTAAATTGGGCGAAATCTCAATTTGGAATCGTCTTGATTTGGACAAGAAATCAAGCAAGTCTCCTCTGGGGTAAAATGTTAGAATCAAAGCAACTTCATTTTCGAGTCGTAATGGAGTGTCACGCGTCCGCTTCTCCTCTTCCTGGTCCGCTTGATCCTCTTCTCCTTGTTGTTGTTGCGTCTTTTCTTGGCTGGCACTTCTGTTCAGATTATTACTACTACTACCGCCACTGCTATATGCAATAGCAGCGATGTCCAATATAGAAATGACGTTGCGACATGAACTGGATGCTTGGATATTGCGATATTCTCGCCATACTGTCTCAAGATAATTATTATGTGATTCATTAGGTTTTTGTTTGACTCGTTTGAGAACCACAGTTTTGGTATGTTTAGCATCGGTGCCTTTTAAAATTATCCCATTGGCTCCTTCATAAATTGGTTTTGATGAGGTTTTAAAGTAATCGCGACCGATTACTGGGAGAGTGGATAATTCTGGAATTGTGGGGGAATCTTCGTCGTCGATGATGGTGGCGGTGGTGGTGGTAGCGGTGATGACAGTGGTGGCGATGGATGATTTGCACTCTTGTGGTGGTTCTGCTGGTTGGGTATCAGCAAAGCTTCCTCGTTTGTCGTTATTGTTAGATGACATCATCATATTCCGTGGAGCCAATGTATGTTTTATATTGGTTAAGGTGTGGTGTTGTAATTATAGCGAATCCGGTTATTCTGTTACCTCCTGTTTTGAATCATCGAAAAAAAGAAGCTTGTAGTAGTCGTTCATACAATGGTGTTGTGATAAAGAAGATTTAAAGAAAGGGGATGGGAAACTTTCTGAAGATTTGATTATTTAAGTTTTTTCTTTTTGAGATATTTTATTTATGATAAATCAAAGAGATGCGAATTTGGTTTATTCAATTTCGGGTTAAATTAAGCGCCAGGTTAAAAACAATGGCCATAGTACGGTGAAAAGGAAATGGTGGAGATGAACTGTGAAGCATGTAAAGCGCCTTGGTAGTACATTCCACGAGGTGTAGGTATCCAAAGGGAGGTGCTTTGTTACCCCACAGCAAACTTTCAAGTGGCATTTTGATCGCAATGACATAAATGACAAAACGGACCCCGTTCTCCCTTCATATAACAACTTTCTATTTTGTTTCTTTTTTTTTTTCATAGCACAGGCAATAAAACATGCTTTTACGCATATGAAACGACATATTGTTGTAAGTAAGTAGCTGTGAGAGTAAAATGCAAAACGAAGCTGTGATAACGGTTTCTATGATGTATTAATCGCTGTGTTGCTGTAGAATACCGTGTTTCTTGCGGCATGCGGCCAAAAGGAGCAAGAATGATTGCGCGTCATTTGTCAGTCGGACTTCAAAATCCATATGGAGGAGAACTTTTTTCTGAACCGGAGTTAATCCATATTATTATGTCCGATTTCAGGGAAACCTTTGAAATGGAGTTTGATGCGTATCTTTCAACACCAACTATGGTTAGGTTTGGGTTAGTTATCCACACGTCTTTAAAAGGTTCAATAACTTGTTCTATTACATTTTCCATTTATATATTTTTTTGCAGCAATTTTAAAGCAAAATTTGGAGCTTAATTTCTTTGTTATTTCTTCAAACGATTAAAACTATTATATAGGAATTTGTTCTTAAATACTACAACCATAGACAGGTCTTGGATTTTGGACCATTTCAAGTGGTACTCTGTGTTCGCATTTTGAGTCGTATACAATCAGTTCGTTGCGATACCAAATTTCTACTGCACTATCGTTGTTTGACAGGTAAAATATAACCATAAAAAATGTTATACTGGCCATCGTAAATGGTCTCTTGATTTCTGTAAAAGGAATTGACTGAGATATCCAAGGGTATGTAGTGTATGAGTATGTGAGTATGGATGTTATTTACCTAATTCGTTAATGGTATTTCCTAATTGGGAACTTAATTATCCAAAAGTACAGCAATTGTTACACAAAGAAGATAATGTGCAGCAATCTATGGGTTTGTCACGCAAACTGGAAAAGAGAGGATAATACGTCATAAAATCCTTTGCGGATGATGGAAGGGTATTTCAAGAGATGAATATCTAATAATCACAACGTAATTTAGGGGACAAATCTAAACAACAATTGACGTCCTTCAAACATATTGCGCCTTGTTTTTTCAACGATACAGTTTGCAGACGTGCCGGGGACTTGCAATTTCGCGGATATAAAAGAACAATAAACTATTTGCGTAGAGACAATAAACCACAAATGTAAAATAGAACATCCTAGAAGAAGAATATGGGAAGAGGCCATTTGTAGTTATCCTTTTGTTGCGAGTTGGCACTTGTACGTTGGCGCTTTCAAAGCTATGGCTCGAGGGCAATCATTATCATCATCTACATCATGATGTATGTATGTGTGATTTTAAGTCACACGAAGTTACTGTTTTGATCGCAACTTTTTTTTTTTCAGCCTTGCTATACATTTCAAGTGCATTGCCGTGACAAACTTTTCACGTTTGTTTGCTTCTTGTCCCCTCCCTTCTCCGAAACTGTTGAGTCCTTCACTAAGAAAACCTACCTTAAATTACATTTTGTTTCTCTGTTTTCCATTTTTTGCCTAGACTTTTTCTGTAATCCTGGGGTGGGCTGTACAAGGAAGTAAAAAATTTCTTGACTCGAGAAAATCTCACTCAGCCAAGTCATATGATACCATTCGTGATCAAGTTCGAAGTAGAGTTGACTGATCTCACAACCTTTTGAAAAAATGCCATGATTCCAGAGATTGCTATCTAGTAGCGGACTAAGTTATTAATAGAAGCGTATATGTGATCTATAATACGTCTAGACGGTAGCTCTTGCATGTAGTTGCATATATATGGCGCTTATATGTTTATTTATTTTTTGTTGGTCATTAACTTTACACTTTAATGAGTCCCACCAGTCTAGACTCAAAGACATAGTAAGTTTATTCTCTTTAATTACATACGTCTATAACTTTGTAACGTAGGTGTTCTGTCACTCTACTTTATGTAGTGTTTATTGTTTTTGTTGTAGTAGTAGTTTGTTCTTGTGTAATTGGCGTATATTACTTTGTTTGTCCAAATTAAAAATAAAAATTGGTATTGTTACTCCTTTGCTATTGCAGTAACAAAAATAGAATTTTATGTATCATTCATTATTATCCCAAAATTTCATTCCCAAAGCCAAGTTGGTCAGTTCTATATATATATATATATCTCAAGTACCATACTCACTTAAAAACAGCCCCATCACAACTACGTAGAAAGCGGTTGTCAAATCTATATAAGTCGTTTCCACTTTGCAATTGGATCCACTACATATTTTTTCAAAGAATAGGTCACGTTTTCCCTTGTTCTTCATCGCACAGCAAGTATAAACAAAGACACACACCATCTAATACCACTATCGCACAATTGACAAGCTAATCGCTGTTACTACTACTACAACATCTTTTCCCCCTAATGAGAGCATTTACCTTAGTTCCCATATTTTTCCTTTTAGGTTCGACCTTGTTGTTGATTCTCACAGTAATCAATGGTTCGGGAACCTCATCTATACTTGGTAAATTCTACTGGTCAGAAACTGATACTTCGGGCATACCAGGAGCTCAATTTGGTCGGACTAGATGGACATTTTATCGAAGCTGTGGAGTAAGAAATGGTCACAATGCTGATTGTACCAAATCCTCGGCTGCTTATCCTTATTCTCCGAAGGATAATTTCAATTCTGAACAAGGATTGCCTGAATCTTTCATCAGTTCAAGAAAAACCTATTACTATTTGAGTCGTATTGGTTGGGCATTTACTCTTGTTGGGTTATTTTTCACTGTTGTTGCATTGATTGTTGTTCCTTTAAACTTTTGTTTTGCAATTGGTGGAGCCTTGGCGGCAATTTCAACATTTTTGGCTTTCTTGTTTGTCATTACTGCTGCTTGTTTAATCACTGCTGCTCATGTCAAGGGAAGAAATGCTTTCAACAATGCTGGTCACAGTTCCAAGATTGGTGCAAAGGCATTTGGTATCTTGTGGGCAGCTGTTGCTTGCTTGTTGATTACATTTGTTACAACCATTATTTCTGCTCTTGGTACGAGAAGATCAAACAGAAGAAGAAGATCAGGATCGGGTGTTGGTGATGGTGGTGCCTATGGTGCTAGAGACTCAAATGTCTACAATAAGGAGAGTGACGGTGATTATGCACAAGCTAATTATGATGAACCTACTACTAGAGGAGGTGTTTCTGGTGTTGGTGTTACTCCAGGAGTTGCCGGAGCTGGTGTTCATGATGAACCTATTTCTGATGCATCTAAATTTAGATTCTTTAGGGTCAAGAGAGCCAAACCAGAAGAGATCTAAGAAGGGTGTTTTTATTTACCTAATTACTGAAAAATTATCACTTTCCCTTTGATGCACTTTAAATCACGTTGATCAAGTTGCATAATACTGTTCAAAAAGGGGACATGACTTAATCACCTATCTTAAAAGATCTGCAATACGCCACCACCACAGATACCCACGACCTACCAATAAAGCTCGCTTTTATCCACAAGTACGGTTGACAGTTTGTTCGATATTTTTTTGTTTATTTATCCTTTTCTTTTCATGATAATAATTCTTTCATCCGTTGTTTTGTTTTGTTTAGTGTTTTCCGTTTTTGTACTTTCTAATTATTAATATCCTATACTTTTGGTTACAAGGTATTTGTGTCTCTTCTCTACACTCTAGCGTTTCTGTGGTTGTTGTCTTGTAGTTGCTATTGCAATACCAGCCCAATGGGTGAACCTACTTAAGTGACATATTGTTTGAAAAAAGCGATTTCGCACTGGTTACTCGGCTAATACAATATCTTCCCCGAGAAGATAACCAAATCGGGAAGGAACAAGTGTTATATGTGTTTTTGCCACTAATTGATTTTCCCCGTATACAGAGAAAGATCCTTCGTATCGTTCTACATAAGAAAAAGAAAATGGTAAAGGCTGTCTAGTATTAGAGTCTGATGACTGATGAGGGGTATATTTTTTGATTCTGCGCAAAACGAGGACCCTACTGAGTTGTGTATTGCTTGGCATATCAGAAAAATGGTTCCAGGAAATGATGAATGTATTATAGTTTTAAAAAGAAAGGGTTTATTGAACTCTTTCTCGTAAATTTTCCCTCGTAAAATTGAAAAAGTTTGTTATGCACAGCGCAAAGCGCAAAAATGAAAAGCCATACTTACACCCTGACCACAAAAGCTTAACAACTCTTCTATAGTTTCCTCGAATAGATTTACCAGAAGACCTAGGCTCTGTAAAGCTTAAAATGGACTCTTCTACAACAGTTACAGTCTTGGATTGTGCGCTTTACTTTCTTCCCCACTGCACATTTTCTTTTTTCTCATTCAATTTTTTTTCTGTATTGCCACAAAACGCAGAAGCGAATGAACTTGCAAATACCAGCTGTAAATAATTTTGTCACTTAGATGAAGACACATCCAACCAACTAAATGGAATCGGACTGTGAATTGGGCAAAGTAGAGTAAAAGAATAAGCTCCATCGACGAAAAGATGGTGTAGACAATCGACTTGAAGAAGGTTGTAGTGATGGTAATTTATCTCTTTTTTTTTTGCAACTCACTGTACACAGATTGTAAAAAGTATATACACAAATACCGTAAATCACATAACTCACATCTTCCCTTCTTCCATTCAAAAAAGAAACCAGACCACAGTATCTAAAACACTTTGTCTTATCATTATCCCACATCAGTCAATACAAAGACTTGGTTCTTGGAATTTCAAATGTCGTCATTTGATCCCGAAACCATGCTTGATTTCCAATTGCATGATGATCTATTCCCACAATTGCATTCACACCGTCAACAACACTTGACAAACTCAGATCATAACAATAATTCAAACGGATTCAACGGAGATCACCAACACCAACACCACCATCATCATCATCGTCGTTCTCAGCATCAATCGTCGCATTCACCAAGAGCATCAAGTCATGGAATCAGTTACTCTCGATTGTTGCTATCTGATATATTGAATTACGATATTCAAGCAGCAGTTGAACAAGATCATCAACAAACTAAGGCGAAGTACTTGCATCAGAATTCATTTAATCGAGGTTCATCGAATGAAGATCCTCAACAACTGCTACCACTACCAGCACCAGCACCACCAGCACCACCAGCACCCTCATCACGACCAGCATCGGTGTTTGCCAAACACAAACGCAATGATTTTCTTGTTGATTATGATGGTGATGACCTTGATTTGGTCGATTTCGTCAGTAATGAACTCAGAATCACTAGTCCTACCGAGTCAAATACCAACTTAGTCTCGGAGCGGTCATTTTTGACTGATACTTCACATTTAGCTCACGATGAATTGTTGCAAATATTCCAAGATCATGTTGAATGTGAAAACAACGGCAATTCATTTAAACCAACAACCCCAATTGATGATAATGACTACTATGACGACTATGAGCCTGGGTTTGACGCAACTTCATCAAACACAATATCACCTGAATCTTGCATGAATGGGTATATGAAGTTTATAATCGATTCATCTCAAGCACCAACAACTACATTTGACTTCAATCAAGTTGCAAATGGTTCTGGCTCCAATTCAAGCAACTACTCCACTGTGGAGAATGATTTACTTAGCTTGCCCAGTGTCACTAGTCCCAAACAAGACTTAACACATGATCAAATTATCCGATTGTTTGAAGAAACATGCAAGGAGATTGATGAATGGAAACTGAATTCAGAATCTGATTCACTAAGTCGAGTTAGATTGCATCCAATTCGAACAATCAATGGGTATTCAAGTGGGTTCAATACTATAACCAATGGCAAATTTGATCGTGGTGTTTATGATGGGTTATCACCAGTTGATGAGACATTAAAGGCTAGTCCCGATTTGAAGGAGACTCCATTTGGTGATGCCAATAGTCAAGTTGCATCCAATGATCAATCACCACCACCACTTTTCCCCAATGACTCTTTTGACGATTATGAAGAAGATTACATCCATGACGTATCGATACCACCATTTGTAAGGCAATCTGATGTTATCACCAACAACACTACCGCCATCCTAGCAACTAAAAGATCATCTTCAGTCAGTTCATTGAAATCTGATCAATCGCATTTGTCATTTAACCAAGTGCAGCTAAACATCAGTTCAACTTCAAGTTCACCATTAGAAAAATCCAACAACTCATCCAGTACTTCAACTCCTGGCAAGCATCGCCGCAAAAATGGGCTCAAGAACAAGGTGGGTAGTCCCATAAGGCAAAAGAGTCTTCAAAAAAACATGTTTAGATCTAGCTCCAGTGTGCCCAAGATCGATTTCAGTCAAATGCCAATTGAGTCGACTCCTGATGTTGAATATTCCAAACTGTTGTCATCCAAATCCTCCAAAGTGCCCAGTGGTTCCCATTGTTCTCAATTGATCGAAAAATTGATTGCCCCACTTTTCAATACCGTAACCTGTCTGATTCAACGAACATTATACCTCAGAAATAACCTTGACAAAATTTTTGCTCAACAAGGTTTAACTGATTATGATATTTCCTACAATACCAATTTCAAAAAGACATCATATGAAGCCCAATTCATCTTGACTAAAGTCGATCATAAATTTGGTAAACCAGACAACACTACTCGTGCCGGACTATGCCCCTATTGTGAATCCATTGAATTCTTTGGTTTGAAAAACTCCTCCTATGGCAATCATTTGGCTTATAAACATGGCATTCTCACCAATGGCAAAGTTGTCCCTGATCCAAAATACTATGGCTTGTATCAATTCAAAAAGGGCGAATATGATGAACCAGAAAAAAAGAAGCGCAAGACAAATGCCCATATGTTGGAACGTGAAGGGGTCTTGTGTACCGATTGTTGGCAAATATTAGAAGTCAATTGTACTTCACGATCATCAATCTTGGGCCATTACCTTCGTCATTATCGTGATTCGCATGTTGGATACAAGAAGGAAAATAAATTTGATGGCGAATCAGATGAAAACGAGGATGAAGAGGTGGTTGACCCGTTGGTGTTGGAATTTATATCTCATTGGGAACAATAATGCATCACTATGGTGGACTTTTTTTGCTAATTCATTTGTTTATAGTTTTGATAATGCACATTTTTTTGTATTATGTTTATATTGTATTGTAGTTGGATAGATAGACGTTGTAAATGATCGCATGGTTTGATACAAGGGAGGGGTTTTTCTCCTAGCGAGAATAAATTGATTTATAGAAATCTTTTGAACTAGAACACACGATTTCAAGATCTACGAAAAATGAAGAGATAGAAGACGATCTTTGACCCATCTACACAATAAGTCTAACTGTACAGTTCCACGCCATTTTCGAGCTCAACAATATCCACTGCAATTGAAGGGAAAGCTCGTGGATCTAGATAGCTGGATGAATGATTGGCAAGTGATGTACAAAGGCAGATTCTCTTCGTGTCTAGCACTATTCTACTTAGAGTCACTTAAGTAATAACTACGATGCAGAGCGGATGAGCATTTCAAACCGACTACAAACACAGTTCCGGTTTAGGTGCAAGACCTGCACGGCATTCTAGTCGATCTTTGGCAAAAAACTGTGGACACTACAACTATCTGCATGGAGGTTAATCTGATCATAGCCAGTTCGCCCAGGCTGTGATTTATTCGCCCGTCATCAGTTGCTACAATGAGAAAATGATTGTGTTGTAAGTAAAGCAGATAAAGCCACAGTTTGTACTATTTTTCAATTCATTAATCTCGACAAACACCACAGTTTTTGCAATTAAATTTATCCACACTCCTGTTCCAGATGACACAATCAAATGCCAAATAAACGCAAGACCAGTGGTTTGCTCACTACATGCACTCCGTGTCACAAATAGAAAGAGAGGCAAGTACTAAAGCAGTAACCTGTCAAAATTATATATGAATAATAGATGTCAAAACCTTGGCAGAACGCAATAAGTTGCAGACCAAGCTTAGTTGCAAAAGATGACTAGACCCAAGGGTCAATCCAACATGCTGGACCCAAATGCAGCTTGGATTGAGTGCGCTTAAGCTTATCTCTAGTTGTGCAATCAGAGATAAATTAACAATCGTTAATTTACTGATAACAATAACATTTTGCAATTTAAGCCCAATCTGCAGGAAATGTGCCTTAAGTCATTGTTTAGAGAAGTATACGATCAGTATACAACCAGTATAAAAGCTGGGAACTCTCTCTTCTCCCATTCTTTGTAGGGCCTCTACAAACCCAACTATGTCCAAAGAGATAAAGGCTAATTCAACGATTGACGTAACCGCTCAGTCGTCAGATATCGAATCCTTGAACTTTTCAGGGTACTCCAAGGAGGATATTGATGATGCAAATGAAATATTCCATCATGAGAACCGTCTCAGTTCCAAGTTGAATGCGAGGTTGATTTCCATGATTGCATTGGTTGCAGTTATTGGTACAGGATTGTTTCTTTCAAGTGGTGGTACATTGCATACCACCGGGCCCGTTGGTATGCTTATAAGTTACATATTTGTTGGCACGGTTGTTGCTGCGTCGCAAATCTGTATTGCTGAAGTGAGTTGCTTGTACCCAGCTACATCTTCATTTGTTGCCCATGCAGAGCACTTTATTGATAAATCTTTGGGATTTTCTATGGGTGTGATTGACATTTATTCAGCCGTGATTCCCAGTGAACTTGCTGCTGTTTCCGTTATTATGACGTATTGGTCCGACATTAACCCAGCATTATGGATTTCCATTTTTGGAGTGGTGATCGTTGCCATAAACTGCTACAATGTCAAGTGGTATGGTGAAGTGGAATTTGCTTTTGGAATGTTGAAAATTTTGCTTTGTCTTGGACTTATCTTGACTGGATTAATAATAGATCTAGGAGGTGTTCCAGGTCAGCAAAGACTTGGATTTCATTATTGGAAGCATCCTGGTCCATTTGCTGCAAAGTATGCGTCTGGATCTTTAGGCAAATTCTTGGGGTTCTGGAAATCAGTCAATTCAGTGGTGTATGCTTTTGGTAGTATTCAATCGATCTCAATGTTGGCAGGAGAGACCGAGTACCCAAGGAGAGCCATCTACAGGGCTGCCAAGAGAGTGTTTTACCGTGTTTTTACATTGTACATCTTAATGGTGTTCATTTTGTCGATGATTGTGCCTTATGACGATCCAGTAATTGCTAAACCAAGTGGTACAGCGTCTGCTTCTCCATGGGTGAGAGCCATTTCATTAGCTGGTATCAAAGTGTTACCGCATATCATTAATGCTGTGGTGTTGACATCGGCATTGTCTGCGGCCAACTTAGGTATCATCAAAGCCAGCAGGACATTATATGCACTAGCTTCAAAGAAACAGTTGCCAAAGGTGTTTTTAAAGGTGAACAAACATGGTTTACCTTATGTTGGAGTAACATTTGCGTCCTGCTTTTTACCATTGGCCTATCTCAGTGTCAGCAATACATCAGCAAGCGTGTTTAGTTGGTTTCAAAACATTTCATCCTCGGCGATATTATACAACTGGATCGTGATTGCCGTAAACCACATTGCAATGCATCGTGCACTAAAAAGGCAAGGTTTTTCACGAAACAACCTACCATACACATTTTATGGTGGACGCTACGCCGGTTTCTATTCGTTGTTCTTCTCCATCATTTTCTTGTTGACAGGAGGTTTCCCAGTTTTTATTCACGGGTATTGGGATTTTGCCACTTTTTTCAGTGCCTACTTTGTGATTCCATTGGGTTTGGTGTTATTTGTGTTTGCAAAGTTATTCTTCAAAACCGAATACATTAGACCTAGTGAAGTGAAATTGAAGCCGTTGTTCTACGACGTTCAAAACAGACCAGAGCCTAATTTTACCAAATTGAGAGGATGGAGGTGGTTGACTTTGTTATGGGGGTAGGCGTTTTGTAGGGTATGTGGAGTGTGTAGTGTTTGTGGAGTGTGTAGTGTTTGTGTTTAAATTGATGTTAAAGTAAAAGCTGCAAATTGTAGAACACAAAAGTTGATTTTAGGCGATTTTCAATTTGGAGCCACAGTTGCAAATCATCAACGTGAATTAAAATGCGAAAGTGCTTATGCTCAAGGCGGATGGTTATCCCAATAAACTTGGTGTACCTCGAACAGTATAGAGCTTAGTCGAGCAGCACGCCTGACTAGAAGCACACTTTGACGAGGCAATGTATGACAAGGCGGTAGAATACATAATACGTTGAAATTTAAGCTACTTATTGATCAAATCGCAAAACAATATGAAGAAGATAAGTTGGAAAATCGAATCTAAATTCACTCAAGCTTTAAAATTCTTGGCGGTTATCTTTGATACTGATGTGCTCATAATTGGTTTTTGTTTATCAGTCTTCAAAACAATAGCGCCACGATTTACAATGAAACAGCCTCGATACCGTTGTAGATTAAGATATATAAGGGGTATACTTCCTCTTTGCCTCTTCTGTTGTGTATGTACCTTACGTAATCATAAATGTCCATTATTGCAAAAGGAGACAAAGAGCAACCGCTCAACATTGATGTCATTGCCGACGCATCAGACGTTGAGTCATTAAACTCAAAATACTCTAAACAAGATATTGAAGATGCCAACGAAATCTTCCACTATGAGAACAAATTGTCCTCGAAATTGAATGCAAGATTGATTGGTATGATTACATTGGTAGGAGTATTTGGTACCGGGTTGTTCCTTTCCAGTGGTGGAACATTACATACAACAGGTCCAATTGGAATGTTACTTGGCTATATTTTTGTTGGTTCTGTCGTTGGCGCTTCTCAAGTTTGTCAAACTGAGGTTGCTTGTTTGTACCCTGCAACGTCGTCTTATGTGACACACGCTGAACACTTTGTTGATAAAGCACTTGGGTTTGCAATTGGTATTGTTAGCACATATTCTGCTATTGTTCCTGGTGAGTTGGGCGCTGTGTCGGTGCTTATGACCTACTGGTCAGACTTGTCTCCTGCGATATGGGTCACCATCTTTGGTGCTATTGTAATCGCCACCAATTGTTACAATGTGAAATGGTATGGAGAAATTGAATTCTTCTTTGGTATCCTCAAACTTTTACTCTGTGCTGGTCTTATCCTAACTGGTTTGATTATTGATCTTGGTGGTGTTCCGGGACAGGAAAGGTTAGGGTTTCGCTATTGGAAAGACCCCGGCCCATTTGCTGGTAGATATGCAACTGGATCATTGGGTAAGTTTTTGGGCTTCTGGAAGGCTGTCAACTCAATTGTCTATGCTTTTGGTGGAGTCCAAACAATTGCCATGTTGGCGGGTGAAACCGAATATCCAAGGAGAGCTATCCATCGTGCAGCAAAAAGAGTATTCATTAGGGTCTTTTCAATCTATATTTTGATGATCTTCATTTTGTCATTGATAGTGCCATATGATGATGAAGTTATTGCTAAACCGAATGGAACTGCGTCAGGGTCGCCATGGGTGAGAGCTATTTCGTTGGCAGGAATAAAGGTACTTCCACATATTATCAATGCCATTGTGTTGACCTCCGCTTTATCTGCTGGTAACTTAGGTATAATTAAAGGAAGCCGGACCATTTATGCCCTAGCTAGTAAAAAGCAATTACCAAAGGTTTTTTTAAAGGTAAACAAGCACGGATTGCCCTATGTCGCTGTAACCTTTTGTTCCCTTTTTATTCCATTAGGTTACATGGCTGTGAACCATACTTCTGCCAATGTTTTTTCGTGGTTTCAAAACATTACATCAAGCGTGTTGTTATGTGATTGGATCATCATTGCGGTTAATCATATATCTCTTCACAGAGCGATGAAAGCGCAGGGGTACACAAGAAAAGACTTGCCGTACACATTCAAGGTTGGTGCTTATGCTGGTTATTACTCATTGTTTTTTTCAGTGTTGTTTTTGCTAACTGGTGGCTTTCCTGTTTTTATACATGGTTATTGGGATTTCGCAAACTTCTTCAGTGCTTATTTCGCTATCGTTTTAGCATTGGTGTTTTTCATCTTCGGCAAGTTGCTTTTCAAAACAAAGTGGTTAAAGCCGTCGGAAGTCAAGTTGAAACCATTATTTTACGATGTTGAATTGAGAACAGAGCCACAATTCCGGAAATTGAAAGGCTGGGACTGGATTGCGTTGTTGTGGGGATGAAAGAGCCATGTAGAAGTGTATAATTGGCTGATTTGACATCACATTGTATCTCTACACAATTCTTATACAATACTGCTATTCTTACTTTTTGGCACCGTATCTTGACACAGTCTTTCCGTCAGGGATGCTGAACAAAACGGCTGGTTTACCTTCTTCGTATGGCACATCGACTCTATAGTAACCTTTTCTCTCAAATTGGATAATGTCGCCCGAGCGCAAATGAGCAACATTCAAATCAGCAAATGCTTTGGTGTGGAACTCGGTTTCCGGAGTGATGAAATCTTCAAAGTTGTCGTCCTCTTCCAATTTATCCTTGGTGATTAAGTGATCAAAATCAACCAAGTCAACGTCAATCTTATCTTTGGTATCTGCTAACCAAGTCAACTTCTTTGAAGTTTTACGGAAATCACCTTCCAAATGCAAGTTTGCTTCAATTGACTTGACAATATCGCCTTCCTTGACGACTTTAGACACAATGACGTTACCCCAGTCCATGAATGTAACTTCCTCTCCTTCTGTCAAATCAGCATCCTCTTGATCAATGAGCACTTGATTAGCGTAGACGACTGACTTTGTACCAACTTCAGGGTTCTTTTTGTGCTTTGGTTTAGATTCAGTGTGTGGTTCTGAGGGACCGTTTAATAATTTGACAGGAACGGCATTTTCTGTTTCAATGGCAGTGAACCTTGGTGCAACGGGGTCAATAACCTTCTTGTTCAATGCCCAAATGACTGACCAGTCCAAGTTGATGATGTTCTTGGAAGGACCTTGTGCCATGATAAAATTTCTCAACCCTTCAACAGTCATACCTCTTCTTCTAACACCTCTCACTGTTGGGAATCTCGGATCATCCCAGTTGGAAACATAGTTCTTGTCGACGAACCATTGCAATTTTCTTTTTGATAACAAGGTTCTAACAAAATTAACTCTTCCAAAATCCCAAATGGCAACTGGGCGTAAACCCAAAGCTTTCTGAATCCATTCATATTGCGGGTTACGATCTCTATACTCGTTGGTTCTCAATGAATGGGTAATACCTTCAATGGAATCAACAACAGGAACACAAAAATCATAGATTGGGTACATTTTCCATTCAGTTCCAGTTCTATGATGAGGAGTCAAGTTACACCTGTAAATAACAGGATCTCTCAAGGCCTTGTTCAAAGCCTTGTAATCGATTTTGGCTCTCAAACAGTTCTTCAACCCTTCCTCAGTACCATTTTTCATTTCCTCAGTAAAGATTTGCAAGTTCTCTTCAACTGATCTATCCCTTCTAGCTGATGCGTCACCCACCATTCTTTCCTCTCTCATCTTTTCAGTGGGGGTATCATCACAATAAGCTTTTCCGTCCTTGATCAATTTGACAGCTAAGTCATACATTTCTTGGAAGTAGTCAGAAGAATAAGTGATTCTGTCACCTTTGACACCCAACAATTCCAAATCTTCAATGATTGAATCTTGGAACTCAACTTTTTCCTTGGTAGGGTTGGTGTCATCAAACCTGATGATCAACTTACCCTTGTATGCATGAGCAAAATATTCATTCAAAATTGCTGCTTTAGCATGTCCAATGTGTAAGTATCCGGATGGCTCGGGTGGGAATCGAGTAACGACTTTGCCAACTTCAGCACCAGGCAAGTCAATTTCAAAACTGGCCTTGTGGGTTTCCTTTTTACCGGAACCTTTAGCACTTTTGGCGGCTTTTTTCAACTCATTCAACGAGTTGGTGAGTAATTCAGCAGATTTGTCGAATCTGCTATCACTCTGTGACAAGAAGTTGTACCATCTGGAAACGTTTGGGTAAGTTTCACTCTTTAAAACAGAGGCCATGATGGGATTTGCTCGCAAGACACCCCACAAGGCAATATCAGCTAAAGTGACTTGGTAGCCAATAATGTATGATCTAAAGTTCAAATGAGCATCGAGCTTCTCCAAGTCTGTTGCCAAATCTTTGAAATTCTTGGTGTAAAATTTCTCCAATGCAAGTTTAACCCACTCTTGAGATTTTGATTTCTCCAAAAGTACTTGAGGGAAAGTTTGAGCTAAGTAGTCCAATGCATCCAATTGGTCAATGAAAGTTTCACCACTTGGTGTAACCAATTTGATCGCTGATGGGGTTTTCTTGTCGACTGATTTATCATCGACGAATTCAACTGGGATAGAGACATCGGTGTCACTGGAGTTGACAAAGAACACTGCAATCAAAGTTGGATATGGGATAGCAGCTGCCTTCCCGGCCACTGTTAATTGAAACGACATGTTGATAAATGGTGATGTGGTGTACAGTAGTGAAAAAAAATTTCTCATTGGTATATCTTTTCGCAAAATATTGTCGCAGAGGATATATCTTAACACATCCGCCAACACACACACACACACACACACACACACACACACCTGAAAATGTCGAATAGTCAATCTGGATCCCCCCTACCCGAATTGAATAGACCCACTGCCAAGAGGTCTCCCTCTATCTTGGTCACTGATGCTCGTAGTCACCAGGTAAAGGGAGCAAGAGCACCATTTGCTGGTCATAGTTTCAAAAAACAGCAACAACGTCAACAACAGCAACATCAATCACCATACAGCTTTGAGCAACTGCAACATCAGAATGCCTTGCTGAAACGCTTAGCTTTTAGAAATAAATACACTGATATCTCAGTTGACAAGTTGCTAAGTAATTCAAGCGATATACCTTCTGGTCAAAGTCGACTCCCACCAAAGTTGGGAAAAGGTCGTAGTTTTGACAGGAATAGCTCATCTTCGTCTCCACCACCACCACCCATTGTTAGCCCATCGAATCCAGAGACGAGGAGGAACATCAGAAGTATACCCAAGCTATCACAATCGCTACCATCAAGAACGTCCAAAACTTCACAAAAATTGGTATTAATACCCGATGAGCAAAGACATAATGGGTCTCCTCCTCCCAATAGCGGCAATGACGAACGGATGACAGAACCTCCAGACAGTTTAGATATACAAGCTCAAATTTCCAGGTCAAGGGCAGAACTAATGCCAAAGGAGAAACGTGCAAGAGAATTCAGTCGAATGACTGCTTACTTCATCTGTGAGGAATTCGATCTACCAGCTGTGGCGAAGTTCCTTAGGAAAAACCACGAGGTTAAGCCCAGGCTATACGATGAAGCATTGTATGTTCCTTATACATTGCCATTGTTGCCAGGAACCGATGGATTACGTGTTAAATCAAACAACTCCATAAAACTACAAGCAAAGAATAAACACATGGAGAAAATGATAAACAAATCAGAGCAAACTGACCATCTTTATGAGTATTATTCAGGAGTGGAAACACCAGAGGATGCAAACAATTACTCAATGGATCCGGAGTTGGAAAATTTTGACAATAGCAGCCCCTTTGACCCCAGTGAGCCACAATTTTTTGCTCCTCCTTTAGATTCGTCGAGAATCAGCGATGATGGTGATAGTGGTGATTCAAACAGTGACAAGAGTGATGAAAATCCAAAGAAAAGGGAAGTAATACACAGCTCACTGTCATCATCGGTCCATAATCTGTCCGATGTGTCCAAACACCACGCAGAAATGTTTGTTTTTGCATATGGTGTTGTTGTGTTTTGGAATTTTTCCGAAGTTCATGAAAAGAATATTCTTGCTGATTTGGCATTTGCCGACCAGGAGCTTCTCATTAATCCTATTGATGAGCAGGATATTGAAACTGAAGAGTTTCATTTTGAGTATGACAGAGACATACACAGGCCAAGGATATACAACGATATGATCACCTTGCGGTCCAGCGACCACTTGATAAAACTCACAATGTCTCATGCCATTGCGCAACTGACGAAGCTAGGATTATTTGAGAGCAGAATGGTAAACATCTTGCATCTGATTAGTAAACTTCCCAAAAAATTGGCATTGACTGGAAGACTAGGCCTCAAAAGGAATCAATTATTAAAAAAATCTGGAAAACTATTTAAACTACGTGTGGATGTCAACTTGTCAAGCTCAATTTTGGATACTCCCGATTTCTTTTGGTCATTTGAACCTGCTTTGCATCCTTTGTACAATGCAGTTCGAGAGTATTTGGAGATTGATCAGAGGGTACAAGTGTTGAATGATCGGTGTAAAGTGTTTTTGGAATTTTCTGACATTGTGACAGACAGTATGAACGAAAAGAATACAAATCGGATTACCTGGATGTTGATCATCATTATATTTCTCAGTCTTTTTGTTAGTGTTTTTGAGTTTATATTGGAAGTAATGTAAAAATGTGTGTACGACTAAAAAAAAAACATATCGTTTTATAACTTTGTTGCAAACCGCCAATGGTCCTACCGTCCATATACTCCCACGAAGGACTTTCTCGGACAGATGCTAATAAACCAATCACCTCCGGGAAGAAGCGAGAAAACCTTCCTACTGAGTATACCTTGAAAACTATCGACGATAGGGTTCAAGCAGCAGTGGAACAGCAAGATCACGATGGAGATATAGAGATGGTTCCTATGGAGAATGAGCAAGAGGTTGATCTAATAACGTCGTATGTGAGTTATTCCCGTGATGCAAATTATTATGACGACGATTTGAATATGAATATAGAGCATGCCCCTGATTTCTCGTTAGTAGAGGGAAATATATCATTCTTGATTATAGATACCAATTTTTGCATATCGCATCTAACTATCCTCGATGAACTCAACAAAATAGCAAACGACTATGGCCTTATGATAATAATTCCAGTCTATGTGATTCAAGAGTTGGATGGGTTAAAGAACTCGACAAAGTTGGAAACAGGAAACGAATCAGTCAGAAATCTTGCTAGATGGGCGAATGAGTGGATATATAACCAGCTCGCCAATGGTCTGACTATAGTGAAGGGACAAAAACTAAATCAAAGACTAAATGCAGACTTGACAAAGGATGATGCTATTCTAGATTGTTGTCTTTATTTTCAACACCACTATGCACATCATTTGATTGTTCTTTTATCAAATGACAAAAACCTATGCAGTAAGGCTTTGATGCATGAGATCCTAACTGTCAGTTTTCGACAAGGCATGGAGGCGAAATTGATTGGTCAAAAGATAATGGAAGAAAGTTTGTCGAGATTTGGCCAACGTGAAGCAAAGTATAAGCTCGTTGTTAACCATGAAGTGCCAACCCAGCCGCAGTCTTTGGCGCCCGAGATTACTGAAGTTGCAAATACCATAACCACTACTGAAACATCACCACTGACAGTAATTTATACAGAGATTCAAACGCTTTTACTGAGTGTCTTACATCGTTGTATGGTTGCAGAGTACCAAGAGGACCTTGATCTAATACGGGACTACAAAAAGGACAACTTGGTGAATTTACGTCAGTGCAGCCAATTATTAATTCGATTTTGGTCTTCCGTATTTCAACAATATTTCAAAGCGATGCCAGGAAGATTTGTGCCTTTTGAAGAAATCGGCCAAGGTAGACGGCTGAAAAAGATACCTGTATATACTGACGAACCAACTCCCCAAAATGTCGCAAAATTTGTTGCTTTTTGGTCAGCAGTGTTGAAAGTGTTGTACCATGGCATCATGAATGAGCAAGAAAATGAGGCATTGGATATTTTTATACTCCGGTGGAAGGATTTGGCACCGAAAATTTGATCAAAGTTGGCCAATCTTTTTACGCTTTGGAGATTCGTTTCGAGATGAGTTCGTGGACTGTGATCGTTTTGATGGGTTTACAAGCATACCTATTGGAGCTTTTTTTGTGGGTTGGGGAAGTTTTTGCACTGGCAATTGTGAGCCGTCCTCTGTGAGGGGTGTTTTGTCCTTTGTGAGGGGCGTTTTGTCCTTTGTGTTGGCCACCCATGTAGTTGTAATTGCAATTTCAATATCATGCTTGACCGAATCCAAGTCTTGTAATCTATGCCTCTTGTAATCCTCTCGCACTTTCTTTTCCCACCGTTTCTGGTCAAAGTCGCCAATCAAATGAAGCACTTCCTTGTTGTTTTTCTTGTACTGTTTGATCAACTGCTCACCATGTGTTTGTTTGAAATTCAACTCCAAGAATTTGGCGTAGGACTCTTTGGCTTCCAGGATGCTCTTCAACTGCTCTATTTCATACAGAAGATACGAAGTGTTGGCAAACTGCTGAAAATTAAGTTTGCATAGGAACTCAATTGTCACCTCAGGTTGTTGTTTCTTTAATTCAAATTTCCAAGTAAAGTCCAAATTAAATTGTGCAATTAAGCTGGGGCCATCGACGAAGGTGATTTTTTGGGGTATGTTCTTTGCCAAAGTGTCCAATACCAAAACCAATTTTTCATCACTCAAACTATCTATTCCCAAATCACTAGCTTTCTTTGACAAGCTTTGCTTGTCTAATTCCTCCATCCAGACCGTTTCGAAATTACTAAAGTAAAATCCGCAAGTGAGTTGAGTGCAATCATAGACGATACCATAAATGCAATCACATGGTTGTACAAATTCAATCGCCTTGTAGTGCCATTGTGTTGGGAGTTCATACATATAGAAACGTTTTGCACCAATACATTTGTAACATTTTATTTTTCATCCACAAAGTATGTCCTCCAATCAATTAATAATAACCGACAAGCAGTGGCAATTACTTGTCGATAGAGTCAAATCACACCAACAATCGAATGAGTTCAGATACCTTATTTCCGTAGCAGGTGTGCCCGGTGCTGGGAAGACCACGTTTGCAAATAAAATGGCAATGGAATTGTCGAAACAAGTTGCACCGACCATGGTCCTCTCTCAAGACGGGTTCCATCTATACAGATCTGAATTACAGGCAATGCCTAATGCAGAAGAGGCGATAAGACGAAGAGGAGCCCCCTTTACATTCAATGCAAAGGCATTTGTCAGTTTGGTGTCCCAGTTAAAGGACAAAAGCAACACAGTGAAAGCTCCTTCATTTGATCACAAAGTGAAAGATCCTATTGAGGATGACATTGTGATAGACCCATCGGTGGATATAGTGATAATTGAGGGCAACTACACATCCCTTAAGGATGAAAGTTGGGCCGATCTAAGTCTTTTTGTTGATGACACCTGGTTCATTTCCACCCCAGAATCAGTCGTGAGATCCCGGATTATAAAACGTCACTTGGAGGCTGGTATAGCCAATAATGAGGAAGAGGCAATTGAGAGGGCTGACGGAAGTGACTTGCAAAATGCGAAATATATCATCGAGAACTCAAAAATTACAAATGTTTCAATACTAGCTGAATAGATAATATATACACCTACTTTGGTTCAACGTTGTATCTCATCTTAATACCCATTGCTGAAAGCTCACTATCCAAATATTTCAATACGAATGGAATAGCGACAGTGGTGGTATTATCACCGCCAACAAATTTAACACCGTGGCCATCTTCCCATATATCGGAATCTTCAGCAAAACTGTCATATTTGTCCAATCTAATAGAGCATCTCCTACACCTGATGCTGGCCATTGATCCAATTCTAGGAACCGACGTTTGTGTAGTTAGTATTGAGCCACATGACTTACATATTGAGGTTTGCGTATAATCTGAACAGTTCAACAACCTATCTTGCAACAAGAATGCAGTACCATGACCGATCAATGCATCTCTTTCCATTTCACCCACACGAATACCTCCTGATCTTTTTCTACCTTTTACTGGTTGCATTGTCAATGAATTCACTGGACCAGTTGATCTTACTTGAAACTTGTCATTAACCATATGTCTCAATCTTTGATAATAAACACATCCAATGTATATATCACAGCGCAATTCCTCACCAGTAGCACCTGAATACATTGGCTCATTTCCGTGGAAATTGTAACCTGCCTTCAACAACTGTTCTCCGAAATAATCAGCCGGTGTATCTGATTCACTGAATTTCCAAGGGGTAGCATCTTGTGCGACACCGTGCAATGCACCGGCTTTACCAGCCAAAGATTCAACAAACATACCAATGGTCATACGCGAGGGGAAAGCGTGTGGGTTGATAATAACATCAGGTTGCATTCCACTTTCAGTGAATGGCATGTCTATTTGTGGCCATTTTCTCGAACAAACACCCTTTTGCCCATGTCTGGAAGAGAATTTGTCCCCAATAATAGGTTGTCTGGTGATTCTGTACTTGATGGTGACTTGCTGACCCTCATTGTCACCAGCGTCATCTCCAAGCAATTTAACTTCTTCAATATATGCAGGCTCACTCGAATGATACGTCTTGACCTTGGTTTTTCCAAGAGTGTCATCGTAATATGCAAGAATTGGATCACCTTCTTCCACTTTTACTCCAATCACTGGGAACCCGTCGTCATCTAGCTTGGTCTTCCACGCCTCTGGCCATTCATCATCACCAAAACCAAAATGTTGCGTGATTGGATCACCTCTTCTTCTTGATTGAGACAAATCAATTTTCTCCACTTTGTAAACAGTACCATACCCGAAACCCCTTTCATCTGATGACTTGTTGATGATCATTGCATCGTCCATATCATAGCCTGTGTAAGATATAACAGCAACGATTGCATTCATACCATTGGGGAAGTTGTCCATTCCGTAATCATCATACAAATTGGCTTTAACAATTGGTGTTTGACCAGTTTGCAAACGGTACAATTTATTGTCTGACCTGTGAACCAATGCGGTACCGGGAGTACCCATTGTTTGCTTACCCATCTGGCATTGATACATATTTCTTGGTGATTGATTGAAATCCGAAAATGGTGTCAAATTAGCCAAAATAGAAAGAATGTTAGTTGGCGAAAACTCAACGTGTGAATGTACATTGTTTTCGATTTCCTCTGGGGTAACAGCAACATTCATGTAAACTTGTTCAAAGGGACCAACAATGTCCTCTTTGCCCAAAGGCAAATACTTTACTGGTCTCATCATTCGCGAGTGGCCACCAAATAAGTATAAACCAGGGTATTGACCTTTACTCGATGGAGGAACGTATCCGATTTCCAAATCCAATGGCAACCCATGAGTACCTTCAACTTTCCAGAATCTCAATGTATCTGCCACAATTTTACCTTGTTCATGAGTTGTCCAACCAACAATTTTACCATCTAATTGCACGCAACACAAGTTTGGTCCAGCGGCAAATGCACTTGCTGGTGAAACACCGAGTTGCGCCAAGGCAGCTGGCACTTGCGACACGTCAGTAGCGCTAGTGGCAATGATACACTTGTGCGATAAATGGTTCAATAACCCACATGGTGATCCATCGGGAGTATGGACAGGGCATAAGAATCCCCATGACTCAGGTAACAACTTACGAACCGTGGTTGTTTTCAATTCAGCAAAGAAAGAACCCCTATGCACCATTCTGAAATGTGAAATAAAACGATGAAAATTGATCTTTTCGGCAACAACAGTGTAACCAGAGACTTGTTGCAAATCTAAACCAGATTGAGATACCAAATTACCAGTTGACAAGAAATATTGCAATTTTTGACCAATGTTTTCATTGATTCGAGAAAACACTCGGGTAATGTACTTACGGTCGGAAAAATTCACACCAACACCTCGGTTTATATCTGATTGCACTTGAAGTTTGAAATTTTGCAAATACTCATCGATTTTTTCTTTGATAATCATACCATACAAAAATCCACCCAATAGAACTTCTTGATGCTGAGTGGCATCTGGATTATCAGGGGCACAATCACCAGCCACTAGCGAGTACAATTTTCGAATCATAAACAACAACATACGAAATTTGTCCTTGTTATCAGGTAAATGTACTAAAACAATTCTTTGTAAAACTTCTTTTCCCACGTCAATATCCGATACATCAGGAGTGGCACCAAAAACAACTCTAAATTTGTCACCCAAATAAGCCAATGTTTCCTGTTGCGAGTGCAAATGGTACGATTTAAATGTTCTCAACAACAACTCCAAACGATCAGTCAAGAATGAATTTTCAACATCATGGCCAACAATACCATCGAAAATTTCACGATCATTAGTCTCAACGAGAGCTTTCAAAATCATAACAACTGGAACTAAATACTCGTTTTTCTTCCATGAAAATCTGAAAGTGACATTACCATCGTTGAGATAATGTAATACATTTGTTTGTGAAGTTTGGTCTGGTCTCACTGATCTGATTTGAATACCAAACTTGGTGTATGATGCACCTCTATTGGCAAATGACGGACGAATTATTGCCATAGGATGATTCCTCCTTTGCACAATCAACATACGAATCAACTTTTCAATACCGTTTACAATAAAATACCCACCTAGTTCATCACTCTCCTCTTTTGCTTCAACCAATTGATTTGGTGACATTTTCTGTAAATGACATCTATTTGATTTTAACATGATGGGAATTTGTCCTGCTTCTCTGATTTCACTTTGTTCTTCGCCATCATTAACACTCCATGTTACGTTCAACATTAATCTGGCTTTATAAGTGGTCATTCTCTCACGACACTCACTGGGCATTGTCTTTCTGTTGATGGATAATTTGTCAGTTGGTGGAACGCTTGGCTTAGCTATGGATACCGATTCAACTCTGATATTAAGCTTATTTCCTAGCCTGTCTGTCTCTTTGGAATCAAATATCGTCTTTGATCCAATGTCCTTAACGGCCATGTTTAGCAACCCACCATCTTCACCATCAGTCAATGCGTCGAATGATCCAATATGTGGTGCCACTGCATTCTCCAACAATGGATATATTTCAGATTTGTTTTTAGGGGGATTCTGGAACCTCTGTTCTCTTGTAAGAGTACGAAATTGTGCTTGCGTCATGGTGCAATCTGATTCGAAAGGGTACAGAAGATGTCAAATTTTTTTTTCCAAGTTTTCACGAGATGAGTTTGAGATTTTGGTTGCACAAAAATATAATCACAACACCAACCAAATGGCCAACTCAAGATATGAATACGTGAAAGCGTTTGAAAGGGAGAATTATCTACTCCCTGATACATTCATTGTCATACGTGTTGATGGGAAAGGTTTCCATAAGTTCTCACAGCATTATCGTTTTGATAAACCAAATGATTTACGGGCGTTGGGAGTCATGAATCGAGCCGCTTTAAAGGTAATGCAGAAATACAGTGACGTCTTGATGGCATATGGCGACTCCGATGAGTATAGCTTTTTATTACGGCGAAAATGTGAGTTGTATGAGAGAAGAGAGATGAAGTTGTGCACGCTTTTTGCCAGTTTGATGTCAACTTATTATATGTTTTATTGGAATTTGGAGTTTAGTGAGAAGTCAATTGAGGAAGATATGGTGCCAACGTTTGATGCAAGAGCAGTGGTTTATCCCAATTTCCAAGTGGTGAGAGATTACTTTAGTTGGCGACAGGTGGACTGTCACATAAACAATCTATACAATACAGCTTTTTGGAATTTGGTTAAACTCGGACTCACACCACAAGAATCGGAGCAGAGACTAATGGGTACTGTGTCATCAGACAAGAATGAAATACTATTCAAAGAGTGTGGGATAAACTATAACAACGAGTTGGAGATATTTAAAAAGGGAACCATCTTGGTGAGAGAGCTCAAAGATTATACCCGCAAGGTTGATCTCAGCTCCAGACAGAAGCAAAGGGAAGAAAAAAGTAGAAGGAAAGCAGAGATAAAACAGTATCATGTAGATATAATCAATGATGACTCATGGTGGGAGTCACGCCTTTGGTTAAATGAATAGAGCCGCATTGAATAAACAACAAACAAATAAGAGCGAAATAAATTTTTTCTTTTGCTCAACTCTACTCTTATCATCCAAATAGCCATGTCATCAGAGGAAGAATTGATTGTATTATTCAAAAACGTTGGTTTTGATGAGAAAAAGTCCAAGGACATTGCCAAAAATAAGAAAGTGGCAGGGTTGTTACAATCTGTGTTGGAGAAGTCATCGGTTGAGTCATACACTGATGAGAAGAAATTGACCTTGTTGCATCAATTGGCTATATTGGAGAATAAGAACGGTAAGCCAATCCCTCATATTGACTTTTTGATCAATGGAATAAACAATGATGAAATAAAGACAAACTTGCAGATCACTGAGGGAATTAAATACTTGCAATCACATAGTGAGGCTAAACAAGATGAGTTTAATGAAGCAACTGGTGTTGGGATCGAAATAGGAGAATCAGAAGTGAAGCAAGAGATTGCTAAATATCTTGACTCGATCAGCTCCAAATTGGAGTCTGAAAGATATGCTGTTTTACCAAAAGTCATGTCTGAAGTTAAAGCGCAACCTTCATTAAAATGGGCGCCACCCAACTTGTTCAAGCCCATTCTCGATGAATTATTCTTAGCAAGGTTAGGACCTAAGGATGAAAGGGACGTTAAGAAAAAGGAAAAGAAGAAACCAGTTGCTGCTGGTGCCGCTGGTGCTGCTGGTGCTGGTGCTGCTTCTGCCACATCCACTAGAGAACCAGAAACTGAAAGGTCAATGTTTTCTGAGGGTTTCCTTGGTGATTTACATAAACCAGGTGAAGAGCCTCAAAAGTTCCCCGAGCTATTAAAGGAACATTGTGAATTCATTAAAGGTCAAGTCTACACTCGTTTCCCGCCTGAACCAAATGGGTTTTTACATATTGGACATTCAAAAGCAATCATGGTTAATTTCGGTTTCGCTCAATTTCACAAGGGCAAGTGTTATTTGCGATTTGACGATACCAACCCTGAAGCTGAAGAAGCCAAATACTTTGAATCTATTAAGGAGATGGTTTCCTGGTTGGGCTACAAGCCGTGGAAAATCACCTACTCATCAGACTACTTTGATGAACTTTTTGAATTAGCAGTGAAGCTCATTAAGATGGACAGAGCGTACATTTGTCATTGTACGCCAGAGCAGGTAAAACTTGGCCGAGGTCAGCGTGAAGATGGATCTATGGGCGGTGAACGTTTTGCTTGTGAGCATCGCTCACAATCAGTTGAACACAATTTGGCAGAGTTTTTAGCGATGAAGGACGGAAAATATGCCACCGGTGAGGCTACATTACGTATGAAACAGGATTTATCTAGTCCATCGCCACAAATGTGGGATTTGGTTGCTTACAGGGTATTGAACAAGCCTCATCATCGTACCGGATCCAAATGGAAGATCTACCCCACTTACGATTTCACCCATTGTTTAGTCGATTCGTTGGAGAACATTACTCATTCATTATGTACCACTGAGTTTGTTTTATCAAGGGAATCATACGAATGGTTGTGTGATACTTTGCATGTATATAGACCAGCTCAAAGGGAGTATGGAAGATTGAACATGACTGGTACAATCATGTCCAAGAGAAAGATTGCCAAATTGGTCAACGAGGGCTACGTCAGGGGCTGGGATGATCCAAGAATTTACACCTTGGAAGCCATTAAAAGAAGAGGTATACCACCAGGGGCAATATTGTCTTTTATAAACACCTTGGGAGTGACCACATCAACCACCAACATTCAAACCACCAGATTTGAAAGTGCTGTACGCCATTTCCTTGACCAAACCACACCTCGATTGTTTTTGGTCTTGAATCCAGTTGAAGTTCACATTGACAATTTGGCTGATGATTTTGAATTGGAAGTGGAAATTCCTTACAAGCCGGGCAAGGATGTCAATTCATTAGGCAACAGGAAATTGAAGTTCACCAATAGAGTGTACATTGATCGTGGTGATGTTCGAGATGAGCCAGCTGATAAGGAATACTACAGGTTGGCCCCTGGCCAACCAGTTGGGTTATTGAAGGTTCCATTTAATATTATTTACAAATCGATTGAGACTGTTGATGGTAAAACCATTGTCCACGTTGATTACGATGCTGATCAGACCACCAAGAAACCCAAGACATATATCCAATGGGTACCTGTCAACGACTGCAAATCGATTAAGGAAGTTAGAATCTATAACCAATTGTTCAACTCTGAAAACCCAGCAGCACATCCAGATGGATACCTTGCTGATATCAATCCTGCCAGTGAAGACGTATTGACCAATGCCGTGATTGAATCAAACTTTGACGAAATTGCTGCCAAGTCACCAATGAATTTGAAAATTCCGGATTCCCAATTCAACATCAAAGAGGATGCAGGAAATCACACAATCAGATTCCAAGCGTTGAGAGAGGGCTACTTTTGTGTTGACAAGGATTCTAGAGATGGCGCTTTGGTCTTGAATAGAATTGTCACTTTGAAAGAAGATGCCAACAAGTAGAAAGTGTGTCCATTAGTGTGTCCCTGTGGCAGGTAAGCTGAGCAGATGCTAGTCTTCTTGAAGATATGGACGTTGATGTATAGTTCCTTACAAAGAAGCATTCTTACAATAAATTGCCCTGCTTGTATGGTACTCGAGTAGGCGCAGTAAAAGACCAGGATCTAGTATTCGGTACTTTTGTTTCTGTGTTGATCTCTTGGTAGAGTTATATTTGTAGCAATGTATACAAGCTAGGACAATACAATATGAAAAAAATAATTGGCAGAATATTCGCCATAACTTTATCGTTTTTCACCGTGAGATATCTCTTAACACTGAAAACAATATATATATATATATATATATATATAAAGTAAAAGTGTACAAGCTAAAGCATTGATTCCTTAAAAAGAGCAAGTGAACTTTGTGTATGATTCGAGAGAACGGTCCTTTTGTTTGAACTTGCCCTGCACTCATTGTAAGTTAATTTTGAACATGTTGTTTGCCAATGTATGCGAATTGCGGGAAGGAACCTTTACTTTATGATAGTTTTTCTAATTTCGGAATCATAAACACTCACAGTCCGTGAGGATGGAATTGAGGTGAATCAAATGCAACTTGAAAATCATTCATTCTGACTTGCAACTCTTCTTGATTAAGTTTGGTTCTTTGAACCGAAAACGGCTATAGCCACGATAACTAATACGCAAATATCGCCGTTTTATTCTTCATTTTTTTTTTTTTTTTTTTAGCAGCAAGTCCTTTGAGGAAATAGATATCAAAATGCTGGTGACGAGTTGAGTTGTGAATTGTTAAACCCTGTCCATCACCAGCATAACTAAACACGCGAGATTCCAATTTCAATTGAAACAGGACGCATACTGATTTGGAACTTGAAGTATTTGTGGAAACTCATTGTGAAGACTTAAGCTTAGATGAGAGTGAGAAGAAGATTGATCGTGAGGCTAAATATGAAGATCGATCCTTTAACATGGAAGAATTTGCTGTTAGTAGAGGGTACTGAAGAACCTGCACCCTCACTTTACTTTTGCAATCTCTATTTTGTGCTTTGAATTGCGCAACGTACGGCACAAATAAAATTGTGTCAAAGAGACAAGAAACAAAAAAAAAAAGGATCAACAACCATTGATATCACTAGACAAGATGGAGCTTTTCCACCTACATATTCACGCAGGGCTTAACTGGCTTCCACATTTCGAAATCAATGGATGGAATTCTCTTGATGAGCAAATCAAGTTGGGCAATATCACTCGCAAGATTCGAGTTAAGAAAAAGACTGAGTATTTGTCATTCACAGATTGTAAGGTTTGTCAGCAAAAAGGACACTTTGATATTATAAGAAAGTAGACTTATACGGCCGTGGATGGAAGATTTATGAGTGGTTTGGGATTCAATGGCGAGCTGTGTGTTTGCCCACTTGCACTCTCTCTGGTGACATTATCCAATTTTGAGAGAAACGGGGCCAATACCAAAATTTTGTTGGGCTTATTACGAGGCTTGCTTTAGCAAGGGGTACATATGAAACATAAACGTTTTATACAACTGTACCTCAAAGTGGAGTAACCCGCTAGTAACACGTACTAAGGCGGGTAGGGTAAAGAAGAGTAAAGAGTAAGTTGAGGGTCGGTGTAAAGACAAGTTGACAGAGGGATGTTTCAAAAATAGAAAGATTAACATAATATGTACGCAAATGTACGCATGTAAGTGTATGCATTGTGTCATAATGGTTGGATACTGTTTTGTGGTTATGGTGATAGATCATCAAAAAAACAAAAACGAGAAAAAAGATATTGCAAAGGATTCATCGGCTGGAGATTGAGGGTCATTCATTCAATGAATAGAGACAAAGGTGCCGATAATGATAATAATAGTGGGAAGTGTAGGGTGTAGGGGTGTGATGTGATATGTACATTGTCTGTTACTGAAACTTGCAGAAACCCTAAGAAGATGTTGATAATGGATGGAATGATGTTTGATTTAATGGAAGTTAATGTCCGGAGATAGTAATACGTTTTTGCAAAGCCTTTGTGTCGATATTTTTTTTTTTTCTTTTATTCTTTTGCGAAAGGGTTGAAATTCACAAAGAATCGTAATTAGTCCGAAACAAGTAATTTTTCGATTGACGCGTTTAAAAAAAAAAAAAAAAAAGAATATAGAAAAGGAATACATTTTTTTTTTTTTTTTAGTCTTTTGTTTCAATCCCATCGAAGCTTTTCGTCCATTGTGTAAGAACATTTACAAAAAAAATAGAAAGTTGTCAACATTCTGTACTTCCAGGTGAATACACACACTTCAAAAGCTCTTATATTTATAAGCTCTTATAGTACCATAGTATAGGAAAGCTAAAGGTCAACTTGAAAATCGAATCAAGGAGAAGTTAGTCTTTTTTTTTAATTTTTTTTTTTTTTTCGTTTCAAAGTGATTTTGGTTAGTCTTTTATTAAGCGATGATACACATAACTTAACACAAAGACACGAACTTTATATTTTTCCAAAAATTACAATGACTTCATTGAATCCAGGTCTACTCGTCTATTTCCCCATAGGGATTTTACACCCCTCAACAAATCGCACTTTTCTGTTCATGATGTCACGGAGTCGAGAGTTATCGGTTCGGCTCCCATGTATCATGCGTATAGAGTTGGTAGGGGTCACGAGTATTTTTGCAGAGAGTTGTCAATTGGAGTTTGGCACTCGTCCCCCTTTCGAGGTGGCCCCCCCATATTTCCCCAACAAAATTTGCGTCCCATGCACCCCCTGGTAGGTGTGGTAGTGGTAGTGGTGGAGAATGGAGTTGACTTGAGATCATAAGAGTAACAAAGTAGAACAATAACGGGAAAAGGTTCCCTTAGTTGAACAAAAGCCTGTCAAAATGGATGCAATCGATTTTTTACATTATCACTTTCATCAGGATAGATAGTTGTAAGTAGTAAACCATTTGAGTTTTAAAATAATTGAGTTTGAAATGATAAGCCACGGAGGTCTATGTTGATAGAATCTTATTTCCTGTCTTTGATACTGCCTCGATTACCCTAGATCGGGAACAAACTATTCCTAATCGAGGCGAATCAGAATTCTAAGACAAGAAAAGAAAAGAAAGTAGGCTTTTTGTGTAATTATTGTTTACAGAAAAAAAAAAAAGTGAAAATTTTTTTTTTTCTCTTCTGCATCACACAAAGGTAGGTGGAAGTCTCTGCCCCATGGCACAGCATTTAGTTTTGAAAGCCAGCATACACACATACACATACACATACACATACACACACACACACACAACACACACAAACAAGCAAAATAATATTCGTCGCAAAACATCGAATGTTCTTTATTTTTGTTTTGCGTATTATATAGCATTGTATTGCATTGTATTGTATTGTGTATGTGTATGTGTATGTGTATGTGTGTGGGATCGAAGGCGGAGGTGGGGGATAAGATGGTGGGGAGACACAATGCCCAAACGTAGCGGGAGGTGGCTGATTGATTATAACTTAGGTGAGGGAAATAATTTGTTGGGTTCTTCATACATTTCATTAGAGACGCAAAATGTACATGTATCACTTTGAAATAGAGTGGGATATATAGCTTTAGTAGATTTACAAAAATGGTGGAATGGTTACGAGAAGGTTGTTACCCACATGGGGATGATAAATGTAGTAATATAATATCGGTAGCAGTCGCAGTGGATAGTATTATTATACTTTTATCATCATTGTCAAGACATGCATTTACGTGCTATTAAACCCCCCCCCCCCCCTCCCCCCTTGTTATAATAAATAATTGCATAGTACACATTCAGATAGAAAGAAATCATCTGATTTCATCGAGGGGGACAGTGAGGGAAAGACGGGGTGTAAAAAAAGTTCAAAATTAAATCAAGAGAAAAACTTTTTTCACCCTTCTGTGAATAACGGGCTTTGTGTAAACTCCTGTTTTCGGAGTCGGACTAAACACCGAAACAAAACACCAGCAGAGTAGTTCTTTACTACGTTTAGTGTGTGCACGTATACCAAGAAAAAAAAAAAAATAGGTGTTGGTAACTTACACAAAAGTGTAGTTAGCAGAACCACAATTTGCGTTTCTCGGAATTCCTTTCTCTGCTTGGGCTGGTCTCATTTTTTAGTGTCTATTGTTTTCATTGTGACTCTCCCATTGTTTCCGGTGATGTAATAGATATCCTATATTAAAGTTGCTATAATATCGGATGATAAGGATCTACACGCTATATACACACACAAAACCATCCCTAAAGTAGTGATCTGATGATTACGCCCAGTCGATGAGTGATGGTCTCTCTTACTGTTGTGATTGAGAGTCTAGACTATATTTGGAGGCAAAATTTACGTAAATCTGCAATATAAAACGTATGTATGTACTGTAACTAATCTCTACATAAAATAAAATTAAATAAGCTTGTTTAAACATTTTTACATCTTTACATCTTTACATTTTTACACCCCCCCTCTCACACCAACTTTGTATGGGAAACGTTTACTAATTTTAACAATTAACCAACAAAAAAAAAAAAAAAAAAATTGAAAAAGAAGAGAGCAGACAGGACTCACACCCCACTTAACCAAAACCTGAAACCTGAAACCTGAAACCTAAAACCAGCCTGTTATACGTTTGATAGTAAACACCTGAACTGTAGAGCTAGCTATGTTTACTTCATACACGAAAAAGGCTATATGTCCAAGATGTGGGAAGTATGAGAAGAAGAGGGGAATACACGAGACAGTACAATAGTACATCACTTCTTAACACACCTGTCATACACCACACCCCCCCTCCCCCTTCTTGCAAATTAAAGCTCCGATATAATCCCGATCGCTTCCTCCCCTTTTTTTTCTTCCCAACTGATTTTTGCAGCACTCATGACCAACCCAGTCATTATCTTTTTAGTATCATATAAAGGTTTACAGGCTTTAATGCAAAATGCATAATCTAAATACAATTGGTAGTTTCAATAATTTAGTTCCTTGATAAGCTTGAACTGAAAGAAAAAGAGAGGGTGTTGTGTGTATGTGTATTTGTATGTGTCTGTGTGTGTGTGTTCTACTCCTAGTTGTTATTGTCCTTTCTTCTATAGATGATCTTGTTTAAACTAACTATTTATCATCTTCCCCCCCCATCCTATCCCCCTTTTTTCGTATTGTGACTTTTTTGTCTCCAACTGAAAATTGAAAAAAAAAATAAACCTTTTAACCCCAATCCATCGCACCCCTCTTTCTCCAATTTTAACTACCAAATCATTAATCAATTCTATTGTTCTTTTTTTTTTTTTTTGTTTTCTCTATTGTCTGTCTATATCACCTCGGCACTTTGTGTAATATTGGCTTTTATTAATTTTTTTATTTTTATTTTAACTCGGTGTGTGTGTGTGTGTGTGAATGAGTGTTTTTTGTTTTTGTGTTTGTGTTGGGTCAGGTTTATTACCAATTACTAAATTTCTTTTTCTTTTTCTTTTTTTTTATTTTTATTCTTTCTGCACACACACACACACACACTAACACCATACACAAGCTGTGGTTTGGTGTTTGATTGTATTTAAACCACACTAAATGTGTCGTTTTCATTTAAAAATTTTTATCCTTTTTATATTTTTGAAGGCAAAGGGACTTGAGTGACGACTATACAAACTATACAAACCCAATCACCATTACAACCACCATTACCCCCAAGACCTAATAGATTGCTGATTCCATACAAGGAAGTCTTGACAACCACCACTGCGTTTCAGCAACTCAACTCAACTCAACTCAACTTTATATACACCACTGGCTTGGTTTATATATATATACACAGTGTACTTTTTATTTTATTTTATTTTGGTTTGAAGGCCTTTTTTTACAGCACATTTATATATAACCACTATTGCTACTACGTTGTGTGACTTTATTGACTAGAGTTTAGCATTTGCAAATAGCATTCATAAAGAAAAAACACCCCCACACAAACGACACACTTTTAAAGCATTACAAATCACAAACTGTACCATAAAGGGGCACCTACATCTACTACAACAACAGCATAACACAATATAACATAACACAGTCCTCACTCAGCATGTCTACTATTGTAACCATAGACCCATCATCACATACATACACCATCAGTCCACCTTCTTCAACAACTTCATCATCACGTTCTTCGTCTCCAATTGCATCATTCTATCAAACTTCATCTACAACTACATCTGCAACTTCATCATCTGATTCTTTGGATACAGTTAAATCAACCACATCAACATCAACTATCAAATTGTTGCCACCAGCTTCATCATCTTCTGCAGATTCCATCACCATTCCAATACTGCGTACTCCAACCCCATCATCTGCATCTACACCGCAAGTGCTGCAGCAACAACACCAACACCAACACCAACACCAACAACCAAAAACAAAGCCAAAACCAAAACCAAAACCAGCACAACCAAAATTCAAATTACCAAACTATTATGTACCACCATCTAAATTGGTGCATCCTTCTATTGCTGTAACTTCTTCTTCTTCTCCACCACCACCACCACCACCACCACCCGCACAATCAAATGCGTTGCAGCTGGCTGCTTCTTCCACCACTATAGCTAAACCACCATTGTTGCGCAAAAAGTCTGGTGAATTGATCAAATCATCACTCAAATTACCAGCATTGCTTCAACGTTCAATATCATCACCTCACATATCAGCTGATGGACAAGTGGATGGCATTGTTTCACCACGTAAACTGGTTAGATTCGCATCAAGGTTAATCAATGTTCGTATGTTTGATGGGTGCGATACACCTGCTTCTGTATCCAGTGCTGGATCACCATTGGATTCACCCGATGAAGGTGAAGAAGAGGATTACTTTTATACAACTGGAGCAAACAAAAGCGGCTCTAGAGCCACTTGTGATGGGTTTGATTTATCAGTTCCCGCTTTTGAAGATTTTGAATTTAGCAAATTCACCAACAAGACTGCCAATTTCGATTGGAATTTCAATTTTGCCAAACCTAAAGATGAGATTAAAGAGTATAGATTGATGTCACACAATATTCCATCAACTACAACACCAAACACTACAAATTCCACATTGTCCAAGATTTGGATGACTTCAGCATACTTGTTGAAAGTAAACAACAAGACATATTTATGTGGATGGTTAAATGTGGTGAATATGGCATTTGCCAAGGAGATTAATTTGAAGTTGACAATAGACAATTGGGCATCGAGTATTATTGTTGCTGGAATCACAAAGTATCAAAAAAGTATCAACTCCTCTTTGGATCAATTCAAATTTATGTTGGATCTTGAACTGTTTAATATTGTTGACGAAAAGACTATTGAATTGTGTCTTGAATACAACACCAATGGACAAACATATTGGGGAAACAATGTGAACCAAAACTACAAATTCGACATTGAAAGGAAAAAGAATAAGACCCAAGCAAAGGTAACTGCACCACCATCAACGTCACAGTATCAAGCTGCATCTAAACCAAAACTGCTGGCTCTGGGCTCAAAACAATCGATAAATTCATCAGGGTATGAAGAGATTTGCACAAAATTGCTCAATCATAAATCGTCATTGGCTTTAAACTTTACCAATGATGAGTTTTCGTTTAGACCAAGTTTGAAAAAGAGTTATTCTGCTAGTGATGTCACCACGACTAGTGGCGGAGCTGCTGGTGCTACAAGTTATGGAGCTCCAAGGTATTCTAATAGACAACGCCAAAAGGACAATAGTAGCAGTAAGCAAAATGGTGGGTCAGGAATTAAGGATATGACATATGCCGATATCTTGCAAAAATATTGTTTTGCTGGAACTCCAAGTTCTCCATCGCCTGCTGTAACCGGAAATGCATCAACTACGGCGACAAGCACGTCTGCTGTTGGTAGTACTACTTCCGGTTTGACTGTTAGTGCACCAGCAAGTGCTCATTCGAGTCCATTAATGGGATCGTCGTCATCATCATCATCTTGTCCATCGTCACCACAACCAGTTGTTGTTTCTGCTCCTGCTGCTACAATTGCCGCACCAACTCAAACAAGCATCTTTATTTGAGAATTGGTAATAGATTTGATGATTGTGGTGGCGCCTTTCATTTTCCATTTTTCATTTTTCATTTTTCAATTCATTCATTCATTTAGGTGATGGAAATATTCCATCAATCTTTTACTTGGCTTTTTTTTGTTTATTTTTTTTTTCTTCATTTTACATTTGTTTGCATTTCATTGTTTGTAATGGTGTTGTCGCTATCTGGGGTCAAGGATTTCAATGACAAGATAGTTTCTCAACAGGCTCCATTACTTTTCCTTGTTGTATAGTTTGAATGGATTTCATTTGTTCGACTTTAATACTCATACGTTGTAGATTTACTTACTTAATCGTGATAAATACAAAGTTGATGACGATGGGTTACAAGATTCCATTTTCGGCAGCTTTTTACTCTTAGAAAATGGGGTCCCACTAGACCTTTCTTCTGAAAGGGGTGCTAAGCTCTTTTGGGATCTTTGGCATAACTAAAAAAAAAAAATAAACGAAGTATATCTATTTTATACTTTCCATAGATTTGGATTACGAGAAACTAACCACGGGATGATCATAATGTATTCGGGGTGAATATATATGTTTGCAGTCATCAACCTCTCTTGTATATACGGAGTACATCAATTGGCTCGGGTTTGACTCCTCAGAGAAGTTAAAATGAATTCTTGATTCTTGGTTGTATCAGTATATTAGTCACGAGTGTAGTTGCAAACAGTGACGTCATGGACAATGACGATGACGATGATGGCACCAATGACAGCGCCACCGACAACGATGTTACCATGGCTAACGGAAAATACCGTGACCGTACACCTTTGCATTCAAACAATCACAACAAGACTTTGACTCAATGGTTCAAAGAATCTGCCAGTATAGCAAAAGTTCAGGTTCAGCATGTCGTGACAACAATGTGTTTATTTGCACTGACGCGGTATTTTATGATGATGAGTCATTTGAATTTACACCATGGCGATAATACATTAATTGGGTTAGTGACAAGGCTGTATTGTATGATGTAGCTATTGAATTTTTGGAGCTAGGTAATTATGATCAAGGGCAAATTGATAATGCTGTTGATAATGCTGTTGATAATGCTGTTGATAATGCTGTTGATAATGCTGTTGATAATGCGAGGAAGAGTTGAAAAAAACCCAATACGATTGGCTAGTTGTTGAGACAGCTTAGGGAGGAGTTGATTATGATTGCTGAAGAGGATGGTAATTGATTATTGCGTCTGATTGAGAGTTATTTTAAGGATTCAATTATTTGTCTTGGTGATGGTAGTGATAATTGTGTTAGAAATGGTAATGGTTAAGGGTACTAAAAGAAGAGAGACAAGTTTTCACACAAGGAATGAGTCACCTATGTTACTTGTTTCTACTACTAGTTAGTTTTACATAAAACATTAGTCACATTCTAAAGTGACTGTTGTACAGTAACTCTTGTGGATGCCAACAAACACGTGTCTCAGAGAGAGAAAAAAAAAAAATCGGCCGGCTATGACAGTCTGTGGCAGGGCAGACAATTAATTTCTGTATTCAAACCGAGCAATAGGTCTAGCTCGAAGTTGGTACTAAAACGCATATCTAATCAACCATAACCGTCACGGTAACAAGAACGAATTAGGCAAATAAAAACTTTGATGCAGATATGGGTAATGTAGCTGAGCCAGAGCTACTAGAAGGTGGAGTTAGATACACGGCATTCCAAGAAGATAACTATTCAACTGGATACGAAGCAGAAGAGCTTGGAACCACAAGTAATGGAGATGCTTTTGGTATCAGTACTGGGGGTGGTGTACAGAACCAAAAAGCCAACAAGAAAGGAGAAAGGAGAGATGCAGATGGAGAAGCGGAAGTGGGAGGGAAAGGAAAACCAAAAGGACAAGGGAAGAAGGGTGGTAGTAAATATAAGGGATCGAGACAAAGAGGTGATAGACGGAAGCAAGTACAAGATCAACTTTCACGACTCAACGTTACTTTCGCGGATAGGCAAGCTGCCTTGGACCAGATTAGTGAATTTTATGAATCGCTATTGCAACCGATTCGTGAATTGTACGTTGAGCACAACAACACACGCAAAAAGAAGAACAATGGATCATCCCTGGTCGACACGATAATGCACAACTACCACAACCGAAATCAAACTTATATAAAAACCAATCCTCGTTTAACTGATCGAAACGCTCGTTGTCAATTCCATAATCAAATACGTCGTGTCCTCAACCAAAGGGCAATATTATTCAGTATCGATATCGAAGCGTGGGAAATCAATAATCAAACAGTTACCGAGATTGGTATCGCCATTCATGACCCAAGGCGTAATGGTGTCTACACCATAGTGCCTCAGTTTACCAAGTTGCATATCCGAGTATTGGAAAATATGCACCGTAGTAATGGAAAATATGTTCCCGATCATGCATTCAATTTCGTTGGCGAACCAACGTTGATATTGAGTATGCGAGATTCTGTTATTTTGATTCAGTCGTTGTTTGATTACTTTTTCAAAGTGCCCGGTACTAGTAGTGATTCTGGCAGTGGGGTTTGCAGCGGTGATGATCATTTAGAAACATTTTTGGTGGGGCATGGACTTTCTGGTGATATAAAATGGCTATCCTCTATTGGAATTGAGTTTCCTCCAAAATATGCTACTTTGGACACATTGCAAATTCTTAAAATCACTCATGGTAATCATCAACTAAGTCTAGCTAAGGCATTGATGAAGCTTGATCTACCTCATGCATTTCTACACAATGCTGGTAATGATGCATACTATACTCTACTACTTTGTTTGAAATTGCTCGATCCTGGTGTAAGAACATTGTACAAGTTGGATTTATGTCTTGATGAGCAAGCAATGATGAGTGAAGAAGAACGACAATTGGCTAAAGAGGAGAAACAAAGAAAAAAGCAAGAGAGGAAGGAGTTGCGTGAAGTGAAGAAATTGCAACAGCAATTGGGATTGGTTGAACTGAGTGATGATAAAAAGGATACTGGCAGTGCTGACAAGAAGCAGAAGAAACTGAGAAAAAAGCAAGTTCAGGATTATAATGTTGCTCCCAGTGTGCAATGTACTGTATCTGATGCTGTATTGTATTTGTTTGGTGGTAAGCCACTACCTAGTGACCATGTGGGTGAAGAAGAAAATGCTGAGGAGGTGGAGGTGGAGGTGGAGGCAAGAGCATTAGCAGCAACTTATGTGTAAAATATGTTGATGCTTTAAGTAGATCTTAATAGACATGATGAGATTTCTACTTTCTCATCTCTGCGGTCTCTCCCTTTACTACTCCTCATTGTACATAAATAAATAGATAAATAAAGCAATTTCTAAAATACCATAAGCCCCTCCTCACTTCACTTGAAGCTGAGCTCACACCCATCCATCAATCTCATTGTAGCCGACGATGTCTTTCTCAATGGTTCCGGACCAAGATGTGATTCACAAGAATCAAACGTTTGCAACAATCGGATGGTAATGTATGCCGCTTCAGTTAGTGCCAAAGATTGACCAAGACAAGCTCTAGGGCCAACGCTAAATGGCATAAATGCAATCCCACCACTACGTGGCAACTGCTCCCATCGTTCAGGGATAAACTCTCCCGTATTTTCACCAAAGTGTTCCTCATTTCTATTTGCTACCCATAATGGATAAACGATTCTTGTTCCCTTTGCAATGAAAATTGGTGCCTTTTCATCAACACCACCTCCACGTGGCAACGTAGTATCAACTGAAGCAGTCTTTGATTCAAATGGCACCGACGGGTTTATCCTTAACGTTTCATTTATACACCAGCGTAAGTAATCACAATTTTGTATTGAATCAAATGTGATGGATTCAACATTGGGGAAATCTTGACGAATAATGTCACGCAATTTGCAATAAATCTCGGGGTTTTTACTCAATTGAGCAAACAAAAATGTCATCAACCCCGATGTTGTGTTTCTACCGGCCAAGATGATACTCAAGATTTGATTGCGCAAGTTGATGGGATCTTTCGTTTCATGAGCCAATTGATAAAGGAAAATTGTTCCATCGTCGGATTTTTCATTCAATTCGTGGCTAGTCATGGCAAGGGCTTTTTCAATATAGTAGTCAACGAATTTATGTTGGATTTTGATGGCATCTTGTAGTGTTTTTGGATTAACTAAAAACATCAATGGTCCTAAAATCATTCTCGTCATGAGATAATTTGACGATTCATCAAATGCTATACTAAATTGTCGTTTCAATTCGGGATCAATCCCCGTGGATGAATGTTGTCCCAATGCATCTTTTAATGAATCACTGCTTTCACCCAATAATAAATCAGTTGTGAAATCCATGGTAAAGAACTGAAACACATCTTGCATGTCAATGGCTTGTCCCAGTTTCTGTTTAATCAAGTCGATAACTCTGGCTGCAAATGGTTCCATCTTGGTGATTTGTTTGATATTTTCCTTGGTGAATGAAGGACGCAACATGACTCGTGAATGTTTCCATTGAGTTCCTTCACTTGAAAAGATCCCATCTCCCAACAAGATACCGAATGCCTGTGGTCGGTATCCAATATTCCATTCATTGAAATGGGCCAGTGACATCATATGACGCAAGTTTTCCGGTTCAATAGTCATTATAAATGAGCTGAATAATGCTGTGCCTTCAAATGTCTTGACTTGAGCTCTATCAAATGCTTCCTCCAACATCTCAAATGTTGTGCCCAGATGCATGAGCTTTTTACGATGAACAATCTCATAAATTCCAAGTCTGTCTAACAAATTACGTGGTGGGATATGTTTAACTGGTTTACATCCTAATTTTATTGCACGTTGGTGGAGTTGTACACGATGGAGTAGTTTATAGATGATGTAAGATGCAATAACTATCAAGTATGGGATATATGTCATTGTTGTAGCTTGGTCAGTTGAAATTATACGGCGGAATGATACACATCTATTGTAGTCTTGATTTGGAGAATGCTTTGGGATATATATGTATATTGTTTGGTGAGTATTCTTTGCATGTGAAAAGCCTACTTTGGGGATTGTTACACAAAAGCTTAAACTCCGTTGATTTTACTCCGCAATTGTCTCTTCTCTCTCTCTCCTCCCTCCTCCCCCCTTGCAGTAGCTTGTGAAGGCTCAAGAACAAAGAGGAGTTTATTTGCTATTGTTATCTCCTGAAATGGAACTAAACTCCGAGTTGAAGACTTATCCTCTTTGTCTGTGTAATGCATCTTCCTAAGTTCTTTCCTGGCTGAAGGAGGAGGTTATAAAAATTTTTGTTGATGTTTACTTCACCACAACAAATAAATGATTCTTGTCTCACCCGCTGCAAAGGAGTAATCTGTCGAAGCAACACAGATATCACAATGTGCCTTTAATCTCGATATCCCACTGTTGTCTGCTTTTGGATGCGGTCTTGAATTGAGCGCCGCTAAAGCAAGAGGTGAGAAATTTGCACAAAGTCAACTAAGTAACAAAGACTAGCGCTCGACTCCAACTTCCAGCAGGAGTGAATGTAATTTGTGATATCATAACTCATATGGTCCTGTGGAAATCTCCTCCAAGATAAAAGCTTATTATATTAATTCTAGGTTAGAAATATCATCCTCGTAATCTCATAAACTACAGCAGTCCATTGTAACAATGGAAACTTTAATACTGTATTCGACTCATTTGCGAAATAGGGGCTGTGTTTAATGGACGCTACGTTATATCCGCAGATGAATAAGGCTTAAGACGGAGTTATGACTGTCGATTGCCAAAATACAAAAAGCACACCAGAAAACAAGAAAACAAAATAGGGTCTCTTGGCTTTCTTCATATAGATTGAAATTCTATCTTCCAACGAAGAACACATGCTATGACATTATGACCCCACGGTTAAACTTTGATTCATATGCACATGCTGTTTCAGAATCGTTGGTGATAAACCAAAGTACTTAATTTATTTGCCCCAATTTTGTTGCAAATTCGATCACCAAAAATTGCATCCCCACAACACAGGTTCGCGTTATTCTCGAGTTTCAGTACTATCTGTAAAACTTGAAATTCTCGTTCTTACTATTGTATAGTGGTACCTTTCATGAAGTTACTTTTGTCGTACCATACTGAAAGATATAGTGTACTTTGCTTTCCTATATACAGAAACACTTCTTTCTACTTAATTTCTCCCACGCTTATCACTCTTTTCTCTTTTTCTGACATATCCATCTTCAGTAAGACCCTTTCTGTGTTGTTGCACTTCCAACCTCTTATTTGCATCTCTTGCAGATTTGATACTTCTCTCCTTTGATTCATCGACAAAATTAGTCACCATTTCTTTGAGTGATTTGGGCAGACTAGTAGTACTTTCATTTAATTGATGGATTGTCAACTTCTTTGGCATACCCAACAATTGACGCAAAGTGTTGCTCTTGAATATAGCACTTTGCATCAACGACAAGATCGAGTTGATTGCAAAGTATAGGACAACAGCAGCTGAAAAGTTTTTGGTGATGAAAATGGAGATGATGGGCACTATAGTCATAACTTGCTTCATACTCTGGGCAATTGCATGCTGACCTGTTTCACCACCAATCCTAACAACAGCTATAACAGCCGCAGCTGCAATAGCCTGTAATCCCAAATATGGATCGACATCACTCAAATTGGTGAACCATGCAAGACCTTGATCAGTAAAGCCTTCGACTGGATGATTGGCCATTTTTCGAAGTGCTTGGAAAAACCCATACGCCAAGGGTAATTGAACCACTGGTGCCAAAGAAGCTAATGTGGAAACATTGTGATCCTTCATTAACTTACGTCTCTTCTCCATCCCCTTCATTTGATCTTGTACATCACCACTTTTAATTTGTTTCATGATTTTATCCAACTGGGGTTTGATTTCTGACATTCTGGTGGCATTGGAACTAGCCTTGACGTAAAGTGGGAACAATACAACTCTGATGATAATGGTAAGTACTGTTATGGTTCCCCACCATGGTAAACCAGTGTAAACATGAGTATACTCTAGCATTCTTTCAATGATACTTGTTGGACCCCATCCTTGAGCTAAACCGATCGATTCAAGGTAACCAATTTGATCCGAATGTAAATTTGTTACTGATTCTACAACGTTGTTTTCATCGGCAAAGGAAACTAATTTGTCTTTGATCTCGTGTACGGTATTGTTGGTGGTGGTGGATGAGTTGAATCGAATACTGGATGCAAACGTAGGAACAGCGACTGCGCGTAAATGCAATGGGAATCTTACCGATAGTCTGGTTTGCCTCCTTAGTACAGACCCAGTGGTGAATCTGGATAGTCCCACTTTAAACATTGTGGAGCCTTTGGTGTTGGTGGTTAGTTGTACACTGAAAAAGGTGAAATTTTTTTTTGATTTTTTTTTTTTTTTTCAACTTCACCAGACCTATACGTCAGATGATAATGGGAGGTTGTTGAACAGCATACCTAGAGCAAAGATTCACCATGATTTATACAAGAGGGAGGATACGATTTAGTCTACGACATCCACCGCTACGCTCCTCCCACGTCAGGACTGTCAATTTCTATCGAAATATGACTAATCAGGCCACTTCCACTGACGCGATAGACACCAAACTTCACTCCATTCTTGAAACAAAACCAAGTTCGGTGATATTCCAATTCCTCATCGAGAATCATACCAGAGTAGACCCGAAATTTTCCCTCACATTCACTTACAACCTTCTCTGCCAAAACAATCTTCAAGCGGCCATTTCGTTACAACATTTACTTTTAACGAATGCAAACTATCAAATCCCGAATGAGTTGTGGAGTGTGCTTCTTGACAAAGTGTGTTCAAAACTGAATTACCTCGGCGCTACGTTTATATTCCATGAGTTGATCGATAGCCATTTGTTTTACGATGAAATGACCCTCGCAGTGCAGGAAAATGACCAGGTTCCATTCGTGGTGAATCCTAATACTTTAATTCACTTGGCAAAGATCTTTACCGAAAATGGCGATGCAAAGAGAATGGAAGGTATATTGCGATATTTTAGACGGTTTCACTCATTTTTGACAAACCGAGAGACATATAAAGCATTGCTTGTTTTAAACGTGGAGGTATATGCACAAATAAAAGATTTGACAATGGCATTAAAAACATTCAAAGATTTAGCATTTGCATCAAAGGGACTTTCCAACCGGAAGCCATTGGGACTTGTGCGGAAAAATATTGCCCAGCACAATCAATGGAGAGTTGGCAACATCAAACTGAATCAGTATCGATTTGATTTCATTCCTACTTATCCACTTGATATCCACCAACAGTTGTTGGCGCAAATCCGTCAAAGTGGAATTTATAACCCAGTGATCCAATACAATGTTTACTCAAGTGTGAATGCCAATTCACCTGTTAATGGTTCAGCCATTGCTTATACCCCAATGCTACTGAGACTAGTTGATTCCACAGAACTACCCCGATTCAAACAACTTTTTACTGAATACATCAAATTGGAAGAAATGTACGAGCATCATAAATTAATACAACTCATCAGGGCCAATCACCACAGTTTACACATTTTTATTGTATCTGCACTATGCGAGTTACAGAAACATGAATTGGCATTCGCCGTACTAAAATCGTTAGCATCATATGGCCAATTATTATGTAAAAGCCCCGCATTTGTGACATTACTTCAATCAACGAAGAATGAACCAAAGTTGCTTTCACTACATGCCGAGATTATCACATTCTACCGTCTGTTGAACAAGGGGCATGTAAATTATCCCATTGCTGCATATATCCATAAAATACCGGTATAAAGAACCCCATCTATATATTAGCATTTACTTGTAAATACAAAATTGAATAAATGTTACACTTATTGTACGTTAGCAATACAAAAAGTCTCCGCTTCACCTTCACCCTCACCTTCACCACTGCTTCTGTTTTCTATCATGTCTATTAATTATCTCGCCTTGGATCAGACATTTTATGAATACGTACATTATCACCACTCAAGTCTCCGACAACGGCAATATCCTGAGGAGTAATGAAAATATTTTGCGATTTCGGATACCGTGCCAATTCATGAAGTAGCAACTTGATACTAATGGATCGATTAACTGAATCCATATAAACATCAAACTCATCCAATCCTCTAATTCTAGAATTCATAGTTCGCCAAATCGCCAACAAGAGAGCGATCTGGGTATATGATTTCTCACCTCCTGATAACGACTCAACAGTACGTTTCATGTCATCTTTCTTAGTCTTGACCGTCAACTCTAAAATGCGTTTCTCAAAATCCATATTCAACGTTCCTCTGAAACCTCGAATTTCCATTGAATCTTCAAATGATCGTTCAGCCATACTTACTGCATGTCTTATGGTAACATTGAAAAACGAGACACGAGCATTGATCTCCTCGGCAATTCCTGTGATTATTTTTTCCAACTCAAGCTCTCTCGCCACTGCTTGGTCCAATTTGCGTTCAGCGGCTTCAAGCTCCTTCAAAACCTCTTCCAAAGTAGATCCCAACACTTGTTCAGCGTCTTTAATTTCTCTTTGGATCTCTGCAAATGCTTCAGCTATCGATTCTTGGGTATCATCCTCAGTAATTGTCACTTCATCACGCCTAGAATGACTCTGAGCAAATTTTATTTGTTCTTCTAGCATGGCTTCAGCTCTTCCAATTTTGGCTCTAGATTTTTCAATCGTTCTGCTAAAATCTTGCTTCATTCCTTCAGAGTCGACGATTTTTCCTCTCAATGTCTTGATGTACTCTTCATGAGTATCCAATTTCTTTTGAGCAATTCTCTGATTTTCAGCCTTCTCACTGCGTTCTTCCTTGATTTCCTTGAGTGAATGCACACATGCATTGCATTTCTCAGTGGCCCGTTCAAGGTTTTCTTCAAGAGATTCAATAACACCTTCAAGTCGACTTATTTGTGTAGTATCTTCCTCAATTCTCAATTGTAACTTTAAAATATTGGATTCATCGATTTCTTTATCAATTTTGTCCTCATAAATGGCCTTTTTACGACGCAAACCATCAATAGTCCGTTTGAGTTCACTTTGCTGATGGTACAATGACTCTCGCTTCTCATCAATTTTTATTTTGACATTTCTGAATTCGCGTTCAATATTACGCAGATTCTCAGCTTCATGGTTGATTTCTTCTCTCAACTCATCCATCAATTCATTCTTGCTTTCGGTTCCGAACTTAGGAAGTTTTCCCAGATAATAAACTGGATCCAGTCTAAGCACCCCATTTTGACGACTTACTCTACTTCCCGACGAGCTACCGAACTGTACCAAAGCTCCATAGACATTTGGTTCATAGCACAACTTCCGTGCTTCTTCAGCTGTGCTAGCGATGATAAGCTTCTCGATGGAGCTGTTATCAATCAATGCATACAACACGGCTTCTTCGCTAATATTAAGCATGTCCAAAACGGTTGTGCCTCTAGCTTTCCCACTCTCATAATGGTATCGTTCTGTTTTACGAACAATGATATTATGGAATGCATGGTGTTGTCTCAAAATCCTATCCAATTGAGCTCGATCTCTTTCATCACGTACAATAAATGCATCCAAACTCTTGCTCAATATTGCATCCAACAATGGTTTCCAATTGTTGTATTGTTTCTTCACCGAAATGTAACTTCCAAGTGGGCCAATTGGTTTCGATTGCCATTGTGTGCGATCAATATCACGCATTACACCTTGCATTTTACGAGCATCCCACGGAGTATATCTTGAAAATTGTTCTTTTTCTAAATCCGATTGTCTAGCACGAAGCTCTCTTAAGTTACGATTTGAAGACTCTCGTGCTTGTGTCAATTCTTCGAGTCTTGGATCCGGATTCGAATGTAACTCCTTCATCTTATTCCTGCATACAGCCATATCTTCTTCACGTTTAGCAAGTTGTTCATCAACCTGAGTCAATTTGTTGCGAATTTCTTCTTTGGAGCCGCCCTCTTGTTCTTCAATCTTTTTACGTTCATTCCTGAGCTTGTCTTGAGTATAATTTATGTTTTTTTGCAAGTTTCCAATCTCTTTTTCATTTTTGGCAATATCAGCTTTGATTATGTTCATTTGTGATATAAATTGTGACCGTACCGCCTTGGTTTCATCATAACGATTTTGTTGCGATTCAAGTGCAGCTTGAGCCAGTTTCAATTCTTCGCGAATCTTCTCTTCTTGTGGTTGCTCCAGAGTGATGAGTTCGTCCATTTGTTGAATTCGTAGATTAGTCTGTTCCAACTCAGCTTCAGCTGTAGCAATCCTCTCGTTGTATTCTTTGATTTTGTTTTCCAAACTTTGCACGTTAAACCAGTACACCTTGGCATTCAAATTTTTGGAAATGGCCCTCAAGTGGTCATTTCGCCTGTGGGCATTATATATTTGACCAATTCGATTATACTCAGCTTTGCACGCCTTAGCATACTTTTCAGCCTGGTCTCTTTTAGTGCGAATGTCATGTATATTCCTGTAAGTCTCATCAAGATTATTGTGAACATCAGTGATATAAGCACCTGCCAAAAAGTATTCAAATTTGGTCTTTGCAGTAGCAGTGGTCAAAAACTCTCTTGCTTTATCCTGAGACAAGAAAGCCAATGGGTTGTCAACAGTGATGTTAAATTTAAACAATATTTCATCCAACACTGCCTTCTTGTGAGATATAATTTTACCACTTTCTGACTTGATTGCATAACTGTTACCTCCTGTCCTCTGCAATTTCCTCTCCACTATAATTTTTTTACCAAATTCTTCCAGTTTGTAAGCTGTGGGACCTTCATTTTTCAAAGTGAGTATAATTCTTGATGTGGTTTTTCCGTCTTTGATCAAATCTCTAATTGAGCTACCTCGATTTGTGTCGTTAGCTTTGGCACCTAATCCAACCGAAATTCCAGTAAGAATAGCACTTTTACCAGACCCGTTCCTTCCAATGATAAAATTTATCTGTGGTCCCAAGCTCAATTCAAAGGAGTCGTGGCACATGAAGTTTTTCAAACTTAGATGTTCAATAATACCAGCTTGAGCTGGTGTTTCTCCATCGTCACCTGGATACTCTTCAGTTTCCGATTCATCTGAGTCTATTTCTGATCCTGGACCCAGGGCAGAGCTTCCATCATCATCATCATCATCATCATATTGTGTCATCATAGCACGTTTCTTTCTTGGTCGGATCATCGATGACATTAGTTGTTGTGACGGGCGTATATTGTCATCCTAATGCATACGCGTTAGTAAAAAGCACTATCGTGGTGTATTCAAAGACGATAACATACTCTTGATACATCATAGTTGGTAAAACCATCATCACGGGGTCGTTTCATCGATGTAGCCAGCATCACTTGTGGGTGAGCAAAAGGGTTCCAAAGTACAGAGCTTCTTTTGTCGTTTTTTTTGTTGTCAATTCCTTTTGTGGTTTTATTTATTCACGTGCATCGCTTCGATGGATGGAGATTAAATCCCTTATTGATTCTACTTCAACTATAGTGAACCTCGTTCAAAAAATTGTTTCGCCCCGATGCCGAAAGCTGAATCTTGTTACCGTTGTCTTTTGTTCTAGGAGTGTGTTTAACAGGAGAAGCCTACCTCAAAAGTGTCACTCAAGACGCGTCTACCATAGGTGCATTTTACTCCAATTCTCCGAAATCACCATTGAAAAAGCCTCCCACTAGGTGAATGAATGAAACTTTATATCCGTCTCTGCTTTGATGGCTCATATTCAGGACCGACTGCTAGTATTTTGCAACTGCAGGTTACGGTATGTAAATTCAGACTCATCTGGTAGCACACTTTACCAATCAATTTGAAAAGAGCGACTGCCTTTTCAAACCATCAAAGACCAATCTTCTTTACCAATCAACAAATCACACAAGACAATACAATGAGTGGCAGCTCCAGAAGAATTAAGTTTGTATCAATATCCTTACCAATAATGTATGGTAACCATGCGTATAAACTTACGCCAGAGATGCGCAAGCCTACAACTCCACTTGACCATACGCATGAATGGACCGTATTCTTCAAACCTGTACTTGGGGACATAGACTTGACACCATTGATCAAAAAGGTTACGTTCAAATTGCATGAGACATACGAGAACCCAGTTCGCACCGTTGAGCATCCACCATATCAAGTTACAGAAACAGGGTGGGGTGAGTTTGAAATCATCATCAAACTACATTTCCACCCAGGAGTAGACTTGGGTATAAATGAAAAAAACTTCCAAATCTTTCATGCTTTGAAGTTGCACCCGTATAATCCGCAGCAACCGCCACGTGAAAATGGCGAAGTACATTCAATCTTGTACGATGAGTTGGTTTTCAATGAACCTACGGAAAAAGTATTTGAAATTTTGACCAAGAAACCAATCAATCTTATACCCTACGAGTTATCGGACCCTGATAAACGAGATCAGGAGTATATACGACCAGATGAGATTGATGAGTTGAGTCGGTTGGATGTTTATATACAAAAAGTTAAGGAAGAGATCGAAAACCAAGTGAGCCAGTACAAGGAGTTGGAACAACAGAAACTAGCATTGACTCAATAGGGTGTGAATGTTGTGTAGTGATAGAAAGATCATAATATGATATTGCGTGACTTGAAACCTGTGTAGATGTTCGAGCCGTAGAAATGCGAATGAAAAAATCATTGTAACTACCTCTAATAACTTTATCATACACAACAAGATATCAAAACGATGCCGGAGTTGACTTTGAATATACCGTTTCAAACAGTTCATCAGGCAAGCATAGCAAAGAACTCACTTAGGCCAGACCCAGTGTTAAAAACAAGCGAGTTACAGATTGATTTTCAAGTGGATGAAAATATCCTCCGATGCAAATTTTCAGGCATCAGTGATAGAGTTATACGAGTATCGATCAGTAATGTATTAGATAACCTTAAGACCGCTATTGAATGTATTGACGAATTTGAAGGAAAGAAGGATAGTCTATGGGAGTTGGATGATGTTGAAATGAATGGATGAGAATTACGATTTTACGAGTGTCAAATGAGCTAGGTTTTGGCAGCTGGGGTTGATCGCACGTGGATGGCTCTCTTCAAACTTCGGGGCTGTGAAGTGTGTTCCGGATTAACTCAATCTTACCAGGTGGTGCTGGTTTGGTGATCTACAAAAAAGGGTAAAAATTTACAAGTTAGCAAGGTGATCACCAAAGGTCTACTTTCATCAAAGAAGCTTAACGTATTATTATCTCCAAAGATAGATGCTTCAATGGAAAGGAACAATATACTCTGTTGATAAATACTGTGTAGATGCTTCCCTCTTTCAACTCCTCATGTGTCGGTAGCGCACCGATGCCAATAAAAAACGTAATCTTTCATTCTTTGTGCAAAAGACCGAGGTGCAAGAAACCGTGTTGTTATTACTTGCAAAAGAATGGGTTGGTTTGGTGGAAATAGCAATGCGCCTCCAGCAAAGGTGTCTATGGTGAGTGAATACAAATCAGAACCAAAACAACAGCAACAACAACAACAGCAATATCTTGAAGACTTGCCTCCAAAATTTGAAGACACCGAAGCACCATCATCGAACATACCTTCTCAAAGGGCCCCTGCACAACCAACGTTAGTCGACGCTGCAAAATCTATTCATCTCTCGGACTTCACTATAGATAGATTCATCACCATGCCATGTTTCAGAGAAGCAATGATTACTGGGTTTCAAGCTATGGGTGTATTGGGAGTAATTACGTTTTTGATTCGAAAGGACTTGAACAAGTCGTTGAATTGGTCGGTGGGTGGGTTCTTTTTGGGAAACATGGTTGGTTGGGAACAGTGTCGGTCTCTAAGACGTAGGTCGATGCATATGATGGAGAAGGCTAAACAGGAGAGGGAAGAAAAGAATAGAAAGAAGTGGCAAGAATTGCAAAAGAGTCAAGGAAAGAATGATGATATGGAGAAGTTCAACGAATTCAATAACAGGAAGTAAGCTTATGGGGGAAGGGTCATTTCATCTTGTATATAAGTTAATAGTTAATGCAATTTTTTAAGGAAGTTACACCAACAGTAAGAAAGCTCTTTCCCAGGTTGAGATACCCTATTGATTGCGTTTGATTTGAGCGGTAGTTCATGCAATAGATAAAGCTCCGCTCACGTACTCTGTTTTGAAAAACTACCACAGATTTGTGTCTGCTTTTTGCAATTTTGGTTTTTCCAATTTTCTTTCCTTCCCCACCCCCACCTTTTTAAGTATGAAAAAAAAAAAAAATCTATGACGCTGACTGAGAATCACCCAGCAAAAATTTCTCTTCATCAGCGGCTACACTGTGCCATACAAAGTTTTACGTTTTCACACGGCTTACTTTGCAATTAGAGTGACTCACCATGGATAACCATAAAGCCACAATATCATTCAAAACTTTGAAATCAAATTTGGTAAACTTGCCCTCAAATTTAACCAATTTGTTATTCACTGCTAATATTCAAGTACAAGATGTCATTATTGAAATCGTGACACCTCCTGCACCGGGTCATCAACTGAAAAGTTCCAAGAAGTCGTATGCTGGATGGTCAGGTATGTCCTCGTCAACTTTACAGAGTTTGGAAATTGATCCCATTTTCGCACAAGCATTGTCGATTTCAGATAAAGCATCCATATATATCAACTTGAAGTTGGGAAATTACGAAGCTTCAAATATAAACTTAGAACCTTTGACGAGCTCTGATTGGGAGGTTGTTGAGTTGAATGCGCAAGTAATTGAAGATAAGCTTTTGAGCCAAACGAGATGTGTTGCATTAAATCAAATTTTGGTGGTTTATCCCAATGCTACTACGTCTGCCAAATTATTAGTCACTGATATTGGATCCACTGAACACAAGTATGGTAAAGTTTCTCCGTATTGTGAGATTGCAATCGCTCCCAAAGTCAGGAAAAAAAGTGAAGTAGCAGCAGAAACTACTAGTGTTGGTAGTCAAAAAAGTTCCACAAAGAAGGAGGATTATAATACATTACCACTGGTTTTGAAAAGAGGAATCAGTTTGCCCCATAGATTGTATAAGGATGTTGATGACACAGGATACAAAGTGTTTGTAAATCGCAATGAAATTCCTGAAGGGTTTGGGTCATTTGTTGCCGTATCGATTCTCCCTGGTCCCAATGAATTGAAGAACACATTAACAATTGAGAATGACATTAAAGAAAATAAGCGCATTGTGGCTGAATTAGTCAATCACAATGGCGTTTCTAATACCATCGGATTATCAAAGAACTTGGCAATAGCGTTAAATACATATGATCAAACGGGAAACATTGTCGTGTTGAAACCAGCAGTCAAGGAGTTACCCAAACGCCCAACTACATTTATAATCCATCCATACCTGATCAACTCAAACAAGAAGAAGGAAGTGAATCTGACAAAAACCTCAAAACTAACCAAGCAATTGACTGATGCATTGTACCCGCAGATCTCCACCACTGCAGTAACTAATTTTGTAAAGATTCCCAGTATTTCTGGTATATTACCCTATGGAGGGCTTTTGAAATTTCGCAAGAATGAAAACTACAATTCCTGGATAAAACCCTATGATCTTGGTAGAAAGAAGCCAATAAAGATTGAAATTGGTGATGACCTACTCCGTCCTCAATCGTTTATACAAGATTTGCAACAGGAAACCACCACTGCAAAGAATGAAGACCAACCTATTGGCATTGAAAAGACAATATCTGACTTGGTGGATTCATTCCTTGTGTCGGCAAACACAGGGACTCTAATCTATGGAAATTCAGGAAGTGGCAAAACATTGTACCTAAAGCAAATTAGCGATACCTTGAATCAAGATCATGGATATTTTGTAAAGTTTGTGTCTTGTGAAACCCTCATGAATGAATCTTTTCAAAACTTGTCCAAAAACCATATTTTTAAATGGTTACAGCAATGTTCTTGGAACAAACCATCATTATTAGTGCTTGATAATGTTGATAAAATCATGAACATAGAAATGGAAAATATGGATGCAACAAAATCGAACCAAACTACTGAATTTTTCATTTCACAATTGACGAAATTGCACAACCAGGCCAATTCAAACATTTCCTTGCTTTGTTCATCAACGTCAAAGGAGAGCTTAAACAAGCTATTACTTGGATCTCATTTGATTGAAAATTATCATCATGTAACCGCACCCGATAAATCTTTACGATTTCAAGTTATTGAAAAATACTTAACTAAGGACTTGAAGTGTAAATTGGATGTTGATTTGATGGATTTGGTTAGTGAGACTGAGGGGTACTTACCTAATGATTTAAAGATCCTTTGTCATAGGATATACCATCAGTGTTTGTCGAATCCTACTATGGAGAATGAGTCTTCCAATGTGGTTGAGACTAGTCACATTGACAATGCGTTAAGTGGATTCACCCCGTCAAGTTTACGTGGTGTCAAGCTTCAAAAATCAGGAACTAGCTGGTCCGATATTGGCGGATTAACTGAGGCTAAAAAGATTCTTTTGGAAACACTTGAATGGCCCACTAAATACGCACCAATTTTTGCCAACTGTCCATTAAGACTCCGATCAGGAATTTTGCTCTATGGATACCCTGGTTGTGGTAAAACTTTACTAGCTAGTGCCATTGCTGGTCAATGTGGATTGAATTTCATCTCCATCAAAGGTCCCGAAATTTTAAACAAGTATATTGGTGCTTCTGAACAGAGTGTTCGAGAATTGTTTGAACGTGCACAAGCAGCAAAGCCATGTATATTATTTTTCGATGAATTTGATTCAATTGCTCCTAAAAGGGGTCACGACTCTACTGGTGTTACCGATCGTGTTGTTAATCAAATGTTGACCCAGATGGATGGTGCCGAAGGTTTGGATGGGGTTTATGTCCTTGCTGCTACTTCGCGACCTGATTTGATTGATAGTGCATTGTTGAGACCCGGTAGATTGGATAAATCGGTTATTTGTGATATGCCAAACTATGAGGATAGATTGGATATTTTGAAAAGTATCACTACCAAGATGGATTTGGCCGATGATGTACAATTGGAAGAAATTGCTGAAAAGACCAATGGGTTCAGTGGTGCCGATATGCAAGGATTAGGTTACAATGCCTATTTGAAAGCTGTCCATGTTCGATTAGAAGAATTGGAAGCTAAAGATAATGCTGAGCAGGATAAGGACGTTGATGAAACGGCTGTTGAGTTTTTCAAAGTTGGCGGTGACCAACTCAAGTTGAAAAACGCAGAAAGAGTCAAATTGTTGCATCAAATTCAACAATTTGTAGCTAATGAGAAAAATGCAAGTGACAATAACCAACAATCAAAACGATCTCACATTGAACAACCAAAAGTACTCATTACTCATGCAAACTTTGTCGAGTCATTGAAGGAGACTAAACCTTCGATTTCACATTCAGAAAAGACGAAATTGACAAGAATATACTCTCAGTTTGTTGACGATAGAGATGGTAATATGCCTGATGGCAGTGCAAGCAATGAAGTTGGTGGAAGAACCACCTTAATGTAAAAAACCCTAATAGAAAATAAAAATTTAAATTTCAATATCAATTTAATCTATACATCGGTTAATCTAGTGTAGTTGGCTTCATTATCTTGATCGAGCTTGCTATTGTTCTCTTCATCCTCTTCTTCAATAATTATCAAATTGACATAACTTCTGTCATGACTAATCCAAGGGAACAATCTCAAGTACGACCAGAATCCAAAACCCAACCCCAAGACACTTCCAGTCAATACATCAACAAAATGGTGACGATAATCTCTAGTTCTACTCAATGCAATGTAAGCAGCCATCAAAAAAGGCGCTGATCCAATCAATGTCCTCCAACTTCCAACTTTAGTATTTGGTGCTTGCAACTGACCAAGTAAAAACAATGCCAAAAAGCTCAAGCCAGCAAAGCTTAGTGACGAATGTCCGGAAGGCGTTGTTCTGAAGCCATCTTCAAGTAAACCCAAGTTATCAGTTGTACACACTTCAATAGATACGAGTTTATTAATTGGAGTCGACGCATCAGGCACACATCTTGCCAAAAAATCAGGACGAAGGCGACCAATCCAGTTCTTTAAAACATCAGTCACCACTGAAGTTATCAACACACTCAAACATAATCCAATCACGGCAACATATGTGTTGTACAACTTGTACTGTGGCGTAGTAAACAACAATGACACCACAATGACAATGGCCAAGGGAATCCATGTTGAATACACGAACAATGCCGTGTTTCCCACCGTTTCAACTTCGGCAAATGGATGTGATATGGTTAAGTCATTGATGTAAAATTGTCTATGGAATGGTTTGACGTTGTATAGTACAAAATATAATATGATTAGAATAACAATAAGTATCAAATCGGTGACTCTCCATTTTAGTATAGTAGGTGAGATGAATCCACCCAAGTTTATACGGTTGAACCGTTTAGTTGGGTTACGAAGGTTGGTTAAAATGTCTTTTAATGCCATGTCTCACTGGAGGAATATGATTCAATGCAATACAGTGGAAGGATGAAGTTGTCGTGGCGGTTTCTCCTTGAAGGAGGAAAAAGAAAAAAAAAGTTAACGGAGACAACACGAATTGAAATAACCGCTGAGGTTGCTGTAAGATAAGTGAAAGATAACGAAACGATTAACGTAGATAATAGAGAGAAAAGAGTAGCCTTGCAACTATGCAAACTAGCTTCTCCAACACCTCTTCTACACTCAGTGATAATTATGGCTTTTGTCACATAAGCTACACATCAAGTGAGATATTGTGTCACGTGACTCTCTCGCGCGTTGTTTTGGTGAAAAACTCTCTGTCTTGGAAAATCGTCATCCCATGAGGACGTGTCTGTCACTTTCATTAGCAATTGCTTAGCACAATACCCCTAACCATGACCACTAGCTCATACGAAGAAGAGAAGCTCCATCATACACCATGGGTAGAAAAATACAGACCCAAAAATCTCAATGACATTGCATCACAAGAACATGCTGTGAAAGTCCTTGAGAAACAAGTTTCAACAGGCAACTTACCCCATATGTTATTCTATGGTCCCCCAGGAACTGGTAAGACATCAACAATACTAGCATTAGCCAAACAGCTATATGGACCCAACTTGTACAAATCCAGAGTTTTGGAATTAAATGCCAGTGATGAACGAGGTATATCCATTGTTCGTCAAAAGATTAAAAATTTTGCCAGATTGACTGTGAGTAATCCTACCCCAGAAGATTTGAAAAATTACCCATGTCCACCTTACAAAATCATCATTTTGGATGAAGCTGACTCAATGACTAATGATGCTCAAAGTGCATTGAGAAGAACCATGGAAACATATGCCAACATTACACGTTTTGCATTGGTTTGTAACTACATTACCCGAATTATTGACCCGTTGGCTTCAAGGTGTTCGAAATTTAGATTTAAATTACTAAACAGTGAAAATTCCTTAAATCGATTGAAATACATCGCCAATGAAGAGCACTTAAACTTGGACAAACTGCAAGGTGAAGATGCGGTTTTGAATGAAGTATTGAGAATCAGTAATGGTGATTTGAGGAAAGCGATTACTTATTTACAAAGTGCATCGAAATTGAGTACTAGTTTACAATTGGAAGATGATGAAGATGGTGATGGAAAAGCCGGATTGATAACTAAGCAATCCATAAGAGAAACTGCTGGGGTTTTACCTGATGATTTAATTGACAATCTAGTCAAGACAATAAGGTCCAAAAATGAAGAGAAATTGGTCGCTGTTGTCAATGATGTTATTCTGAGTGGATGGAGTGCACAACAATTGATTGATCAATTGCACGAAGTTTTGGTGATGGATGATTCTATAAATTCGTTAGTCAAGAATCAAATTGCTTTGATCTTGTTTGATACCGACAAGAAATTGAACTTTGGAACTGACGAGCATATACAGTTGCTTAATTTGGTACTACAAGTGTCAAAGATTATATAGAATAAAGAAAGAAAATAGACGTATATTCAAAAGGACATAATCGTTGGCATCACATAAACTCTCTGCACCCTCTCCCCTTCTACTGTTTCTCCGGATTTTGAGATTGCGATTGTTGCAATTGTTGTTGAGGTTGCTGACTAGGCCCTTGCTGCCCCATGCGTGGTTGATGTTGTTGAAACCCAGGTGGTGGAGGCATCTGTGGTGACCCGCCTTGCATACCCAAGTACTGTGGAGGAATAAATCTTGCATTCGGATTATTTATAAACGCGGGTGGTATTTGAGGTTGACGGAATCCTGGTGGTGGCGGACCTTGCCCTGGTGGAAAATTGGAACCTGGTGGTGGGGGCATAGGTGGCATAAACCCATTGGGGAACATACCTGGTGGTGGTGGCATTGGCATACGTCCGCCTGATTGTTGTTGGTGTTGTTGGCCAGGCCCAGGTTGATATGAAAATCTTTGTTGTTGTTGCTGCAGTTGGGGTGCCTTCGGTTGTTGAGGTGACTGGGTGGAATCACCTTGCTTATCCTTCTCCCGTTGTAGATCATGTTGACGTGGTGGTTGCTGGAATTGATGATGTGGCATAGGAGGTTGAAAACCCGGTGGGAGATTACCCATCTGTTGTTTTGGAGGTGGTCCACTCATCCAAGGTGGCAATTGACCAGGTGGAAACAATCCTGGAGGGAGTTGACCGGGGTATATTGGTTGCTGTTGCTGTTGTTGAGGAGGCGCGCCCCTGAATCGGCCTTCTCCCTCTGTTCCTGAGGATGCTTTTCTACTCAACTGGCCTTGGCCTGCCACTACATCTGATTCAGTTAAGCTTGATCTTTTCTCATCGTGCACGGGATATGGTGGACGTTCAACAGCCGGACTTGACGTTGCTGAAGGTGGAGATGGCTGGACATTTTCCTTCTTTTTTAATAAGGAACGGAAGAAATTGTCATTGGAAGATTGGTGGGGCATTGGTGGTTGAGGCTGCGACTGATGCTGTTGCTGTTGCAATGGAGCACCATGTTCTTTTTGAGCTTGAGGTGGAGGAAGACCCAGAGGTGATGACCAAGAAGATTCCAGCCTTTGCAATCGGGGCAATCCAGTCTCGCTTGCATTCAACAGAGGGGGCTCTGAGGTATATTGTGGTGTTTGTGGACCACTCTTTTGACCTCCAAAAAACTTTGAAAATCCTGGTGGAGGAGGCATAGCTGCCAGCGTAACAGGCGGTTTCTGTTGATCGACAGCGCCCTTGTCAGCTTGTTTAGTTGGCGACGACGTATTTGGTTGTTGAAAAAATGATGAGAAACGAGAAGACCGATGGCTAGCATTGTTGCTTGCAGGGGCGCTTGCATTTGCTTGAGGGGCCAGTTCCTCAACTGTTGCTGAAACAACAACTTCCTCATCAAAGTCTGGCTCCTTATGTGTTGGTTTAATAAATGAAAAGAAATTGTCAACTTCATTACCGGCATTCTTTGCCGCGCTTTCATCATCAGCCAATTTTTGCTGTTCAACTTCTTCATCAACCACTTCACCTTTTCTTCTCCTTTCTTGCAACTTCATCTGATACTTCCATTTCTCAAAGTCTTCAACCGTTTGTCCCATATTCATCATTGACATATGAGCCAAGTCATCATCTGCGCCTCCTTCTCCTCCTCCTCCTGAAGATTTGCCGATTTTACCATCACCGATAATTTCAGCATCCCATTCCGGTTCCAACTCATCGGGTCCTTCGCCTAACAATTGGGAAATTTTATCATTGGAAAGTGAATCCAATTCTTCAGCTCTAGCAAATCCATGACGAGCACCACGACGAGTGAAATGATCCAGTTTATGATTGTTTTCACCATAATTGTTGCTATGAGTTTTCCCTCTTTCCCATGTTTCATTTTGATGCTTTTTGAACTTTTTACTTTTGTAGATACCACCATTTTCTCCATTCAAATTGTTATTCAAGTGTCTTGGGTGAGGTTCACGCTGAGCTTTCAATCTCCAAAATGACAACTCCGGTAATGAGCTTTTGATATGTGGGACATCATTAACTTCAAATTTCAACTTGAGCAATCGGTTGATTGAGTATATATTCTCCATATCTTGTTTTGAGGGGGGAATAAAATTCAAAAGAGCCTCCAATTCCACTGTCTCAGTATCTGCATCTTGTATTGCCTGACCAGCTTCGGTGTTTGTTGCTTCTGGAGTCGACTCTTTAGCTGCGTGAGCCATCGCACTATCCAACAATCTACTCAATGCATTTCCTGGTTCCAAGTTATGAATCGAAGAATGTGATTGTTTTCTTTCATTTTGCTGGTGCGGTCTATCCTGACTCAATGACAGTATTGTAGATGCATCCTTCTCAAGTGTTACAATTGATGGATCCACAAATATAGGATTTGACTGATTCGACGACATTGCAAAAGGGGAGTAAAAAAAGATCAATTCACTTTAGCTATGTCTCACTCTATTGAAAGTGTTGAAATCCGTCGAGCTGTTTAGTACAATAAATATAGCTTTGATCGAAACAAGAAAGATTCTATGTAATTTGATGTTTGAGTGTAAACTTTTGCTTCAAGTATCCCCCTTGATGAGATTTCTCTTTACCACCACCCAATTCGTAGAAAAAAAATTTTGGGTGAAAATGAGCCAAGTTTACACTACCAAATCACATACAAAAACCAAGAGCCCACAAGATACCAAAATCTCTATACCGAAATAAATGTCTAAAATTCATGGTAATAATACATAGTATAAGTTATAGAAGTAACGAGGGGTATCACACGTACTTGATACCAAAAAATAAATGAAAAACAACAACCAAGGAGAAAAAAAAGTGAATATAAATCACACGCCTTTAATTATTCAAGTATGGTAAATTCAACTTCATAATCTCTCGACACATCATAAACCAATCAATTTCTCGTAAGTAGTGGGTTCCATCATGATACGGACCCACTGGGGATTCACTTCCAACATCACATCCATCACATCCATCACATCCATCGCAGCCAGCTTTTGAGCTCTCCTGTAATCTGCCCAACTTCAAATTGTGCTCCCACTTGAACAACTCATACATAAACCTCAAGTTCGGCTGAATAATGATATTAAGTCTGCGTACTCTGACATATAAATAAGCCATGGGTAAACTAACTTGAAACCGTTTAATAATCTCAGCAATAACAACAGTGGCACTTCGACTAACTCCCACTCGACAATGTACAAGAATCTTTGTGTTGCCGTTGGTTTTTACATATTCTTGATTGATGAAATCCAAAATCTTGGGTAATTGTTCTGATAATTCATCAATGCCATCATCTTCTAAATTATTCACCTTCATTATTGTATCGATTGTGGTATTCCAGTGAAGATTAGTAGTCCGATTGTTGTGACGATGATGATGTCGATGGTGCTGCTTTTTGGGGTGGATATGGATTATCTCAATGTTTTCATCTAAACCTTCGTCAACTTGAGTTTCATTATACTTGCGGAATTTGTATCCATTCAACCAAGGTAGGGATTCACCCACTGAAATCACTTTTTTAATTCCCAACTTGTTTAGCAATGGTAGACACAGTGCATGTTTTAATGAGCCAAGGTATAAATAAGGTAAGATTTTTGATGGGATTGATCCTTCAACTTCTTTTACCCAGTCAATTGCAAATTTGCGAGCCTCAGTTTCTTCATCATCATCATCATCATCATCATCATCCTCATTCTCCTCACTATCGTCATCACTACTTGATGAACTTGCCTCGCTCAATGACGAATCCTCATCGTTGAAAATATATCCAAACTTGGCATTTGAATTCTTTTTCGGCACACCCAACAAGATCTCATTAATCTCAGCTGATGAAATCTCCTCCATCTCACCCCAATTGATCATCTTACCATCACCACCACCACGTTTCACCAAGGGGCTATACTTTCTCAACAATGGTTCCAACTTGCGCAATATCACCACGTCACTATTGAATATATAAAATGGTCGTTCATACTCATTGTGCAACTTCAACATTACTTCATCCAAGGGGAGATTCAATGCATACATCAAATAACAAAACACCAACAATGATGACTCAGTATAGCCATCTGAGCAATAAATCAAAGTTCCCAACCCCTTGGACGACATTGATGATGAATACAAGTAAATCAATTTGCAAATATTGACAATCAGTCGAAGATTATCTCGTTTACAATCGCCAATGCCAATGGATCCTGAAGGTGGAAACAGTAAATGATGACTTTCTTGAATTTCTTCACTATCGTGAGATGATATAGTATACTTGAATAACAATTCAGCTAGTTCGGTTAAATCAGGGAATGATGCATCGGAATGGCACTGGATGAATAATTTGTAGTTAAATTTGGGGTGTGGTAACATACTGATATAGTCCAATGACAGATGACAATTGCGCAACATTAATGAGTTTGTTGGCGAGCTATACCCATGTATTACCCCTTTTGAATGATGCTCGGGGGTCACTGAGTTGTTATTTTGTAAATAATGAAGCATTATTTGATGATCCCAATGATTGCCCACAAACACATTTTGGCAAATCTTTGAAGCTGTTGACATCAATGTCGTTTCAACTTTTTCTCGTAGTTGGAAATTGTTGTCCCATAATAGCAAAGGGTCCTTCAACTTGTAGCTTAGATTAACTGTTGACAATTTCGAGAAATGGAAAAAGCTTCGTAGTGGTGCATTTAATGAAACAGATGCCATTTGTTGATACGCATCACTGAAATGTTGATCCAAAATGTAAACTTTCCTTTCAGGTGCACAAACTCCCGAGGATTGCTCCTCATCTCTTTGTGCTAACCAAAGAACTCTAGCAATGGACTGCATAGTATCATAGTCGATACCGTACACAACAAAATCGGAACAAATTGATAATTTAGCAACTTGGATTTGAAAATTACGTAGCGAGATCCCTCTATCTGGATCCAAGTTTAAAAAAAATGGCACCACATTGAGCTTGATACAATCAGCGGTTAATAAATCAATCATTTCCTCTTCTTGTTTATGGTTAAAACTGTTACTCAATTTTTCATGATCAATGCTTTTCCAAATCAAGGCAACAATATCTCTAATTTCCGATTTCGACACATCAATCTTTTGCAAAATTTCACTCAACCGCACAGTATTGTGTAATTCAACAGCTAGGGACCCGTCAGTTACACACATCAAAAACCGTACGTTTTTCGGCTTGGCAGTCTTGTAGTCCATAAACACATTACTGTCTCCAACAAGACCCAATTTCTGTTGTTGTTGTTGTTGCTGATGCAAGAAAAATGATCGTTGAGCAAAATTATCTTCATGTAATCCATGTAGCCAGGGAAACATTTCATTTGTAGGCGGGAGTTGCGAATTGAAATACTCATGAAACATGTGTTTGAGTTGTAGCAATGACAAGTGGTTAAATTTGAAATCGTCAGCCTGTTTGCGTAATTCATCTGGTTGTGACATTGATAATTTGGTGGTTTTGAACCCAATTCCATCACAAACGTCACAGGGGTTTACATCGCCTTCGAGAGATTCTGGTTCATCGTGGCATTCACAGTATCCGCTAGCGTGTGAATCTTTTACCCCGGAATCAACGCCTTCAGTGTCATTGCTGTTTGTAAACGATACGTTGAAGCTTTTAAGTCTAGCTCTAAATCTATCTCTTTCATATATTAGATCATTGGACGATGACGATGACCTTTTGCACGATTTGTGAGGGTTTACAGTTAAGCATGATGATGATGATGATGATGGTGATGATGATGATGATGTTGTTGTTGTAGGCAAATTTGATTTCTGGGAAGCTGGTGCTGCTGGTGCTGGTGCTGGTGCTGGTGCTGGTGCTGGTGCTGCCAGATGTACCCTTGAGGAAGTTATTGATAAGCTTGGTATTGACAATGACGACGCACTCGTTACTGGTGGTTTGATGCTCTCACTGCGGTCACTATATGTATCTAAATTGAGTGATTTGACATCATGGACATGATGATGCAGTTGCGAATCAGCAATATTAGTCAATGACGAGGTGGACGACAACGATAACGACGACGACGATGTTGTTGTTGTTGTTCTTGTTGTTCTTGTAGTCGTTGTTGGTGTTGATAGCATGGATGTAGGATGGCCTGGATCATGGAAAGGAGAATGCAAGTCCAAAGTCCCTGACGATTGATCTACTTCAATCTCTGTAAAATTCCGACTCATTGGTGGTTATTAAGCTATGGGGTTGACTTTGGATAGGGTTTTGATAATCATACGTTTGTATATTGGAAAACGAAGAGTTGTGTAAAAAAGTGCAAAAATCGTTCCCACTCACGCCAATGGTTAGTTTTAAATACTATAGTGCTAAAAGACAGTATGTTTAAGCTGCCGTTATATTGTTCCTTATCTGTGGTTGAACTTCAAGACTTGGTTGGATATACCCCTTCTGAAAAAACTGTGGGTCAGATAATGGCGGGGATGAAATTGCTACTGTTGAAATAACAATTGAATGAAGTGCGATAGCAAAGAAGGTGTAGTTGTGTTCAATCCACTTCTGCTAGGTATAGCTTGTGTCAATAGGGTATGATGTGTTATTTGTGTTGTTGTTAGTGTATGTAGTTTCCGTGTCAATTACGATAAGTAAAGTAGATAACCAACCAACACAACCTTTTTCAAGAGAGTAAAAAGATTGAATTGATTAAATTGGTTTTTTTTTTTCGGGGGAGGAGTTTCTTTCTCTTCTTCACTCTTCTTGTGAGATTGTAATCATTATTATAATCATTATCAATCTATCGTTATCTTTTATCCACACTTTATGCAATTTCCAACAGATAAAGGTGTGAGAATCAGTTCTACTTCTACTTGAAAACTTCCTTTCAAGCAAAACCATAAGCTGTCCACTTTGTTTATTAAACGGATCTCCCATACTTCAAGTCAACGTCTATTTTCATCTATTTATAGTAACTCTCCACACTTTTCTTTACGCTTTTCGATGCTAGACATCTACTACATCTACTACATCTAGAACGATTAACGTTTATTGTCTTATCTATAGACTATTAACATTGTTATGATTAGCAATTATAGGAGCTTCTATTAAAGGTAAAATGATATATACATATATATATATATATATGATGATAGTTACAGAAACAAAGGGATATTCAAATCTAAAAGCATCCCTTTTTTAAGTTTATTAGGATTCAAGAACCAACCCAACCAAGTCATCCACTCAAAAAAAAAAAAAAAAAAAAAGAAAAGAACCTCCATCTGTTTCTTCTTTCCCTTTTCTTTTGATTTGATTGGTGTTTTATCAAAGATTAGCTAGAGCATTGGATTTAGCGGCAATGGTGGCGATATACTCATGTATCACGTAATTATTGATAATTCCAAAGTCCACACTCTTCTCACATGCACCTTGACACTCAATTTAGCAGGATCACCACCGTCACCATTGGCACTACCGCCATTGGTATCGCCACCACTTCCGTCTTCTTCCAATTCCTTCAAATCAGCAACATCAATATTTATAGTAATCCATCCATGTGACCACCAACATTTCCTAGCTGGTTTACGCCAAAACAACAACAATTTGGTCTGATTTGGGTCAGCTTTGGCACTACTACTATTCCGCTTCAGTGAAAGTGAACGTGATGCTGCTCTTGAAGCACTACTTGCCAATTGAGCAATTCTTGATCTTGGTCGTGACCGTGATCTTTCGCCATTGGCATTAGCAGTGGTGCCACTTGCATGTGATGTAGTTGGTGTTAATGAAGGTGAGTCTGGTGGAGTATCCGATGGTGTTTGTTGATTCAACTCTTTTTCCCGTTGTCGTTCTTTTTCCTTCTCCCGTTCTGTTTTCAATCTTACCAATGACAATGATGAAATAACACATTTACCAGGTTCTAAACTCCTTGATCCCCATTTATCTTTCGTATCAAATCCCGAACTACACAACATATCAAAAAGATGTTGTTCAGCAGGACCTAATCCTTTACTGCCATTCTCTTGTTTTTCATTAGCATCTTGCATTATAGATCCATCATCTCCAATCAATATTGGGTCATCCTCTTCGAATTTATAGCCTAATCCTGAAAAGATCAATTTATTCTTGAGTAATTCAACACTGACCCCCTTTTTCAATTGTCTCATTTCCTCTCGGTTTAACCCAGCAATTGGTGGGATTACATAGAAATCCAAATCCTCTCGCAATACAATTATAGCAGGTTTAGTTTGAAGAATGTTACTCTCTTGTTGCTGTTGTGCTTTCGACATCCCACTACCACTAACTTGAGGGCTCAATTGTAAACTTTGCTGTGATGAGGACATCCTCGTCAAATCAGTTTGTGCTTTGCGGAAAACATCAATGATATAATGAAAACATTGAGGATCAAAATTGACATAAACAACATCCTCTTCAGTTAAATTACTAATGATTTGTCCATTTACATCGAGGAAAACACCATTGGGGAAAAGACAAAGCAATATACTTTCAGGTAAACTCATCAATTCATCTCGTGTAATGGTAAATTCGGTGCCTCTTAGATTCAAATGGATAAGTGAGTTGAAATCAACGTCATCGTTGGAAGTGCTGTTGTTAGTATTGTTGGTGGCAGATGCCAATTGTGGTGGCGAGTCTGGTGTAACTTGAGTTATAATATCTTCTTGTGACATTTCCAAAGACGTAGGCGGGTCGCGTTTAATTCATCAAATTGTGGAGGATAAAGAAAAGTGGCCAGCACTTTTGGGTGATGCTGAGGAGAATGGAATATCAGTTGTAGATATTACGCCCCAGTGTTGCTGATGAAACTGTTCTTGTTCTTGTGCTGTTGCTAATACTGCTGTTGCTGCTGCTGCTGCTGCTGCTGCTGCTGCTGCTGCTGCTGCTACTTGTTCTTCAAGTTCTTCTGATGGCTGGCGAAAAAAAAAAAAACAAAAAAAAACGAAAACAACCAAAAACAACCAAAAACTAATTAAGGATAAAAGTGTACAGCAAACTCAGATACGATTATGTCTCTAGTTGACTCTAGTGGTTATATATGTATACTCTGTATAAGTGTATGCGTACAAGTGTGCGTGTGTGCGTGTGTGTTAGTGTGTGTGTGCGTGTGTGTGTGTTCTATAGATACATATATGTACACGCTTTGAAAGTTGTCTTGTGTTTGGTAAAGTGCTTGCTCTTCCTTCCCCCCCACGACCACCAATTGTGTTGTTCAACAAAGAGAGAGACAAATAGTACAACTTTTGTTTTTTTGAACATACTTGCACGACTTCATCGTTTGGGTTGGGTTTTTGATAAACAACAGGCACTTGTAATAGACATAGTTTTCATTTGTGGTGTTAAGGTGTATATTTGAGCCATGGCTACATGTCTGTCTAATCAAAACAACACCTGCTCGTGCAAACCCAATCTAGAAAGTCTGGTGCATCAGTCTAAAGAACAACTGGAAGACAATCATTATGATGATATATGGGCCATCGACAATGATTACGATGATGGTCAAGAGAGCATTCCTCGACGTAGACAGGAACAACTAGCGTACAATGACGTGATACGACAACATCGCAAACAGGGGTATATTGATGGCATAACTGCTCACCGAGAAGATCAACTACAGCGCGGTTTCGACGATGCATTCCCTAAAGGTGCTGAGTTGGGAGTCGAGGTAGGCAAAATACTAGCTAGATTAAGATGCAAACAAGGCAGGAAGGCAAGAGTTGGAGAAACGAGAGGGGGAAATAATGGTGATAACGGTGATGATAATGATGATAATGATGATGATGAGTTCAAACGTGCAATTAATGACCTATCGATATCTAAAGTACTAGATCGACAATATTTCAATGATGAACTAAACCCGTTACCAACTCATGAATTGATTGCAAAATGGAAGAAACAAGATTAGTCTCACCTTTTGAACCCGACAATAGTCTGGTTCGTATTCACTTGTCTCTTTTTTTTTTTTTACCTACTTATTGGCATATCATTGATTAATTCAGTACTCAAACTTTCTGACAAATTGAACAACTTTTCTTGCAACTTGTGTCTACTTTTACACCACTCCACCCATACTTCACTTATCAAATATTGGGTCTCCTGAAACATGACATACTCTTTAAAACAACATTGTTTAATCAACCAATCTCGATTCAATTGTTGGAAAATCTCTTGTTTATCATTTATAATCGATTGTCTTAACTTGTTTAATTCAACTTCTTTACCATTTGTAGGTCCATTGGTTAGTTTTTTGAAATTTAATTCATTCTCCTTGATGCGTTTATTCAACATGTCAATTTGATTATTTGACAATTGTTTACTTCTTTCAAACAACTCCAAAAAAGAGTACAAATAATCCATATAGTTTTTCAATTTTTCCAAAGTCTTGGTGTTTATCGTATAACTATCATCAACAATTGCTTGTGATGATTTGGTATAGCTGTCGCCAATCAAAGTTAATCCACTATTGATGCCATCAATATCATTATTCTGCAACATGGCATTTTGATCTTGTGGATAAACTGTTGTATCTAGTCTCTTGAATTGATTCAAAATTTCGACAAATTTTTGATTATCAAAACTCATTTGTTGTTGTCTTCTTTCATATCGTTCAACAAGAATAACCAACTTTGTCCATTTTTCAATCAAGTTTCGAATATTTTGTTCAGCTTGAGCCCAATCACGTAAAAACTCTTGACTTATAGCTGGCCATATGGTATTTATAAATACAGTCTGGATTTTTTGGCCCTTAAATTCAATGGAGTAATCAATCTTGGCTTGCTTTTTCCAAGTGGTTAAATCGGAGGGAACGGTGAGAAAAGATTGCACAATTGGTTCCTGTTTGAATACGGGGTGTTTAACCAATTGGTTCAAGAACCGATGTAAACCACGACGACGACGTTGTAAAAATTGTGAATCGGGTGACGCTCCTACTGCAGTTTATTAGTATACTAGGTTCTTGAAAACAAAAAAAAAAAGTGGTGAGGGTGTGTCATTTTCGTTATACATACCAGTGAATTTCTTTGGTGGTAAGCCAGGAATCACCCGAAAAGGATACTTTTGTAACAAGTACTCCAACAACCTAAAACATCATAACTAGTTAGTAAAATTTAGTAAAAAAAAAAGGGCGCAATGTGTTGTCAAACATACCATGCAAAATCAGAGTATCTTCTGATAACTTTCTTTTGTCCCGACAGTCCACCACCACTACCTTGGCCCAATACCAAATTATGAGTGATTATATAATTGATATGCTTGAACAAGAGCCCCTCTTTCTCGGGAAGTTCTTTGATCTTGACCGGTGTATCATCAAGAACCAATGGTTTGAACTCATCTCTAACATCCTCGATATATTTCTCAATATACGATGCATCTTGAGGACTCACCCCATCACCATCATCATCACCATCATCTTTGTTACTATTGTCTCCCAAGAGTTGATGTTGAGAGTCAGAATGGTCAGTTAGCACAGGGTCAATTTTACCCCTCTGGTTCCAATCAGCAGTTGTTGCATCAACATCTTCTATATTAACATCATTGGCTCTTGATGTGTTGGCTCTAAGTGGATCATTGATTGCTTCATCATTGGCATCTTCTCTTTTGATCAATTTAACAAACTGTTGAGGCAATTCCGGTAAATTGTTTAATTTGAATTGTAAAGTAACAAAATCTCCTGATCCAGGAACATCAATTTCCAAAGCAATTAACCCCAAGATTTGATAGAAATTCTGAGCCAAGGTAACTGGAATCAAGTCGTTGTCATATACAATATCCAAGAGTTTGGTTTTTTGATAATTTGTCAAATACTGTAATTCAATCAATTTGTCCAAAATGTAAAATTCAAAATCATTGATGGTGGTGATTTTATTGACCAAGTGAGAACGAATTGATTCGTAGCTGGCAGGGACATTGGACATTGAAATTGATGGTCTGGAGTTGCCGCTGGCACCACTGGGCCCATTATCTCCTGCTCTTGTTTGGTTGAGTAGTTCTGATGATGTGAGGTAAGTAGATTGGTACGGGGTGGGGGAAAGTGAGGGGATGGGACTCTTTACAATTGGTTTGGTATCAGTATCATTCCATCCAGCGGTAGAGGACCATGGGTCCTCTTCTTCTCCAGTATTAAATATGCTGCCACTCATGTTGGGGAGAGTCGTATATTGAGGGGGTACAAAGAGTAATTATCGTTGTTATTCTTTGTCATTGTTGTTGTTGCTTTCGAGATTTCAAACGTCGTTGATTTTGGAGCTACCAAAATCAGTCTTTGCACCTACATTCTACAAACGATAATACAACCCATCACCAAAAAGAATAGATGTACCTATACTCTATATAGCTTACTCATAGTCTACTCAACTTCCTCTTGGCTTCCTCGCTCACATCAGCTTGATCACTCTCACTCAACTCGTTTAAAATCTTGACACAAATGCTCTTTGCAGGAGGTCGATACATGCACAAGAATTGCAATGACAAGAATCCAATACTTGATCTAGCAGGATCAAAACAAAGCGATTTAATCTTGGTCAACATTTCTTCATTCAACATTGGTAAATCACTAAGCAATCTGAGGAAAATACGCTTATCTTTTGGTTCCAAGTAGTTAATCATTGAATCGAGTACTTTGTTTGCCCATTTGTAGTAGATGGGGGTAGGTACTTGTGACAGCAAGAGTTTGGAACCGGCTCCAGTAGTGTCAGTAGTACCTCCTCCAGCGCCATTTCCATTGACATTGGTCTCAGTTTTCCCCAGCTGTTTCATTCTATTTTGTTGAAACGTTTGCTCACTAAACCATTCTTCATTTAACCATTCAATAACAACGTCGACCCGATCATGAATATTTTCAATAAAATACTTGAAAATGGCGTCACGGATCATGGTTCCCATATCTTGTTTATTTTGATCATCGGGGACCTTGTCCTCGACTCCATCTTCCTCAGCAATTGTTCTCATGCCTCTAGTGGCTAACCTTGTTAAAAGGAGGACCCAAGTATCTTTATTGAATGATTTGATAGCAACATCGGTTAGGACTTTATTTATAGAGTCAGGGTGTTCCAGCTTGACTTCAGGTTTGGTGGTTTCATTTGTTGGGGTGGTACTGTTGTTGTTAATTTTTGCAAGCTTGAAGAAATTGTCAATAATAATTGAAACGTGGGTCTTTTTTTCATTAAATGATAATTCCACTGGTGGCGCTAAAGTGAAGGATGGATCCTCTTGTTGATCATTGTCATAATCACCGAAATCATCTTCATCGTCTTCGTTGCCATTAGGAAACTCTTTCTTCACTGAGATGGCCCCAGCATTAGCATTAACATCTGGTCCTACACCATTAGCATACAATGGATCAAACTTTTCTTGCTTTACAGTAATTGGTTGAACTAGAGCTGCCTTGTATCGATCACCAACAATTTCCAATGCCTTGGTCAATCTCGATACCGATGCCTTCTGCAATGCATTCACCACCACTCTAGCACAAGTTTGTGCTGGGACAGTGCTAAAATCAAACTCATTCAATTTATCGGCTGGATCATTGAGAGTATACAAGTGTTTATAGTCCATAATCTTGATCTTTTTCGAAGGATTATGAAATCCTTCAAATGGTCTCTTTTTAATACTCTTGTCTTCAATGGAAAGTACATGTTTCTTTCTCAAATCAACTCCTCTTTCAGTTAAAACAGAAATCTGACCTTCGAGTGCAGGTTTCATATTGGGTGGGATCAATGAGTTTCTCTTTGCATAAGTGAGAAAGATTCTAATATTTCTATCAACATATTTTCTTGCCAATTTGAATTCATCGACTGATTGGTAATTTGATTGCTTTTTCGAGTTGGAATCATATTGTTCAACTGCTGCTAGTAATTGCATTGCCAATTGAGGTTTCTTTTTTAATATGATTATACAGTGGTTTAAAGTGGCAGTTACCAATGGTGGTATAATAATATCCAAATAAAACACTTTTAAAACCATTGTCAACAATTGTCGCGACTCATATTCCATATTTTCATACTTGATCAATGAATGATCTGGTGGTACATCATTTAATGAAAATCCAGGTTTGGAAATTGGTTCACCAATAACCAGGGTCTTTGATTGGAAATCAATCACCGTCATCAAGAATTTTAAAAGGTCAAGTTTGGTGATTATATTTCTCATTAAATCATGTTCACTACTATCTGATGGACTTAGTGGGTAATTGGATTGGAATTTGTTAACCAATGAGTTTTTCAATTCCGTCAATTTACTCCAAAGTGAATTACATCCGTCATTTTCACTAATGTATTTGAAAGCCAACTTGTAAACAATCAATGAGATATCAATCAACTTGCCAAAAGTCTCAACGTCGTGCCCTTCTCTAACTTGACCACCTTGCCGTTGTTGTTGTTGTTGTTGTTGTTGCTGCTGTTGTTGTTGCTGCTGCTGTTGTTGTTGGATAGTTATAGGTATATTCATGAGAATAGTCAAAGTTTCAAGAGAGTCAATAGCAAGATCTACTTTATCAACATTTCGTATTTGATAAATATTTTTGATAAAAGTCTCATAAATGAGATCAATACCCCAATGCTTGATGGCATATGATTGATTATTGTTTATAATGGGTAAGATTTGTTTATAGACCCTAACAAATGTTTCAGGTTGGGTGATTCCCAATTGTTTGGCTTGATTTAGTTGACGTATAATCAACTCTGTGGTGTTGTTGTTGTTGTTGTTGTTTACTGACATCTTTGATAGAACAGGGTTTTTGCAATTACTGTTTTTCTGAAATTACAATTAGAAAATAAAGGGAGTAAAGGGGAGGAGAAACACAGCCAGAGTGTGTTATGATTGGTTATGATGTGTGTCTGAGTTGATGTAGCTGTGTGTGTGTGTGTGTGCGTATATTGTTCAATCAGCTATCCTTTTAAGGTGTGTATGGATTATGAAAAAGACAAAGATGAAGTTGAAGAAGAAAAAAATTTATTGTTTGGTAGTTGCGCTACCATATTCATAGTAAAGCACTATAAACGATGAAACAGGTATATAGATAGAGAAAGAGAGAGCGAGAGAGCGAAAGGCGGTAGTAGATCAGATTAGTCATACTCTCTCACTATAAAGAAAGTATGTTGAAACAGATCTCTATGTGTGCTTGTCATGGTTGAGTTTGTTTCGTTGGAAATGAATGGATATTTTGCAGCAATTTCACTACAAACCTATAAAACAAGATATTTATGTTTAGATCCCCTTTGATTCTGATTTGACAGTACTGAAACCTCAACAAAAAGAATGCTAAAGGGGAAACCTTCAATAGTAGATTGTGTTACTCATATTAACGGAAAAGGTAGTAGACTTGTTACATATATGCTGTCATTACACCTTTTTAATTATATGTCAGTTGAGGGTATTTGAAACCATTAATGCTACCAATTGAGCAAGTTACACAAAAATTGAAAACGGTTGAGATCGAGCGAGCAGTGAGTGAGGCTTGTTTCAGATTGGTTTCAAGATACATACCACAACTACCACTACTACCACTACTACCACTACTGCTACACGCAATCACTTGCTTAAACAGCGTTCCATTGGCATTATTGTATTTGATCTAGAGGACATCTTACACATTCTGAAAATACACCACACATCCCAAAAGTGTAACACACTAGATCAACTTATTCTTCTCATCTTCACTCACACGCACTGGGCGTTTAGATTTTTAACCCAAACCACAGATCTACAACACAAATATTGATATCTAAAAATAGGTTTAGTTTACCAACACCATCGACTTTCATACCCCATTTCAATATTCAGAGTAACACTAGTCTAACTCAATAACTTACATTCTACTATTCAATGTACCATATACTCAACTACTACATTTAACATACTACACACAGCCTTTTGTTCTTTTGCCCTTTTTTTGTTCCCCTTATGCAAGACACGTCATTCAAAGATCACTTGGATGCTGAGAGAGCAATCGAAAAGTATGAGTTAAACACATCGACATTCGATGTTGTTCGAGTTGATGACTTCTACAACCACAACTGCTCCACCATGTGTTGGTACTTCTACATGTGGATCCTCGTGTTTTTAGCCATCATCTTGTTGGCTATCGATATTTATTCATGTCTAAACATTCTTGTGTTTCATAAATGGGCTACTGATGATTACCGACCATATGCTTACTCCATAGCCAAGTGGATTTTCACCGGTTGTATCATATTTCAATTTGTCTTGTTGATTTATTGTTGGATTTGGGCCATACACATTTATCGTACTAAAAACATTGCCATGGTGTATTTGAACTCCATTTGTAAAAAAATATACTCCATCAAGTCCTACTCGTGCTTTTGTTTAATGAATAGTATTGATGAAGGAAAATTTTTTGATCAATGTTGTTTCAACACCTATTATGAGATACAAAATGCTCCCCAGATTCTTATTGCTGATACTCCAAGACAAGTTATCAATATTCTTACTTTGAGATACTATGCTACTGGTGGTGAACTAAACAATGATATATTAAGCAACATCAGAACCATTGCCAAGACAAATTTACGACTTTCGATCATCTTGAGCTTTATGTGTTTATCAGTCTTCATTTATGCCATCTTCTTTTTCAAATTCTTGTTTGGCATGCTACTGTATATTCCATTGAAAACTTCACTTAGAAAAGAAGGTTACAAGGGTTTCAAGAGTTATTGCAGTTATTTGGTGAACAAGTCGGTAGCTGATGCTGTAAACAAGCATCATAGACCAAAGAAGGAATTGCGAGATGAAGGATTGCTTTCTGAAGCTGCCATTTCACAACTCCCCCAAATTGATGAGTATCCATCTGATTACAAAGGTTACACTAGAGTATACTATGGAAGATCAGATTCAGAAGAAAGCATTGCCATGAGAGATTGGAATTATAAAGGAAAACCAAACCCATACGGAGAACTGCAACTTGATCTTCTTCATCAGCAACCATCTTTGGACCAATTGCAACAGTCAGAACAAGTATTCTCCACCTTGGGTGGTGGTGTTGGTGGTAATGGTGGTAACAACATACCATTCAGTAAGAGACTCAGCACTCTTCGTGAGAAGAATAGAAATAAACTTTTTGAAAATCCCAAAGTCAGTAACAACAGCACCAGTAGCTTAACAAACATACAACCACATGCTGCTGCTACGCGATATCAAAGTCTCAAACAAAGTGACACCCAAACAAGTTTTGGCAATGACAATGATCTTCACTACCACAAACAACGACTGAGGCCACATAATAAGCTTTTGCAGGATGGTGATTTACTTGAGGATTCACAAACAACAAGAATGCCTAGCTACCCCACAAGATCATACACTGCGGGTAGCTCCTACGACCTCAGCAATCCAAACCTTATGGATTCACAAACCAATTTGCTTTCAGAGTCCAACAACCACGTTGATCATACAATGACAGAGCCCCAATCCTTACATGTTGCCCCCTATATTGATCCTCAACAAACGGTCTCTAAACGGAAACCGATCCAACGGTCATTTACAGAAGAGTCGCACAATCTATCTTCATTGCAAGATCCATTTACCGATGTTGATGATGATCAGGGCCAATTGGTCTATAACCAACCGCCCATTGTTCTGCGAGTCCATGTTGGTGAACACAATTCACCAAAATCACAAAACTCAAGCGGCGAAGTAAACGATATATTGGATGCATATGACACCACCAATGAATCAGCTCCGTACCCCGTCAGAGGCGTATCTAAATATTTTGAATAGTTTGTCACAACTGGAAACAAGAATAATCCTTCATGCATTTTAACATACAAAACTGACTATATACACGACTAGATACACAGATCTCTCTCTCTCTCCCCCTCTCTCCATTCCCACCCCCACTACAACTATGTCCTATGTCTTACCCTCGTATTCACTTTGCAATTTCTTCAATTCTTCATCACTAATGGGTGGAATTGGAATATCACCAAAATCATCATCAGTCATCTTTTGGAACGTGTACAAATACACCCCAAGTGGTATAGCTCCAACGACAAACAATCCAATGGTGTTTCTCCAAAAAAATGGTTGTCTGACCCGATATAGAGCTGGTGTTATTTGATGAGTGACGGGGTCTCTATAACGATCGTGGCCCTTTCTGGAAGAAAAAAAAATGTGTTAGTAAAAATGAATGTAGCGTCTTGAGTGTGATGTTTCTTTACATACGGAGCTCCTACTATTTTACCTAAAGTCCTTAGTGTTCCGTGCATGGATGCCTGTGTGTGTGTATATATGTATGTTAATTGTCGTTTCGTTTTACAGAGTGGAATATTTTTTTTTTTCTTAATTGGCGTGATTTTCTTACATGAGAAGTGGGTTGGTAGCAACATGCTCTTTTCTATATCGCCCTACTTAATAATGATTCAACCTCCAAAGAGTAACCTTTCCTGCCTCATTACCAATAGCTAGGATCTCATTATTTGGTGAAAACTCAACACTGGTGACTTTTCCTAATGGTGTACCACTAGTGGGCCAATTGCTGTATACGGCTCCCGAAGGTAAATGAACCAATTTAAATGCATCTCGTTTTCCCCTAGATGCAATAGCCAACACTTGTCCATCGTTGTTGAAAACAAGTGAAGAAATGGAAGTAACTAGATTTTCAACCGTCTTGAACGGTTTTGGTTGTTGTTGTTGTTGCACTTGGGAATCAAATTGTTGTCGATCATAGAGGTTAACGACCCCAGTATTGGAACCAATAGCCACCCATCTCGTGCTATTATTTCTCCCACCCAATTTGATCTTGGTTACACCAACACCCCCATCGTCGGACCATTTACGTATAATTTTATTTTCAGACTTGGATGAAAGTTTACCTCCCATCAACCCAAATTCCCAAACATCACCAGCTGAATTAACAACAATTACAAATGATTCATCCAATGCAAAATCAAAATCCACTACAGTGCCTTCAATCTTGAATCCCTTGATCCATTGTCCCGTGGTTCCGTTTATTAAGTTGAACCATCCTGAATTACCAATCAATCCAATAAATGAACCACGAGGACTCAATTTAAAACTTTCAAATGACTTCTGCACTTTTTCATGGCCATACATACGACTCATTTTGGAAATTTCTCCAGTGGATAAATTAATCTTATTCATGTATTTCCTTCTTCCAGCAGCATAGATTATATTCTTGTCCCCTTGAGGCAAAAATTGAGAATTCATAATGGGACAGTTTTTTAAGAAGTATGAGGTGATGAAATTGTTGGTCTTGCCGTCGATTTGGTAAAGCCTGATAGTTTTGTCGAATCCAGCAGTGAGTAAGATTGGATGGGTTGGATGGAACGATATTGCTTGCACGGCACCTTTGGACAATTTTTGATAATTTGCATCTTTTAACCTTGTTATCGAGATTCTTGATGGTGAAATCAATTTCAATTGCTTTGTAATGACAAATTGATGCGTCGATGATAGAAGTTTTGATAATGCGGCAGTTTGATTGCCATTCTGTTGATGATTGTTTTGTTCCTCATCATTTTCTTCATCGCCATTGTCAAGTATTATATCATCATCTGAACTATTTCCTTCCTCCTTGTCTTGACCTAGTTGATCAGCCCATATTGGTCGTGGGTATATCTTCTCAAATTGCGATCGTAGCCTAAGCATGTATGCTCTGCCACTTATAAAATCATCATCGGGAGTCTTTCTTAATTTCTTTAACCGATCCGATGAAGTTAGGGACACGTTCAATTTCTCATCATCACTATCGACCCAAGCATAATCTTGATCTCCAAGTTCATCATCTTCTGATTCGTCATCATTGTCACTAGCTGATGAAACATCCTCATCCATACGTTCACTATCATCATCACCTTGTACTCCTTCATCAATATAAAACAAGTCTTCATCTTGTACATCATCTAATCCATCACTGTCATCCCCATTATCATCGTCGACATTGTCGATTTCATCAACCACTTCTTCTTCGTCATCGAAATCATACAAATTGTCAACTTTTCGCAAATTGCTTTCTAACCCAGCAAGGTCTCCAAAAACCAATTTCTCTAATATGAGTTCTTCCTCATCTTTTGGAGGTATTTCGACTACATCGCCATCTTTGTTCTTGGGCATTGTTGAGGGAGGAGTTTTTTTGAGTTAGTGAGTTAGTGAGTTAGTGAGTTAAGATTGAACTGAAAAAAAAAAAAGCTCCAGCAGATGAGATGGGATGGGACGCTACCACGCACAAAACACATCCGTATATACCATCGTATACATCGCTCTACAAATCACCCCTCATCATCCTCATGAAAATCATTTATATGTTCTCTTTTCTTTTTTGTATACACCCCCTATTTACTCCCCTTCATTTGATTAACAAAAGTGACAAAATACTTTTTAAAATCCTTAATGTCCAAATTAATCAAATTAGTGCAGAAATCGTTGAGTAAATCTTGACTTAGCCCCATATTGGTTAAATAAGCAGAAAGAAACTTGATGAAACTTTCTTTCTTTTTTTGTTGATATGTTTTGAGCAACATGGCGATATCTTGAGCAATCAATCTATATTGAGCATCGGCCAATACAAATTCTTGTCTTTGGAACGGCAATTCAAATGATAGTTGTACAACTTTTTCCATTAAAAACTCGTCAACCCCTTCAATCGGAGGAAGGGATTGGCCATACAAGTCCTTTTCGTCAGTGATTTTACCACCATCACCAAAGACATTGACGAGATTGATTAGTTGTACAATTGCCAACTTGGAGGCACTAGTATCGGATAAATCATACGCATATTCAAATAATTTTGACACAATGGTGGCAAATTCGTTCTTGTTGGTTTCAGTCACCAACAAACTCGACAAATGATTAGTAATGATGGAATTGAGAAAATTGAGTAATGATTTCTTGAGCAAAATTTTATCCCTAATAATGTCTGGTCGCAAGTTTTCATCTTCAGCAACCTGTTGATCCAAAGTTTGAAAAACTTTTGAAAATAGCGGGGTGAAAAAATTATTGAGTAATTGGTAAATATTATCATCGGATTTGTACGTGTGCCCAATCTGACCTAGAAAGCTCATGAAATCACTAATTTCATTAATTTTCAAGTTTGGTGATGACCAAATGATGGTGATTAATTTAGTCAAATGGCCACTAATGACGGAACTGCTCAATAATGGAACGAATCTTGCAAATGCAAATCTAGATGCGTCTCTAATCGTTTCGAATTTGGAAAAATTTTCCAAAGTAATTAACACCACTTGAGCTGCATTATTAACTTTTTCAACAATTTCCGGGGGAAACTTGAGATTAGATTCATAATCGTACCCACGTACAATCGTACCCAATGCCATCAACAGGTGGTGGGCTTGCAAAACAATGATTGGTTCTTTATCTTGGATTGAGATGCATTTTTCCAAATCGCTGAAAATTGGCTGGAAAACTGATTCAACAAGTTTCACCTTGACTGGGGTATACTCATGAGGAACAAGCGAGATGATCAACCCAATTGTTTCAAAAAGGTATTGTTGATTGTTAAAATTCCCATTCTCGACAACATCATCGTCTTCATCTCGAGTGGGCAACTCGGCTTTAATCACAAGTAATGGTTTCAATTTCATCACAATTTGTTCGATAAGCTGTTCATTATCTAATTTCGGTTTCGTGAGCTTCATAAATCTGAAAAATAAATACCAACTTCTTAATCGAACTTTTTCGTTATTATTAAACAACCCCAATGGAGATGTAAAAATTTCCAAAATTCGAAGAACCAAATCACGTCTATTCTCATGCGAGTTTAAAAAACTGTAATGCTTCACCACCAACTCAAAGAAGCTTGATTGAATATGTGGATGATTGACTTCTAGTATGAATGATGAGTCAATCAATTTAATCAAAAACTCTTGGAAAATCATGTAGGGTTTACTTTCATTGACTTTGTTTTTAGGCACGTTGATCAAATTCATCTTTAAACTTTCTGAAAAATTGCTCAATTCAAACAATCCTAACTCCAACTTGTTCCAAGACTTGTCTCCTTCAAATAGGGACTCGTTGATAACCACTGGAATTGCTTCTATATACAAATCAGGCGAAAGTCCAGCAATTTGATCTTGGAAAAGTTTTAATCTTGCTCTAAACTCAATAAATTGTCTCTCACTGTCGTCATCGTCATCATAGTCATCGCCATCTTCATCATCTGCATCATACTTCATTTTCAATATAATCTTATTCAAAAGGGTTGATAATAGCTCCACTGAGTACAAGGATGTGTTTTTCTTACAAGCACTTAAAAACATTTGAATAAAAGGAAACACATTTTGCGATACGTCGTCATACTCGTGGCTCAAAAATGTAAGAATAATTGGCCACAATGTGTACAAATGTTCGTTTATTTGATTAACCAAGCTAGGTTCATTGCCCAAAACGTACAATAGTTCCTCGCCGATTTGGTTGGACAATTTGGCAACTTGTTCTTCAAACTCAACATCACCTGCCAATTGTATTGAAGATATGATGTTTGTCAAATTGAGCAATGAGATCAACTCTAATTTATCTTCGGGTGGCATTTTCTTTGATAATATGTGGATCAAAGTGTTGCATGTTGTCTTTCTCTCTTGCTCACGAGTGAGGTAGCCAACGACGGTGTTTATACATTGTGGGGTGACAAATAAGGCAATGTCCATCCAGTCCACATACAGTCCAATGACGATTAAAGTGTTTTCTAGGATTTCTTCACAATGACCACCATCTGTCAAGATTTTGAACCAACTGGACACCAAATCATTCATATTTTTATCTCTCAAAGCATCCTTAATCACCGCGTTTCTCTCAGTCCATGCTTGTGAACGGGCAATATACTTGTCCCCTATTTCGGAATGGATGTTGACCAAGATTCTGGTGTAGTAATCAATAGCCAATTGATTACCTGATGCAGTCAATTTGAGCAAGTCATTTATATAGTTTGGGTAGATGTCTATATAGACCAGTGTGAATGTTTTGGCGTGGATTTGGGCAAACTTGTTTCTCAAATATGTTGGGTCTTTAATGTCGTTTGAAACAAACTCTGATAGCACACGTAGCACAGTTTGACAAAGTTGATGGCACTCGTCACGAGTGAGATTTTCCACGTTTTCTTCAATGACTTGGTAAAGAAAGAATTTCAACTCACTGTTGACTTCTGATGTTGTTGATTTCGAGATCAAATCCAATGCAGTGTTGTACCCATCTTTTGTCGCCTTGACTTCATTGAGAAACTCGTATGCTTGTAGCTGAAGCTTTTGATCTGATGATCCACTCAACGCTATTTGAATAGCATTAATGATTTGACCCTCCATGTAGTTGTATCGAAGGCGAGGGGGAGCCGAGGTTCAGTATGTGTGATTATGTAGTTGGCTTGTGACTTAAAGAAAAACAAAAATACAATCTTTAGGAATGCAAAATTTTACGCAGACTTTTTGGAATGGATGACAAGATGATGAACAAAATAAAATATAAACAAGACAGTAGTGAAAATGCAGTTGATAGTCCAGGATGATCCCTCAAATCTCACTTGAATGAATGAACTAACGTTATCGAGAAAAGCAACGATGATTTCTGAGATGTTGTGGTTCTTGGTTGTTAAATATGATGAAGAACAACCGAACAGAGACACACACACACAGAGAAAAACTTTGAAAAATTAATTGGAAATTTTTACACGACCAGATTATACTTTCTAATATGTATTATCTACCACTACTACTACTACTACTCCAAGACAGCATACTTTTTCAAATGATCTGGGATAGCATCGAATAACCCTTTCTCCTTTAGCCAGCTCTTCGAAAAGATTCTATCGCTGTATTTATGGGCAGAATCTGCCAAAATTGTCACCACATTACTTCCCTCTGGTAATGTTTTAGCAACTTCAACAGCGGCAACAACGTTTAAAGCGCCAGTACCTCCCAAATACAAACCTTCTTCATCCAATAATCTATAAAGCATAGCAATTGAATCCTCATCGGGAATTTTAACAGCATCATCAATGAGTTCAATATCTGGTTTCAAATTATCAGTAACCCTACCTTGACCGATACCCTCAGTGAAGGAAGAGCCCCCTCTTTCCATTTCTTTCCCGTTGGATTTGATGTAAGAATAGAGTACTGACCCGGGTGGATCAGCGAGCACACATTTGGTTTTACCATTGCTTATCGTTTTCAAGTATCTTGAAGTACCAGCAAATGTACCTCCAGTACCAGTAGAACAAGTAAATGCATCTACTTTGCCATCCAACTGAGCCCAAATTTCTGGCCCCGTTGTTTCAATGTGAGCTTGTCTATTGGCGACATTGTCGAATTGATTAGTCCAAACTGCATTATCCAAACTTTCAGCATGTCTTTTGGCTTGATGGTTGTAATTTTGTGGATCTGTGAATGCAACAGCAGGTACTGGGTAAACCTCAGCTCCTAGTAATTTCAAGGTTTCAATTTTGTTTTTAGATTGGGTGTTGGGCATATAAATGACACAATTGTATCCTCTTGCCCGACAAACATGAGCTAAACCAATACCAGTGTTTCCGGCTGTTCCTTCAACAACGGTTCCACCTGGTTTGATCAACTCTTTTTCTTCTGCATCTTTAATAACATAAAGTGCTGCTCTATCTTTTATGGATCCACCAGGGTTCATGAATTCTGCTTTGGCGTAAATGTTCCTTCCAACAGAATCTGATATTCTTGGTAATCGCAATAAAGGAGTGTTTCCAATTGCTCCAGGAAATCCGGTTTCACTAACCAAAGGAACGAATGGTAGTTTCACTTCACTGTTCATCGATATTGAGATACATCTTTTGGATATTCTTGAAAACATGTTTTTGTTTGGAGAATGATGGAGGATGATGGAGGATATTTGGGCAATTTTTTTCTTTTTTTCGATTTTCACGTCGGCAATTATTTTGCTTTTACCCCGTGTTCACGTGATGTTGAGTCATCAAGGCAATGCTGTCGAGCAGTATGAACCTTCAACAGCGATAGACTCTTTAGCCGTCTCTTCGAATAGCAAAGTGTAGTGGAATGACTTCCTTGAGATGCCTACTGTGGAAGAGCTTCACAGGAAAAACCAGAATGTGCTAAAGAAGCATGTCCGCGAATGCTAAGGCGTTGTGTAATTCCTCGAGTAGTAATTTAGTGAGGTCACCACGATTGAAGGACAAAACTGACTAGCTCGGGATTCCGCAAAAGCTTAACACAACCAACATGAAAGAATGAGCTAAACTGCTAAATTGCTAGCGTTGTCATCTTGCTTAGAGAGGAGAAATTTTCCGGAAGTAATTCCAAATCATTTTCGTTCCGAAAAGTTTATGAGTGGAAATGTTGATAGTATTGACTCTTTTGTGCTTTGTAAAATCACTGTAATCACTTGGCGTAGAAACAGCATTGCATTCATCACGCATAAGGCACAAGACCATTCTCTATTGTTGTAACTAGAATATCGTATATGTCTGTAATATGTGTGATAATCAACATCGAATTTCGTAAACTCATTTGGCTCTTTCATTCATCAGCAGATTTTATGTGATTCAAAGCCCAGCAAGAAGGTCTTGGAAGATCGGGAACTGGAGAATACCAAAGTTTTACACAAAGCGGAGCACATCTGATTGTGAGACATGCGTAGCATAGTCTCGGCTACGATTGAAAGAGAAGTCAACCCATTGATTAATCGCATTCAATGATGTAGGCGTGGTGAATTTGGTGGTGCAGTTACAAAGATGTACCATCTCGTATTCGCAAGTGAGGATTAGCATATACGAGCAGAATGCATCCCATGTTATCACTGAGAGAAACAGTTTAATGTTGCCCTTCAAAAATGTAAAGTTGCTTTAGGCTCTTGTGCATACGCCATCAAAAGGAGACAATAATCGTGTAGACAAATTAAATGTGACATTTATAAAAGTTGACTGGATACTCCAACGACGTCTATGTTGGCTTTGTCATCTCGAGTCATCGAAATGCTCAAAACATATTCTAAGCTCCGGTTAATCAATAAAAAGTGGCCACGAAACCGAAGCGTTCCGACAACTCATCCTTTCCTCTAACTACAAAACTATTGTCGCGCGAAGTCCCTTTAGAGCCTAATTAGGAAAGTCATTTAGAAAAAGAATCCCTGCATACATTAGTTCCACAAAACAATAACTTTTCACCGAAAATTGTTCCGAAAAGTAGCTAAAAGAAGCAAAATGTGTAGTCACCAATGTGAAACAGTACTCGTTGACACCTCTGTGCGGGGCGTTGGGGCTACTAATATTACTGCTATGAGGAAAAGCTAACAGCTCACTTCGAAAGCAGTCCATTGAAGAGCCCTTTATACACATTGAAGAAAAACTTCTTATTATACAGTCACCGAAATTGCTTGGCATAATAGATTCGAACACAATAAAATAGTTTGTACTTTTGATTAACCAAACGTTTGCAAAAAGTAAACCTCATCAAGTTGTCTTCAACCAACTACATATATCGGAAAAGAAATTATGCGAGTTTGTTATACAAAATCGAGAAAGGATTAGCATTTCCTGGGCAAGATTTTCGTACTCATATTTTTCTTTCTTTTTTTTTTTTTATTTCCACATTGTTTCCCTTCAACTGTTTTTCCCCCCGAGTCCGTACAACTTCTTTTGAATCCTTTTTATTGATTGCATTTTTCCGACAGGGTCGCTCAGCGCTTGTGAATCCACAGTCAAAAAGCAGAATTTTCGGGTTTACTTTTCGGATTCGAGAACAACTATATAATATGAAATTTTGCTCATGGCGCTCGTAACCTCGGAGTTCATTGCAACGAAGGCAGTGCAACTCAATCGACTCTTCTTTTGTACGCTTTTGCGATTTATTGGAAGGGTTTGAAGACCTTTTAACCACAAATTACAAACGTTTTTTTAAATATTTCAAATTCAACCGCTGGTCACAATTTCAGAACTCTTGGAACTGAACACTAAGCTTGTTGATTTTTGTATCAGTTATGAAGTCAGAGGTGAAACAGTACAAAGTTGAGGGTATAATTACAATGACGTGGAAGATACTGCATCTAGCTGATTGAAAAAACAAAACCCAGTTCACAATCTCGGCTTTCTACGAGTATTATTTACAATTGAATTCTTTGTGAAACCCCAATACCTTTTTTTTCATCAATCGTGGACGTTACAAAACTAAACGATCGAAGAGTTTTTGCATTAGTAGTGAAGTAGCTTCACATAGATAGCAATGGTTATGATACTAAGGCAAAACAACGCTGCATCGAATAAAATAAAAATTCAAGAATCATAGCTGGGAAACAACAAGAAAATAGAAGAGAGTTACATCGTCTTTCGAAGGTTTGTAGCATACAAAGCCCACTACCAGTTATAATTTTCCCTAGTTGCAATGGCCCTCTTCACAAATGGATCAAGAATCATATGATTTTTTAGGTTTTGTGTTGACATTTGCCTCGTAAAAACGCCCTGTATTACTAAACAAATTCCCCGAGAACACAAGTGGTTGTCATGTACCGTTGATGATGCTATGTTGGAGGAAACAAATAAGCCACGATGCTCATCAGTAAGAAAAGGGATTCTTCGTACTTGAAGTGGGAGGAGGGGAGGAAGTAAACATAGATATTGAGTCTAATTTCTTTTTTTTTTCTTAGATTCATGTAATGGTTATAATACTTCATGCGGAAGCACAATCTTTAGCTAAATCCGCGCCCGAGGATAAAAGAAAATAATTCAATTTATCCGTTGGTACTGTTGTTTAGTTTGGTTAGGTTGTTGCCTCTTGGGTGAAGCTAAAAACAGTGTGTGTGTGCAACACGTAAAGAGATGGAAACACTCGATCAAAGTATGTACAGGTTTGAAAAAGAGGATCGCTCACCCCTTTCGGAGAACAAAACTGTTCATTAATAAAGAGGGGATACGAAAAGAACCTGTAAGGTTCTCTTGCATTTTTACAAATCCGTAATTATTGAAAACTACAGCAAACGTTTGTTTTGCAATTGCAGAAAGTGATAAAAGACATAATTTAATGTCGAAAACAATAGCAATGTCCTTTTCTCTTTCCTTTTTCTTTTTCTATTATCTTTTGGTATTTCTGCAGGGTTTAAAAAAAAAAAAAAAAAAAATTGGAATAGCAAATTGAAGATTAGTGATAGTACGGCATCACTTTACAACGTTGAAAATTGATGAACTCCGCGATGAAATTGAGGTGATATAATGCATAATGCACAAAAGGGTATTTCATGCAATGACACACTTTGCTCCTCTCTCTCTACCATTTACCCGCCAGCATTCAAAACACACTCACTCACTCACGCACTTGCACGTCTTTAACCCACAACTTTGCTCCCCATACACATTGCTATTATGTAATCTTTGTCTCCTTCACGCTCAAACTTATAAAGACAATGCTATGTAAACAAGCTTCAAAGCATGGAATGCGTAATTGCTATTGTTTTCGATATATTATGGTTTCTTTTGTGGTGAGAGCCTCGTTATTCAAAGATAGGAGAAAACATTTTGTAAAGACGTGACGAAAGGCAAGAACAAGGGCACAGAGTCAAAAGTCGCAAAAAATAACCACCTCGCAACTTGTGAGGGGATATTATACACAGTCTCCGTGGATAAAGTGTTAAAAAAATGGACACGCGGAGCCTTAACAGGATAATAAGATCTATTGACAACAGATTTGTTCGATGCAAGATGGCGCCACTAAGTTGCAAACTAGTAAAATCTATATAGTTTGTTACATTCCCAAAAAAGAGAACCACTTGTAGGACCTTGGAAGCTCTGTGAATGAAATGCGGTTGGCGTTTTCGTCCTAGAGTCTTTTGTGCTCTTACCCTCACTCTCTCCTCCAACTATGTTTCGTTCCTTCGTTGCTACGTCGAAGTCATAAAAAAAAAAAAGGTATTGTGACTCCTCCAAAAACAAAGACAATCAAGAATTATTCTATTGTTCCAATAACCATGACCCTCAACTCCCTTTGTTCAGTATCTCTCGAATGCTAATTTTAGTCTCGGGTAACAAAATTGGGAAACAATAAAAAAGAAAAGAACAAAATCTCTTGATAGAGATGTTGGGTTTTCCATAATACACATGTACGAAGAGTTAAATACCAATTTTGTCATTTATGTTTCTCAACTATTAAGTTGACCAGGTATCATAACCATTGATTTCTAAAAATGCATGTGTGTGCATACCGTAGCGTAATTTGTTGAGCTTCTCCATGAGAAAGTGAAATTTCATTTGTACGCGCTCACTGGTAACGATCTAAAAATACGTTTTAGACTTTTTACTATTTTGGGAGTGTATCGGTTTTAAATCCGGGCGTAAAGAGTGAGAGAATAAGCGATCAGCCCATGGGTGATGACGGAAAGAGTGTGTTTCTCCTTTCCTCCTCTGTTTGGGTCCAATGGGAATTCTGCTTGGTGAAGCAAGATATTCTGTAAAAGGGAGGGTGTGGCTTGCTTTGTGTCATAACTAAAGTGGTAACATGACAGCCCTTTTTTGGCTATACTCTTCAACAACGTATCTCCCAGTACTCTCTACTCAGTCACAGGGGGGAGGAGGGGGCACACACGTGTCGCAGTACGTGAATGAAATGCTGTCAAATTTCTTGTCATTTACTTTATTTATCTGTACTAGGCTTCGGAAAACCATTAATAAGCGATACAAATTATGGAATAGTTTCGACATAGGTTATGAGCCCTCAGTTGGACAAAGTTAGCCAAAAGCTCTATTGTATACTTAAAGTACATCAAACATGATACAAAAAACAAAAGAAAGAACTGGCATGGCTCTTAACCAGAGGCTTTAGCATGCTGGGCGAAGATGAGCGGAGTGAATAAGCATCAAAATAGTTGCAAAGAATAATCATGCAAGTCACGCTCGTTTTACCATTGCAACGGTAAGCAAGGTTTGGTCTAGCATTCAAACATAGTCTAACCATAATGTGCTTTGTTTTCATTGTCGCCTATTAAGGAAGCCACCGAAGTTTTCCTCCGAACCTGATGCTGGTCAAGATCTAAGGAACTTAGTAATTACACCCAGGTTGACTCGAAAGAGTGGCAACACATGCCAAACTGGGTTTCCGCTTTTCAATGTAGTTTGTATTGGTTGCTAGCTCGATTATGGTTGAAACTGAGCTACTGTCGGTTTCTCCTTCTTTTCCTCGCTTTCAGTACATCAAAGTGCTGCTTTGATGATCCTTTTGATGACGAAGGATCACCCGTGAGAGCCGACTCGATTAGTAAGCTATTTGTTGATATTTAGTTACTGCATATCAACAGACGAATTACAACTAGCCACAAAAAAGCAATAAACTTTAGCAGCGCTTTTTGAACTATACTCTCAAGTCACCTTCTCAGTGAACCTATCTTAGTTCATTGCTAACCATTACGACCTCAATAGCGGGGTAATTTAATATTCACAAAGAGATCTAGGCGTACGTCTCTCCTTTCAAGAAACTGCACAATCTCATCATCCGTAAACCACAAAATAAGCAGATTCTCGAACCTTTTAAGACAAACATCATCTGATCTCATCGAACGGTAAACACAAGGCGTTTTCCTCTTTTGAAATTGTTTAGTGAAGCCAAAGCCAACAAACTAATGATCAGTGATGGCTCTGCGAGATCTAATACAATGAAAATCAGAACCCTTGGAAAAGTGCTTCTGGAGAAGGATATAAACGTTGAAGCGAATGATTTGCAACTTTGGTTCTAAGGGCTTAAGGGCCCAAAGGAGGAGTAGAAATCAAGATGGGCTCGCTTTGGGAGGGGGGGGGGGGAGCTATTGCAAGTCAAATGATATCACATTGTAACAGACTTATAATTTTACTACATGAAGCATATACGCAGAAAAATTTTGCTTAAACTTTAGAGCAAATTATCTCCTCTTTGGCCAACTTCGTCATCCAATCATTCAAAACACAACGCTCTGTTTCTTGTCGCCTTTAATGTGTTAACATCCGTAAATGAGCCTCCCAAGCATCATCGATTTCCAGTTTCGGTTCTAGCATCGTGAAGCAGGATTTAATTACAAGCACTTCTCACATGATTTACAAAACATAAACATGTGATGTAAGGACTAAATGGGGATGATTATGTGTTAAATGCATCGCCACGGATTTCCAAAACGTTATAACAGGAACAACAAAGGCAAAGCTGAGAATGGCTGGACTCAACATTAGAGAGCTGAGGTCAGAAATGTCTACGGGGCACTTTCTTGGATTCGGTTGAACTTGTAGTTTCAGGAGGGTATTATTTCCTCAAAGTGACATAACATCACAAAAAGCTCGACTTTAAACATTTAATTTCTTTGTCCTTTTTTGGGGCGGAGGAGTACAGGACGTATCTGTATCCCATTCTTTTGTGATGCTACTATGATGCATTTTTGCAAAACTTTGGGACTCAATAGATCTCACTAAAAAAAATTAAAGAAAAGATGAAAGCCATAAATGGGCTTGGAGAGATTTGTGTCTAATTTCTTTTTTCCTCTCTCTTATTGTTCTGTTTCGAAACAATAAGCCTTAATGGAGGAGCACCCCCTCTCTCGGATATAAAAGCTTTACTTCTAAGCTAAGCAAAGTTCTAGAATTGCCAAGGATGTAGCACATGGCACTGGATGTCAATACTTTTGCAAAAGGAACAAGCTCTTGTGTAATCTAGGACAACCAAGTTGCTTTTTGGTAAAGGATGGGTGGGCACCTTTTTTTCTTTCATTGTTTCGTTTCAAGATCAGGGGTCCGAGGGTCGAGAGACCCTTTTCCGACAAAACTTTATTTTTCCCCAACTGCCATTCGATCTGGGAAAGACTAACGACCACGGTGGTTTTCCGTATCCAAGTTAATGACCGTTCTATTGAGTGAGTGTCCATCAATAACGAAATCTGCATCCCCCCTCCAGCTGCACAATTTGCAATTGTTCGTAATAATGAACGATGTGGTTGTGAGCACATGCATTTCCATCATCTTTTAGTTTTGTTTTCTTGAACTTTACGTAGCTACACAACTGCCCCGTTATTGTTTACAATGAAGAAGAGTAATTTCTTTTTTTTTTTTTCACATCTCGTGCATCTCCCTTCATCGCAGTCCTTATGCATGCATCAAAAAAAAAAAAATGGTTTGTATACTCTTTACAGTATTCATTTCATTGCTCTTTGAAATAATGTTTCGGTATTTCTTTTTCATTTATTGTTATGTATTTTTCCATCTTTGCTTTTTTATTCAATGAGACGTTTCAGAAGACAGGGGGTGGCAAAACGACACAAATATGGTTGAGTTCTTCCGAATAACTAACCGGACAAACGTTTGCCGAAAGTAGATGGCATTGCGCAGCGTAACCAATGACATAGAGAGAAAGCTAAAAAGCTGATTTAATTGTATTCGTGGGACCGTTGTCATTTCTTTAGTACAACAGGCAATCACTTGCAGCTCTATACCGTCAGAACCGAGTAGAAAAACTGTTACGGGAATCGACACCCCTCTAATGGATCTATAGTTTCAGATAAGGTTTTTTGGTTCCTCTGACGAACTTATTCTTCTCAGAACATCTTGAGTCTTGGATTAGTGGCCAAATAGGCCGCATGAACAACTTAGCTGCAATTGTTCGAAAGCAATGATAAAGGAATGGGTGAAAACAGGCTAGAGTTACCATCTCTCCATTTTTGTTTGTTCTAATTCATGATGCATAATGACATCCATCTGCTGCACCAGGCGCTGCTATGCAGAACTTGCATTATGCTTTCTTCCGTTTTGGTGGTGTGTCTGCAACCATCTCTGGTTCACATTCTAGTAAAGACAATGGATCGATGTAAACCAGCCCCAAGGCAGTGCGGATGCTCAAAGTGGTCCTTGACAATAAAGGAAAAGCAACGAAAGGGTGTGGCGCGGCCAAAAAGAAAAAGGAGGCTACCCGCTACAGAATAGATGCATCCGCGTTCTATTTCCCACTTGAATTTGTATCCTTTTTTTCTGTTTTAACTTGGTATGTAGTTGCTCAAGGAACACATGTCTATGAGGTGAATTTTTGCAAAAAAACATGTCAACTTCAGGGGGGAGATGCCATTTCCACTAGAACACGCCTTAGAGTCAATGATATTGGCAGAAAAGAAAATAAATGGTCAAGGCGTGCTTTTTTCCTTCCCGCTATTTTGTAACTATCTTGAAGAAAAGATAAAGGCGGGTCTGGCAAAGAGAAATCTTGGTCAATTAATGTAATTACGAGACGAAGTAGTACCTTGAACCTAAGATCCAAAATGTAACGAGTTCCTCGAAGAGATCTGATTAGAATATTATTTCTTGGGCATTTTGCAAATTAAAATGAGAACAAGAGAAAACCAAACAATGTCATCAAACCCGCCTCAATTATGTCAAAATAAAATACACATACAGAGAAAGGAAAGAGAAACTCCATGTACATCGAAGATCATCAATTGCAACCGTTAATTATACGTATGTTGGGATTATAGATCATACCAGCGCCGTAAACGGTTATAATCCATGACGAGGATACCAATTGCATACACATATTTCCTGATCCATATTTTTCCGTTTCTTCGTTTAACTACGATGAAACTGAGTTTTACATTCATTATGGTGTAATGGATAAGGTCTTCGTTAAAGAGAAGAGAAGTACAGGAAAGACTGAGGTTTTTTCTGTAGGCTGAGACTGTGCAGGTATCTACACTTCTTTCTTAAAATTGTTTCAGTCCTCTTTTAAAGTAAAGCAAGGCAGTTGGTATGTAGGCGACCCGAAACAAAACGGAAATCTAACCCCATACACGTGAGATGAGGAATACCAAAGAAGCATTCGATAATGGCGTAAAGGGCATCACCAAATTTGAGGGACTAGGTTCGCGTCTTTTCGGGTGTTCAATTACCCTTGTATTTTACCCCAATTGGGGATTCGGAAACCAAAAAAAAAAAAGTTAGACTAAATTTGCTAGAGTAATATCGCCTTTTCCTTTGTTGTGGTTGTTTGTTGTTGCTTGGACATTTCCTCTCGGGTGTTTTTTTTTTTTTTAATGCAGTTGTCGAAGTTATACTTGTGTTTACAAAACTCTGATTATATGCTTGACAACGGTTGGAATGAGATGATTTTAAATGCAATAGGAAAACGTGATACGCTTCTTGTAGAAGTGTAAAGTTTCGCTGTGTATAGAAAAGGAGAATGGTGTGCAAAATAATTTGACGCTATAACGGCGGTTTCAGACAATAAAAACTCTATTTCACGTTCCTAATAAGTTCTTCTACGAGTTGACCTTAGTGAGATAAAAGGCGGCCCTACTACAAAGCCTTGAACGACGGGAAAAAGAATGTAACCTCAAAGCCTAGGTGGGTGGATAGGTTGCCGGTATTTTTTGTAGTTTACTCACTATTCGCTATTGTTTACTTTCATCCACCTTGGGGAATCATTACTAAACAATTATGTAAGATTTAAACCTGCATGCTTTCTATAGCTTTTGGTTCTGGTCTTTTGTGTAAAGTATGTTACAAAAGGCGACACAAATGCAATTAGGTTCTCCAAGCATGCACAATGAGTTAAAGTCTGCAAAATATTATTTACACTAAGAAGAAAAGGTGTTTGTGTAAAGTAGTGTGCAGTGTAAGCTCTTATTGTTATTTGGTTACCTTTATTGATTTGTTTTGTGGTATATGCACTGCTTGTTAAGATAAAATAATTATTTGCTAGTTTTTTATATTTTCTACTTTTTCCCTTTTTTATTATCCGTACTGTGTATAAGCGCCGTTAACTCAAAAAGTAATACAAAGTGCGGGTTATATGTCTAAAACTGTAATTCCATGTAGGTTGTGCAAAATACATATTATTTTTCCATCCTTTTTGCTTCTCTTTCCATTTAGTGTAGCAAACAAACAAGAGTGATGTTACTAAAAGTGCTATAAGCTCTTTCCTTTCCTTTAGGCAAGACATTATTGTGTTATTTCTGTAAAAGAAAGTTTATTATCATTGAATCTCCTCTATAACACACACAAAAGAATGAGTGGTAAGTTGGTATTGTTTCTACGATAAATTTTATATAAATACAACTTGCAATTTCCTTGTATCGTCAAAGCATTTTGCCCGTTTCCATAGTTTTCTGTTTCAGTCTTCAATAACAAAAGACAAAGAAGAACATACATTAGTTATCTTGCACAGTTCAAATCATAGCTTCCGTTAGAAGAAGCCAAGCCCAGACACAGGTACAGACAAATACACTCACACAGAGAGATAATCGAGAGATATAGGATAGCTTTCCCAAGATCTCCGAAGTATACCATTGCGACTACCAGTCCTATTACGTCAAGTACCACCACCAATATAGTTTCCTTGTGCTACCAATCTCACTATTTTAAAGAGAGCTTGATTTTGTATCCCAAATTCAAAAATAAAGCCGTGACCCTCATAAAGAAAAAGAGGAGAATTCAAGTAGATAAGCATTACTTTTTGCACTGCTCAGTTTACACAGGTTTGCCTTTACTTTGACTTCAAAATTAATTTCATTTCAACTTAAATACCACAATCCCACAATCTAGAGATTTTAGAAAGGGCTCAAAACCATCTTTACTGATATCTGCACAAACTATTACACATTACGTACATACAAAACGATCGTCATCCACTACCCTGCACAGTTGCTTACCCGCCCAAAACGCATTACATTTTCAAAAATTAATCAAGAATTGGGGTTTCTTGGTGAGGGAAAGAATTTACGTCACACATAAACTCACGCACACCCACAAAACATATCGTGTTACGCAAGGGAGTTAGAATCAATTGGATATAACATTTTCCACTCTCCCACGCACATATATTACATATATTCATACAAATAGAACTCGATGATGATACTGGACCACAGCCATTTCACATTGCTTTCCAGTAACAATATACCCAAGAGTCGTACCATAAACAGCAGCAACATGCTATCGACTCACAACCCTAGCACCACTGCTTCTTACGATAGATCAGAGCCAAAGATTACGGCTTTGCCTTCATTTAGTGAGTTGCTCACATCCATACCACTCCCAACAGCCTTCAAACCAAGGAGTAATAGCAATGTATCGACTACTTCGGTGAATACATCAGATTCAAGCTCTTGCATTGGTTTGTCGTCGATGCCAGCTCCATCATCAACACAGCCGCATCAACAGCAGAACCAGCACCAGCACCAGCACCAGCACCAGCAATATCGTCCATCGCCGTATTCTTACTATAGTCAGCCGTCAATACAGCATAGGTTGCCCACACCACCTCCAAATCAGTATCAACAAACTACCCCAAAGCAAGTGCAAGATCACCCACAACAGCAGCAGCAACAACAACAACAACAGCAGCAACCACAGTATCAGTATCAGTACCAAGTCATAGGCTCCACTCGTACAGCATTCATTGCTCCACAGCCCGTTTCACATCGGTCGTCTTATATTGATCCACTCACGCCTGTATCAGCTTCCATAGAGACAAAAGTACGATCTTCATCCATTAGTGAAATCCCCATCTCACCAGCATTGGGTCCCTGCTCCAGCACGACATCACCTTATAATCAACAGCAACAGCAGCAGCAACACCATAACCACCATCAAATTAGCCCACTGCAAGCTTCATCAACCAGAACGTCTTCATCAGTGACATCACCAATATTGGTTAACCATGTGACCAAGGATTCGCGTAGGAAACACGTTTGTAAAGTCTGTGCGAGATCTTTCACAACAAGCGGTCATTTGGCTAGACATAATCGTATACATACAGGTGAGCGTAAGCACAAATGTCCATGGCCTACATGTGATGCTAGATTTGCTAGACAGGATAATTGCATGCAACATTACAAGACTCACACCAATGGGAAGAATAAGAGGTCGAGAAAGTATATCGGTCATACTGGTTATGGGGGAGCATCAATTGCCGGTGTTGGTGTCGAAGCACTTGGTGATGTGCAAAGAATGCATCCTCACACAATGCCAATTCCACAAGGTGCTCATATGTTACCAAGTATGCCACATTTAACGAGGTAAGACGACGAAGAAAGGGGAGGAGGAGGAGGAGAAAATGCCCATGATTAATGAGGATTATACACTCTTTCTGCTTTGCTTTCATGCAACTATTGGTATCTGGAAAAAGCTTTGGTTCCATCCAGCTGTATTTGTTTTTAGTTCTTGCTATTATATTATCTACACAAACTTCATTTTCTATCTTAGTTTCAATTGTATGGCTTTGATTTATTCTGGAATAACCATCGATTGTAGTTTTGGGGAGTTGGGGGTAAACTATTATTAGTTTTGGCCGATACAATGGTCACCCCAAACTAAATGCCGGGATGTATAAAGTCTTGTGGGGTTACTTCATATGCCATTTTGCATTAGAGAGCCTAGTCAAATCTTGGAAAACCTCATTGGAATACCAAGAACCAAGGAATACTGCAAATAATATCATAATGATTCTTTTGTGGTAAGATCCCCGCCCATGCAACTTAGTTATCTCTACGAACCTTCTCAGAGTATTCTGTTCTGACATGTGATTCATTACTTGCACATGGCTTTCTTGACTTGACAGTAACTTTTTAGTCCTTTTTCGTGTCACCCCGCCTCTGCTCATAACCCTTGTAACACTCATTTTACCCGTTTTGGCTGCGAAAAAAAAAAAAAAGCAGAAAGGTGTAGACCGGAAAGGAAAAAGCTAAAATACAGCACTACTTGCCGACTTGTTTGAACAAAGTGGGAATTAAAACGTATCTAGCACCAGTTCTCCCTCGATAATCGCCCCCTTTTTTTTCAAGTATTATTCTCAACTTGAACAATCGATGATGACGTGATTGTCCATTAGTCACTGTTTCTTGGTCTTGATCTTTTTCTTTTTTTCTTCTACATTGTAACTTATTTTCTGGCTAATATCTCTTCCACGAGTTTTGCATGAAAGTACAGAAACCTACATTAAAATGTATTGAAATAACAAAGTAAGACACCATTTGAGAACAAATGAATGTTTAAAAGGAGGTGGAAGGGCGAGTGGGGATAATTATTATCAATAATGACATAATGATTAAACTTGTTTAGTTCTGAGGCAAAGCAACAGCAACAGCAACACGCAGCTTCGTTTACTTCCGTTTTAGTTTAATTGAGTCGCTTTTGGTTAAAGAACACAAAAAAGAAGAATGTTGGGCTTCAAGAAAGGCTCTTTCCCTGTCTTTTTTAAGTTAGGGTTTAGAGATGATAATTGACTATTTGAGAACCTTATTTTGCAAAGTAAGGATACGCTTGAAAGATTGACATTTTTTTTGAGAGAAGAGAATAGTCGTTGTTTGTGGGAAATAGTTGACTAATTTTCCAAGAAGAATCAGCTGACACATGTGTAATGATGGCTATGTCAAGAAAAAGCAAAAAAAGATGGTAACTGGCACTGAATATCCTTACTATGGGCTAAGTATTGCTCGTTATTTACAAAATTTGGGGTTTCTGGAGACTGATTATTAAAATCAAGGTTTCTCTTGTCTTCAACTTTATTTTATTTCGTGAAAGAAAATTCTCCGAATGAAAATGTAATTAGGCTTCAAGAAATATACCCCGGTTTAAAATTTTAACTGGAGAAACATACTCAAAAGCATTAAGAGAGATTCTTCGATATTATTTATCTCTTTTATATTGTGTGATAATTATATTATTTCATGATTATTATTTGCAGTTGTAGTGTATTGTATGGGTGATCTCCTTGCGCGGAGTACATAGGTGACCTCTTTGTGTTGAGTATTGTGTAATCAATCAAAATTGTACGGAGTCAAGAACTCTAAAAAAATGTTCAACATTGGCGGTTTACCTCACATTAGTGACTTGTATTGAGAAGTCAACACAGGTGTTTTGGAATGATACACAAGCCAACCAATCGTACAAACCCTCCCCGAAAAGTGTCCAGTATTAAGTTCAAAACCTTAAATAGTGACTTGACTTGGATGCAGAAAATGTCTCGAACCTGGTTTCAAGTCTTCTAATTCAAACCTTAATTTCATCAGTACTATACGGCCGCGTCGGAATTCAATGCATGATTGCTAACCCGATAGGGGAAGCAACATTGTTGATTCTGCCAACCATAGATGGCACGCTCTGGCTTCAATGTGTGAATAAAGTAGAAGGCTACAGAAAACAGAGGTAGAATTGGATTGTTGCAATTGCAAACAGAAACCACAGATAACACGTTACAGCCCTGGTTTGAGCTTCTTCTAACAATGTTTTCATTCCGCGTTCATATAATTTCGGACTGGAAAAGCCCCCCCTCCCCCAATTCGCTTTTAGTGTCAATCACGTCTTCATTAGGTTCATTCGTTTCAATTAAAGTTATATAATCATATGATCAAGTCAAGGTGAAGTTTAACTCAAAAAAGGTATCTCTTTACTCAAAACTAGCTAGCACAGAGATCGGCATTTCTGTCTGGTTCTCGATAAATGCGTTTAGTTACAAATGTAGTAATTTTATAACATAAACAAAAACTAAATGATTGAACTAAATGTGTAATTTGTAATATACAAATAAAACTTTATTGCAAATTAAACTTTAGGAATGAAACAACCTCTAAAGGATTCAGGTGTATCATATTTAAGGTTTTGTAGTTAAAACACGTGTAGATCGCGTTGTTTGTTAGAAGGAATAGTTTAGAATCAAGACTTGGCGCTATGGTAATTACGAGGATGTGATGATTTTAGATGTTTATAAAAATTAGACTACGATAGCAATGTAGATGCCCATTTCATCTCATTAAGCTATACGATCGGGTGTGGTTTCCCTGAAGCACCAAGATAGCTCATTTTCAACCACTGCCCTTTTGCATCGAAGTGTGTTCCACATACACACGCGTAAAGTAACTTTTTGGTGTTTGTTTCATATTGATAAAGGTTAAGCGGACCTGAAAATGGAACAGAAAGGGTGCCACTCAAACAAACTTTACCGTTGCAATGTGTTTCCTTACCCCCCCCCCCCCCCCCCTCTTTAATGGACTCGCGAAATAATAATGTTGAGGGTTTATGGTATCCTTTTTTTAGCTACCCTTTGAAACAAAGTTTCATGCAATTAAGGTTTTGAGAAAGAAACAATAAAGCTTGGTTATGGATAAGGTGAGCTGATGAAAAAAGAACAAGGTTGTTTAGTTGAGATCCATGCATGTAAAATTTACAGCTCATACAGGAATGATCGACGGTTACTTTAGTGAGAGGCGAACGAATTTCAAAGATTGGACTACATAAAGTAGGTCACCCAATAATGAAGTCGAAAGGAAGCAATTAGCCAATGAAAAGGTGTTGTTGAAACATGGTTTGTTTGTTTGAGGAAAAATCTAAAAATCAATGAGCTCAAGAATTGCAAATGCAACAACTCTCGTATCTGCAACCAATGTTTCATTCAGCTGCAAAATACATAAAGTTCATATATCCGGTGAAGAAAAGTATGAATTCTCCGAAATTGTGGTCATGCATCGATCTCTTCTCTAGTTTATGCAGTTTAAGGTATTCTCAACCATTGTGCAACTTTCAGTTTTAGTCTAAGGTACCAAAAGTGTCATCATGGCCAAAGAAAAATATGATTTCTCTCTTCTAGGTTGAGAGTTTTTCGTTATCTCTTGACATTACCTGACAATTTAGTGGTTACCATAACTGAGACGAGGCCTCCAACATCAGGCAATACCTTGTTGGAATTGACCATGAAATGGCCTCATTTTTTTGCATTTTGAGTTTTGATCGTAATTACATAATTAATCTTTTGTCAATGTTGGATTCATAGTTGCAGATACGGTGATATAGAACGTTTCAATGCAGTGTAGTATATGCCATGTGATATCGTCAATGTAACGTTGTTTGAGTTATCGCGAGTGTCGCATTTGGTTGTGTTGTGGAAAGTAGCTCCACTCTGCACCTACGAGCAAACCATTTTTCAAAAAGGCGATGCTGCTTCTTAAACACACTGCCTTGAAGACGGGTCTAAAATCCGCTTCACTTTTAGTCCGAGAACGCCATAAGCGAGAGAGAAATGTACAAGTGCGGGGTATTATCTGACTCAACCCTAAATCCTTAAGATCAATAATTTAAGGTTCCCTTCGATTTTTAAGAATATAAATTTAGAAATTATGCTCTCAAATCGTTTGTCGTATTACCAATATTATCAAACGATCAGAAGGGAGTAATAGGAGAGACAGGGTGCTATCAACTTTAATGAGGCTCATTTTATAGTATCAACAAAGCGTGCTACATACTACGCCAGTAGTTATGCAATCTTTTGTAGCCTATTGTACAACACAATTTCTTGAAGCGTGAAAAGAAGTCTTTTTATTTGAGTACGGACGATTTGCTATGCCGCGGGGAGTAAAGGATACCGATATGATCAGGCTATGATATGCACTACGGTGTGTAAAGCATAATGTTGGGTAGCTTAAAAAAGAACATGTCGGCTAAAAAAGTGTAAAAAATAATATTTTCACCCAACACAAGAACTAACAACAATAGGCTCTGGCCAAGAACAACACATCCAATTTCACGCTTCAAGTTTCTACTTCACCGCACTATGGAAACAGATTAGGAAACTTCAGGGACGCATCAAAATCGAGAATATACTCTACAGTACATAAAAGTTTCAAACTCGAGATTTAAAAGCCGCTCTACATACTTGAAACAATAGAATAGAAGCTTTAGACGGTTGCTTCCAATAGCAGTAACGAACTTGAAATTTGATTCCTTCTATTTCATGAAATTCTCATAAACAATAAACATAGATGGATATGTTATTACCGCCCCGCATCAAGCTCTTATAACCGAGTGTTTTCTCTATCATCACAAAATAGAAAAATTCAAACTCGTCGTCAAAAAAGGAATAGCCTTTGTTGGTGCTTTGAAAGCTAAACATATACCAAAGTCTTTTTTGCTCTTGACTCGATTAGCTCTCTCCCTGATTTTACGGTGACCACAACGTAGCTCTATATAAAGAGCTATATTACTTACATGTTTATATGCTTTTATTTGAGATTGTGTAGTCAGTCATGCAGTTTTGATGACTCAATAGATGCATGCTATTGTCAAAGAAAACGCACAAGATATGACGACCTAAGCATTGTGAAATTTTTGGGAAATTTCATGTCGATCAATTTCATCAATCCACGTGCATAACATGTATGGTTATGATACTTTTATACAACACTGTACAAAGACATTTATGATGGTTAAAAGTTAAACGAAACGAAACAAAAAGCAGATAGTGTTCTTGGTTATGAGCTCTGTTTGGCGATTTCAAAATGAATGGATAAATGCAAGGCTTCACCCCCAACCTTGGTGTGAGTGGGAATTTCATCTGGTCTTAATGTCCGTCACCGCCAACCAAGAACCCATTTTGTGCCTATTTGTACGCTCATAACATTACTGCTGTCATCAACATAGCATATATTGCTGGCAATATGTTGACGACGCTAAGCTTGTGTTAGCATCGATTTTGACGACGGGATTGCATTAAACAGTAGAAAATGTGTACTTCCTGCAGTTGCGACTACGCTACGCACTACAATGATGTGCCGGATCTATACCCATAGTGGCAACACAGTCGTTACAAAAAATGTGCTCGTGTCGTCGTCACCGTATGGTCACTGGGTCAGTATTATCATAAGACCCTGTTGTTCTTCTTATTACACAAAATCAAATTTTTCAAGGTCCAAAGGGCTGTTGACGAAAATTTTCACAGGGACCACAATGTCGGTTAAAAAGTGTACAAGCTGGAGACTACTATTGTGTAACACACTAAATCGACTAAAAGACCTTTCGTCAATCTCTTGAATGTACATTGTATGACATATTAGTGACTGGTCAAAATATTTCTACAAAACAAGAGTCCAAGTGTTATCCTTTTCATTCATCGTATACATTTTCGTAAAAATGAGTTCCATTCAACTCATTATCAATGTTGTAAACAAACCCATTAATGAGAACCTTTTTCAAATCACTTTTATGGTGGAAATCATCGTAGTCACCACCATCTTTCAAGAAATGTAAATCTTGTTCATCAAACCTAGCTTCTGCATTACCACGATGTAAGTTCAAAATCTCTTGAATGATATCGTTCGTGTAGTGACTAATTGCTTTTGGTATACGAGCGAATAAATTCTTGTTTTGTTCGCATATTGCCACATCGTTATCATCTGGCTGATCTCCCTCATCATACTCGCCTTGATCGATGGTAAGCTTGTCAAGACATTTGAAGTTCTTTGAGTTTTCAATTTGATGGAAATCCCATATGCTCTTCCAGATTGGGAATGAAAGTTGGTCAATTTGGGTCAACAATGAAGACGATGCAATGAATCGTTTGTTTAAATTGGATGCAATTGCAGCAAGTAGATGTGAAGCATTCATATCTTTGTACCGGTGACTATCTTCATCGAAATACTTGTGTTGGAAAATGAAATGGTCCAACTTGTCCAAGTAAATCTCGCAATATTTACATTTGCACCCATTCCAAATCACAGTGTTCATGTATTGCTCATAACAAGTGAATGTATGGAGCAAATTGGGTAGATCGAGAATAAAATGTGATGTTGACTTGCTTGATTTCGTGATGAGTTTTGGCAAAATGGTGGTGTATAACTCATAACGACGATGATAATTTCCTTCAAAACCATCAGGAAAATTTCCCAACTGTGGCACGCTATGCTTGACAGAAAGGTAAGATAAAGTTTCAATGTAAGAATTTATGAAGTTGAACATTGTCAAGTCGTACGACTCGTTGATTTCATGGGTTGGAAACATCGAGCCTTGAAGAACTGAAAGTTTCCTCAACTTGGGTAATTGCAGAGGTACTGCATCGAAACAATCAAAAATGTAGTCCCCAACTTTGTCAACGTTTGGGAAAGGTGAAACAACCTCCAAGGCTTTTATATTGTTCCATTGGATTAAGTGTATAAGGCTGATGGTATCCTCCAATGAAGATGGGTGAAAAACAAGTCGAAACTTTTCTAGTTTCGGAAAATACACCTTGTTGGGAAATACATTGCTTCTGATCCATTTCCAATATTTTTCCCACTCAAGTGGTAATATCAATTCAGTTAAATTGTGTGCCATGCTTGACAAATTGTCAATTTTTTGGTTATTTCCGACGAGTAAATGCTCAACATCATCCTCTAGAGTATCGAGATCATCTGCAACAACTGTTTTGAGTTTCAAGTGTGATAGATCTACCTTAGATCTTATCTCCTTATTGTCGATGTAGAAAACATCCAACTTTTTAAATTGCTTTGCTAAACTCTGCACCGATGAAATCACATCATCGCTGAAGTCATCTCCCACAACATGCACTTCCTTCACATACCCGAAAAGTTCGGCATTAACCTGAAGCGCTTGAATCAATACAAGTACTCTTGCGTGTATCATCTTCATATTCAAATCCTCTTTAAGACTATTGTCAAATCCATAAATCACCAGACGTGAACTGTCCTGAAAGTCAACTTCTCGTCGATGGTCAGATTTTGTTTCTTTCAAACGTAATGGAGCATACTGTGATATTACAATCTTTGAGTATAATTGGGCAAGGCAAGGGTGATAAAATTCAAAATTTGTGGTAGCAAGGTTGATTAGTGATTGTTGTGGCAAAAACTTTAAAATGTTTTGTAGAACCTTTGGCGGTAAGGAGAGGAGCAGTGGTAGTTGTGAAGGTTCAACCATGATCGGATATCCAAGGTATATATTGGAGGGTTCTTCAACACCGAAAATGGTTCTGTTTCTGCGCTGAAAGAAATCACAAGGTTTCCATACCCAACAGAATTTTGTTTCTGTATCATACAAAACGAAAAATCACGTGCTTTGGGAAAACATTGTAAATCTTCTATAGATCCCTCCCAACCATTGTCCTGGCTTTTGGGTCCCCAAATCGAGTGAGCAAAGAAGCCTACAGGTTGTGAATAATACGACTAGAATCGGCTAATTGAGACTTGCTTTACCTTTTAAAGCTATCGTCAGCAGCACCTTTGCACATCACTTGCCACGTCATTGGATCTTCACCTCTGGCTGCTACTCAACCAGCCACGACCATACTAACGCATGTTTAGGGTAACATTCTTGTAGGTTCGTATTCAATTCAGCGGGGGATTGTATATGGGTAATGCGCTTATACATTTGGACTGGTTCTTAGCGCTACACAACGCAATGTTATTCTTGGACCGTCAATCCAATTGAAACAAATAGAGTCCATGTGAATCAAAAATTGGGCATCCCCACTTCCATTAAAACAAATGGAAAACACCTGTTGCGGAAAAAAACGGAGATAGCAAAACTTTAGTAGAGATTATTTAGCTAATTCCGCCGTACGGCACTAGTTTTTCCGTATTCAATTTGGTGAGCAAATTACCCATTTGAGTAGTAAAAGTGTCATTACTCAGCAAGCACATTGAAGAGAGGGGCGAAGGGCATGTATGTTTATATTTAGAATAGGGGACTTACCTTGTTAGCTCCACGGAACCATTTTCTATAGAACTGGTTGACTTGCAAATAACTGAGACAGGGTTCCCCACTCGATGAAAACAAAAAGGGATACAAGAAGTAGAGAAAAGTCAATCCCTTGTATCTGAACCGAGCTTCTATTGACGTTTCCTACCCCTTTGGCTATAGTGCCGTTGAGCATACAATGCTATTGATGCCAATTCCGTATTAGCAAATCGCATCATTACAAATAAATCCCGATCTCGAACAAGTCTATGGTGAGGCATGCGTCGTTATTAATAAGCAGGGTAACTTCTTTAGGGCTACACAACTCCGGTCATGCATTTTCGTCATACTCACTTTTTTAAGTTTGGGATCTTTGTGCGTGCAGCTCTCTTCTTTTATTGGTTGGTGAAGTGATCGGATTTATTACATATCAATCCCGATTTTGTGATTACATGAGATACAAGTTCATGAATTACTAATCTAATACAAGTGTGATCCCTCTAAATCTTGCACATATAAACGCAGTCAGTCCCGATAGGTTGGCAAAATCTTCCCCTTCAATCACTCTTTTTTTTTTTCACTGTCTTGTCTTTGTCTACGCAATAGTCAGTATTATCGATTGCATAATATTATTATTATATATCGCATTTGTCAAGCGGATATAATTTTATAACGTTTATTATATCAAAACTGGGGTAAAAGATTTTCTTTTATAAAGAACAGACAAATCCTCAAAAGGTAATATAACAGGCTAACCGTGAGAGTCGAACAATGAATCAACTAGAAGAGATAGTTGCAGCGTCTTCTGCACCTCGTGAAGGTGCCATAACTTACTTACAGAGCTCGACCACAAGCTCTACCCAAACAGATTCCTCAACCCACCTCAACACGTCTTCTGAGGAGAAAACTGAAAAACAGAATCTTTCATTTCCAGACCGCCTTGAAGATCAAGAGGCCAGTGTTGAACATCAACCACACGCCGTTTACGACTACACAAGGAATGGTGACGAGTTATCAAGGTCAGAATTGAATGCCCAATTATCGCGAGAGCTTTCCAGAAGAATTACCAACACAGGATCGTTCCTATTGCAAGATCATGCCGATATGGACCTCTCCATGGGGGAGAATATTCCCTTCCCACCAAAATTGCCCGATAGAACTCCATATTGTGTCGCATTCAATGGATTGGATGACCCTTATCATCCACACAATCTCTCATTTTACAAAAAGATGTTGTACAGTGCTTCAGTTGCAATGGCAGCACTTTCATTTTCAATGGGTTCATCTATGTTTTCCCAGGGTAATAAAGAAGTTATGCAACTTTATCATATTGGAGAGTCAGTTGTCGCTTTGGGTACTTCACTATTTGTGTTCGGTTTCTCTGCAGGGCCAGTTATTCATGGTCCCTTAAGTGAATTGTTTGGTAGAAAGCCAATAATGGTGATTTCATGTTTTGGTTACGTTTGTTTTCTGTTTGGCTCTGCTACTTCCAAAGACTTGCACACATTGATGTTGTGTCGATTCTTTTCAGGGTTTACAGGGAGTGCACCATTTGTGGTTGGTCCTGCAGTTATGGTTGATTTGTTTAGAGCAAGAGTAAGAGGAATAGCAATGTCGGTGTTTGTGAGTGTATTGTTTGGTGGCCCTATGATTGCTCCTGTATTGGGCGGTTTCATTGTCAAGAATCCAAGTATGGGCTGGAGATGGACCTTGTATATGTCGGGGATTATTGGTTGCGTTTCTTTGGTAATGAATGCCTTTTTTTTGCAAGAGACTCATCACCCGGTATTACTAGTGAGGAAGGCTGAATTATTGAGAAGAAACACAGGTAATTGGGGCATATTCGCCGCACACGAAGAAGTCTCCCTAAGTTTGAGTGAGATTGTGAGAAACAACATTATGAGACCATTAAAGTTGCTATTCACTGAGCCAATTATTTTCCTCGTCAGTGTGTACAATGCGTTTGTTTATGGCATGCTTTATGCGTTTTTGACGGTTATTCCATTAGTGTTTTCAGGTCGGTACCATTGGTCACAAGGAGTTGGCGAGTTGCCATATGTGTCCATGTTTTTGGGGGTTTGTTTTGGGGGTCTTATTATTGTGTATTTCGAAAATATGTTGAATAAGAGGATGGATGCTACGGGATTAAACCCATCTCCGGAGGCAAGACTACCACCAGTCATGGTTGGAGGAGCTACTTTTGTAATTGGAATGTTTTTGTTGGGCTGGACAGGTGACTATGCCGAGCATATACATTGGATCGTTCCCGTCATTGGAGCTTTTATTGTTGGTATTGGTTTAATGTTAATATTCTTGCCTACTATGAATTACATTATTGATTGTTATCTATACATTGCTGCTACAGCTTTAGCCGGTAACACATTTCTTAGGTCTTCATTTGGTGCTGCCTTTCCTTTGTTTACTACACAAATGTTCAACAACTTGACCATCAAGTGGGCAGCAACTTTACTAGGTGGTTTGGGAGCATTGATGATGCCTTTGCCGTTCATCTTCTACAAATACGGTGCTACAATTAGAAGCAAATCAAAGCATGCGATGCATTAGATCTCACAATCTACCTCCCATAAAGTTCTTAGATACAAACTCAGCAATAGATGTGCATATGAAAAACTACTGTAATTGAAACCCACGTTTTTGTTCATGGGCGGAGATAAGTAGATATTACCGACTCTCATTCATCATCACTCATCAGTTTCACAAAACTAAAGAAAATGCAATGGGCCAAAGGCACAGCCTAATATAGTTTTTTTAGTAATTTGACTTACTAATATCGGACGGAGTTAATTTTTCCGAATTTGGCAATTCCGAAACGGGAAAAATAAAAATAGTCAAACAAGCAAAACATACACAAACAATGTGAAAATTGGGATGTGTTTAGCATTTCGGTTGTAAAATGACATATCAGCCTGTGATTGAATCCTCTGCTTTCGCAGGTCCATCTTTGAATTGTACGAGTGTGTACCCTTTAAGGGGACAACGGCTTATTTTTCTTTTTTTTTTAGGGAGCATTACATTGCTGCACTAAATTTAGATCTGGCATCGTATTTTCTCAATGCCTTGCGATACAAAATCACTGTTGCATCCTGACAAAGTTAGTAAAAGTTATTGAATTCTATCAAGATCCATCTTGAATGTGTCTACAGCTCGAGAGATGCTACATCTTATATAGTTCTAAGGAAGGGTTTGCCAAGCAAATTTACAGTTACCAAATTCGTATCTGCCTCGCAAAACAAGAAGAAAAAAAAATGAAAAGAATTAAGTTTTGATGACCGGATTTATTATAATGATCAGCACCGATGCAATCGTGTAACGCCAGCAAAAAGAACAATTTGAAAGAAAGAAAACATGTGTAATGCTGATTGGTCTTTGATGTACGGTCACCCCCCTTTCCTAAAAGACGTGTCTTTTTTAATCCCGATAACTTCAACTAATTTAGTGGCATCGGAATTATATTTCAAAATAAATCCATTGTTCTTATAAAGGCTTAAAAATGTGAAGTTCTTTTTTATTTTTCCTTCTTGTATCGACTCTGTGAAACCTTTAAGAAAAAAATTTTCTTTTTAAAGCAACAGCAATCTGCAAGTTATCTATAAATACGCTGAGATCCCCTTTTACCTGAAGAACAGTTGTTTTCAACTACCTTTTTGAATTATAATTGGTTGTTGTTTGCTACTTTATACCAAAAGTCACTGAAGCAAATTTTTTGCTATCAACAAATACTATACTTTTACATTACCAATTAGTCGCCAAATACCCCTAAGAGCAATACAATGCCTATAGTTCCTGTTTCGTTGAATGATACGATACCTGGCCAACAAGAAAGTTCGCCACAGAATGCACATATACAAAGTCAAGACATAGAAGAGTTGCCCCACCCACAAACAGTCGACCGTGATGCACCATACCCTGAAAGACATCATGACTCAACTGGATCTAATCTTTCCTCAATTAAAACCAATACAGAAAATGAGGATGAAAGTTCAGAACTAAAACCATTTCAGGGCCATGATATAGAAAAGGGAAATCCAAAAGAAGCCAATCCAGAGTCAGATTACGTCTACCCAAGAGAAGGTGATGAATTAAGCAGACATGAAACAAACCCACAGTTATCAAGAGAACTTTCACGAAAAATTACCAATACAGGATCGTTCCTATTACAAGATCACGACAATGAGCACCTTTCCATGGGTGAAAATATTCCATTGCCGCCAATGTTGCCAGACAGAACACCATATTGTGTAGCATTCAATGGGTTAAATGATCCTTATCACCCTCATAATTATCCACTTTGGAAGAAGCTATTATACAGTGCATCAGTAGCCATGGCCGCTTTGTCCTTGTCTATGGGATCAGCCATGTTTTCTCAAGGAAGTCGTGATTTGCAAGAAATTTACCATATTGGGACATCGGTTGCAGCTTTAGCAACTTCGTTGTTTGTGTTTGGGTTTGCTGCTGGTCCTGTTGTGTATGGTCCCATGTCGGAATTATTCGGAAGAAAACCAGTCATGGTTATTTCATGTCTTGGGTATGTCAGTTTTCAATTTGGATGTGCTGCTGCAAAAGACTTGCAAACCATCATGTTGTGTCGTTTCTTTTCTGGATTAGTGGGGAGTGCACCTTTAGTGGTTGCACCAGCAGTAATGGTTGACTTGTTCAAGGCAAGAGTAAGAGGCCTGGCAATTTCCGTATTTGCAAGTGTGTTGTTTGGTGGACCTATGTTGGCCCCAATTTTGGGTGGTTTCATTGTCAAGAATCAAAGCTTGGGTTGGAGATGGACGTCTTACATGTCTGCTATCATTGGTTGTTTGGCTTTGTTTATGAACACATTTTTTTTACAAGAGACTCATCATCCTGTCTTGTTGATGAGAAAAGCCGAGTTATTGAGAAGAAAAACTGGTAATTGGGGTATTTTTGCTCCTCATGAAGAAGTATCCTTGAATTTGAATGAGATTGTCAGAAACAACATCATGAGACCATTGAGATTGTTGTTTACAGAACCAATCATTTTCCTTGTCAGTATTTATAATGCCTTCATTTATGGTATGCTTTATGCATTCTTGACAGTTGTCCCACTCATCTTCTCTGGTCGTTACTATTGGTCTCAAGGTGTAGCCGAATTGCCATATTTGTCTATGTTGCTTGGTGTATTTTCCGGTGGAATTACAATTGTGTACTTTGAGATGCTATTGAATAAGAAAGTGGATGCTGGGTTAAAGCCAACCCCTGAAGCTAGATTACCACCAATCATGATTGGTGGGTTTACTTTTGTTATTGGTATCTTTTGGCTCGGGTGGACTGGTGATTATGCTGAGCATGTGCACTGGATTGTGCCCGTCATTGGTGCATTCTTTGTTGGCAATGGGTTAATGTTGATCTTTTTACCCACTATGAACTATATTATCGATTGTTATTTATATGTTGCTGCATCTGCATTGGCAGGAAACACTTTCCTCAGATCTGGATTCGGTGCTGCTTTCCCACTTTTCACCACTCAAATGTTTAACAACTTGACCATCAAATGGGCTGCCACATTGTTGGGTTGCTTAGGTGCATTAATGATTCCAGTGCCATTTTTGTTTTACAAATATGGAGGATACATTAGAAGCAAGTCAAAGTTTGCCATGAAGTAGGTGATATTAAAATTAGACAAATGAGGTGTTTATTATAGATAGAGTATTAAAGCGTATAGTTTTAGGGAATTTAAAGCTTAATCTTGATAATCGTGTAATTTGAGTAGATTCAGCCGAGCTCAATGTACTTGGAAGTGAAAGATGAATTGCAGTGGGACTCAATCTAGAACCCCTATTGGTAAGGTTTATACAGCCATACTATAGAACAAATGCATACTTCGAGCTAGCCCTCACTTTCTTACCAAAAAAATAGAATAAAAACGGGACTGGTATCATGGCCGCCCCTAAACAACCCAACAATGTAGCAGCCCATTGAATCTTCATATTAACGAACATCTGCCTAGCAAAAAGGGGGAAAGCTGCACCAAAAGCTGACCTTAGGAACGTGTTTGCTGCCAAGGCAGAAGCAGCATACAATAGGTAGCAGTCAATGATGTAGTTGAAACAGGGCAAAAAAATCAACATTAATCCATTCCCAACAAAGAACGCGCCAATAGTGGGCACTATCCAATGAACCTTGTTACCGTAAGCTCCACCCCATCCAAGCCAAAACATACCAATCGTGAAAGTAACTGAGCCAAGCATCATTGGCGGCAACCTTTCCTCTGGAACCGGTTTACCATCGTTCTCGTCCATAACTTGATTGTATCGTCTTTCACCCCAAATTACAATCAATCCACCAACGAGTGTTCCCAAAAGCATCGATATGTAAGGTAATTGGCCCACACCTTGAGACCAACCATACTTGCCAATAAAGATCAAGGGGACCGCCGTGAGAAGCAAGTACAAGATACCATAAATAAAAGCATTGTATAACGAAACCAAGAATAAGATGGGCTCGGTGAATAACATCTTCAATGGACGAGTAATGTTGTTTTCGGCAATTTCTTTGATACTCAAGGAAACTTCATCGTGTGGAGCATAGATTCCCCAATTGCCGGTTCTCCTTCTCAACTCCTCGGCTCTTCTAGCAAGAATGATCGGATGATGGGTTTCTTCCAAGCAGAATATACTCATGACAAACGACAAAGCACCTACAATGCCACAAAAGTATGAGGTCCATCTCCATCCCAAAGATGAGTTTTTTACAGTAAATCCACCAAGAATTGGGGCAAGCATGGGTCCACCAAACAAAACCATAGCAAAAAGTGTAATCGCAGTGCCTCTTGTTCTTGCACCAAACATATCAGCCATAATAGCTGGCGCAACAACCAACGGCGCGGCACCAATGAACCCAGCAAAGAATCGACACAACATAACCGTTTGAACATCTTTAGCAGTAGCTACAGCAAAGCTAAATAATGTGTATCCTAAAGAGCTGGGAATCAAAATCATTTTTCTTCCAAATAACTCCGACAATGGACCGTAAATGACTGGTCCTGAAGCAAACCCGAAAACGAATAGTGATGTGCTTAGAGTAGCAACAGTCCATCCGATGTGGTAAACCTGCATCAAGTCTGTTGCAGCTCCAGCAAACATGGCTGATCCAATGCTAATACAAAATGCAGTCAATCCCGCTGTGCATGTATATAGAAGCTTTGTGGAAAACTTCCAATTCTTGGGGTTACCAGGATCGTCTTCACCATCAAATTCTACAACGTAGGGATCTCTTGTGCCTAGATGTTTCGGGTATGGTCTACCCCCGCCCATAGGTGGCAACGGTGTGGATAACCTTGTAGCTTGACGGATTAAATTGTCATAATCTGCCGTCAATCGTGATACTCTTCTCGACAATGCTATATTTGAGTCATACTCTTCTTCGGGATTAATGATTTGACTTTGAGAGTGTTGTGGTTGTTCGAGATCTTGGCCAACAAACGCCTGTACTGGAGCCTCTTCTACTTTTGGCTCCTCTCTTAGATCAGTATAGCTTTCGCTGCTCGTGGATCTATCATCTCCTTCCTCTCTTGCATTCATGGTTGGAAAAAACCGTGAAGAGTCTTGAGGGAAGCAAAACGTGAGTAAAGTTGTAAATTCAATGCAATGGGACCACTCCCCCTTTAATATAGTAGCGGAGGGATTTACTCATAACCAGTTGCTTTAGAGAACCGGGTCATTCTTGCTCATCGGCAATAGACATAGAAGCCATTTCGCATAAATCCGCCCCACACAGGTATACATATATCACCGCATTTGTTCTCAATAGTAAGATAACCAAGCAAAAAGGTGGTTGTCAGTCATACCCTATTGTCTTTTCTCTGCTCGAACCAATCACAATCTGTGTCTTGTTTGCTTTTTTTTTTTTTTACGGTTTTTGCGGGTTCCAGATATTCCTGTAAATAGGAACCAACTTTTCTTGGTTTTTGGTGGTTCTTTTTTTTTTTTGGAACTGGTGCACAAACCATAACCATAACCATAACCAGTACTTTGACCACCGTTGAAAACGAGAATTACAATTGGTGAATAAGAAATAGTGAGGGTCTTACAATAACAGTGTACAGGAATAACGTGGATTTGTCTGGAACAATAAAATGTGACGAATGAAGAATTCAGTAAGAATAGGTAACGAGAATGCATGTAACGTAAAGAGCCGTTTGCAACTTGAATTGACTATCTAGAGCTCCTTCCGAGAGTGACAAAATCCCCAGTTTTAAGCTCATTCTCAAGCCGAAAGCCAATTATGTCACACAATTGGCTCTATGAGTCTCCTCTTTGTACATTCCATCTACTTTGGATGGCAACTCTGGTTAATGCTAATTCTTAGTTTAGTGGGTCAAGATGTATGTCGGGTGTAAAATTGTAGATTCTCGGATTTAGATATTGCGACAACAACCACAATTTGAGTGATAACTCCGTTTCTAGCTCCAGACTCTGTGTCACAAAACTCAAAGATCGAACACGATATTCTCTACGTATCATTAATCTTTCCTGAGACTTTGTTTGCGGTATTATGTCCATCACATTTACAAACTACTGTGCCCGTGGAACATCCGCTTACCCTGTAATGCTATTTATAGACACATCTCCTGCAAGCTACTAAATAACCGTTTCTTTGCATTATGCATTCACTAAATTAGGATTGTTGACATTTTGGCTTTTTTAGGGTGTCCAACCGAAACGATTCTCGGGAGACGGACTTGGCAGAATCTAATCTACCTTTGGGGCTGTTACAAATTGGGTGACACTGCTCCAAACCGGAAATGGTACAGCAAGTATCCTAGGACATATCGGGGTATATTTTGTGGTTTGACCATGTAATAATCTGTTTTGAAACAAAATGAACAAAAAAAAAAAACTTTCCGAGTTTTGAGGACACAAAAAGAGCGGCCAAGTAGTGTTGCAAATTGTTTTTTCTTGACATTGTTCGAAGAATATAAGCAACAGAAGCAATGAAATTGACAGCACTAAGATTTTCTTTTACTGGGAGGTACAATTACCTTTTGTCAACCACATGACAGTGTTCTAACATTTTGTTTGGTGTTGTGGAACCTATGATATTGATTGGTTTAAGTGGCCCATGTCCTATACGACTGTTGCTTCTACCAAGATAAATAATCTTTGCAGAAACGTGAGTTGCCTTTATTTTGACAAGGTGCCTTCATATTGAATGTGGGATTTCAACTGGCTTGTGATATTCAGCATTGTCATCACAATGACTTTTTCAAAAGACAATTGGCCCTTAATTTGGGGAATATGTCCCGGTCCCAACGGTCCTTTGGGTGTGTTCCTTTTGATACAACTATGTTACAACTACATATTCCAGACTTCCGAACTTTCATAATCATATTGTCCTAAAAAATGCTGTGATGTTACAGCGCAAAGAAATCTAATGCGCTCCGATGAATTGAAATTCGATTGCGATGCGATGAAGAGATTACATATAAGCGAAAGCTTACTGTTCGACATTATTCACAATATGGCCAAGTTTGCTAAGTTGTGCTACGTCAAAACAGTAGCCACTGATATTGAAATGAGTGACTTCTAGACGATAAACAAAAATAAAGTTTAGCTGCGAAACTTTAAAAGTGAGGCTGCATAATATCGTACGACTTTGCATAATATTTTAGTAATCGGATTTATCAGCGTGTGCTGTTCCTATGTATCCGTTCTATTGCTATATAAATAGAAGAGACTACAACAACGTAACCTGACAGCACATCAGAGTCGCTTATTTTCTATTCCCTCTACTTTGTATACGTGACAGAGATCGACGAGATTATATTGTTACCCTATCAGAAAAAGGTCATTGTCTCATAATACAAAACCTAAACCATTCCATAATCCAATAACCACAACCTATTCAAATTACCTCCCAAATGTCGGTAAAGTCTGAATCGTCAAACGACAATGGAAGTACTACTTCAGGTGCCGAACCTGTTCAATTTTCAACGTCGCCACAACAACGCTCTGAATCACCAGTAGCGCACCAATCGACTCCAGTGACAGATGAAGGATCAGAAAACGACAATCAACAACAAGAGATGGGGGTGAATTCAGAAGAATCATCCATCAAATCTACCTCAGAAGAAGAGGATGATGTACCGCAACCATTTCAAGGCATTGATTTGGAACAAGGTGACCCCAAGACTAGAGTGGTTGATACAGCTCTTGATCAAGATTACCCTATAGAAGGTGATGAGTTGACACGGTTGGAAACAAACACGCAATTGTCAAGAGATCTTTCACGTATGATTACCAACACAGCCGACCTTCTAGATCAAGACTATGGTGAGAAAATTTCTCTTTCCATGGGTGAAAATATACCATTCCCGCCAATGCTTCCAGATAGAAACCCCTACTGTGTTGCATTCAATGGTGTTGACGACCCATACCATCCGCACAACTATCCCGTTCGTAGAAAGATTATTTATTGCATATCAGTGGGTTTGGCATCTTTGTCGGTCGCCATGGGTTCGGCTATGTTTTCGCAGGGCACTAATGAATTGAAAGAGATTTACCATATCGGGACATCGGTTGCAGCCTTAGCAACTTCGTTGTTTGTGTTTGGGTTTGCTGCTGGTCCTGTTGTGTATGGTCCCATGTCGGAGTTGTTCGGAAGAAAGCCAATCATGGTTATTTCATGTCTTGGATACGTTAGTTTCCTGTTTGGTGTTGCTACAGCAAAAGACTTGCAAACCATCATGTTGTGTCGTTTCTTTGCAGGATTGGTGGGGAGTGCACCTTTAGTGGTTGCACCAGCAGTAATGGTTGACATGTTCAAAGCAAGTGTTAGGGGTCTCGCTGTTGCTGTGTTTGCTTGTATCTTATTCGGAGGTCCCATGGTTGCCCCCATGTTAGGTGGATTTGTTGTTAAGAACGAGCATATGGGATATCGTTGGACATCATACATTTCAGCATTTATTGGTTGTTTGGCTCTATTCTGCTGTACATTTTTGTTGCAAGAAACTCACCATCCAGTTTTGCTAGTGAGAAAAGCGGAGTTGTTGAGAAGAAAGACTGGTAACTGGGGTATTTTTGCTCCCCACGAAGAAGTGTCTCTAAGCTTGAGTGAAATTGCCAGAAACAACATAGCAAGACCATTGAAGTTGCTTTTCACTGAGCCAATTGTTTTTCTCATCAGTGTTTACAATGCCTTTATATACGGCATGCTTTATGCGTTCTTGACAGTTATCCCATTAATATTTGGAGGTAGGTACCGTTGGTCGCAAGGTGTTAGTGAGTTGCCATATTTGTCTATGTTGCTTGGTGTATTGTCTGGTGGAATCATCATCATTTGGTTTGAGAAAACTTACAATCGTAAGCTTTTTGAACACGGCAACAAGCCAACGCCAGAGTCAAGATTACCACCGATCATGATTGGTGGGTTTACTTTTGTTATTGGTATCTTTTGGCTCGGGTGGACTGGTGATTATGCTGAGCATGTGCACTGGATTGTGCCCGTCATTGGTGCATTCTTTGTTGGCAATGGGTTAATGTTGATCTTTTTACCCACTATGAACTATATTATCGATTGTTATTTATATGTTGCTGCATCTGCATTGGCAGGAAACACTTTTATCAGGTCTGGTTTTGGTGCTGCTTTCCCACTTTTCACCACTCAAATGTTTACTAACTTGACCATTAAGTGGGCCGCCACATTGTTGGGTTGCTTAGGTGCATTAATGATTCCAGTACCATTTTTGTTTTATCGATACGGTGCTTATATCAGAAACAAGTCAAAGTATGCCATGAAGTAAGTCGTGTGTAAATAATGTGAGTATATTTAATTAGTTTAATTGTAGAATAAAGCTTTTGTAGAATTACACAAAGTTAAACTTTTTCGTGCCGATGTTCTCGGCCGGATCTCGGGAAGGGAAATCGCTATGAACATTCCGAAAGTTGATCAAATTGAGCATCATAATACTCTGTGAATCAGGGTCATCGGCGGTTCTGTTTTTTGTAGTCAGCCATGCTGACATCAAACTGGCAGAGGTGTAATGAAAGTATAGCAAAGCTCATGAAATGGAGGTCCAATATGAAGTGGCACTACCCAAAGAATTTCGACAATTGATAAGGGTTATTTCAAGCTCATACTGACGTTGGTCAGGAGGAGTATATTTTCAATGATTGCCTAAACCTCCTTCGGTCTGAAGGTCAGAGATAGACTTCTTTATTTTTCTTCATTATGCCCTTTCTCATAGCTTCCACCAAAGTAAAAAACACCTTTTCCCAAATTTGTTGCAAAATTTGAAAAATATGGTGTGCATCGAAATAAAATTAATTACAGGGCTAAAACAAAGTGCATCGATGGGTATTGAATGAAAAACTCTTTACCAATGGAGTGCTCTTTTGCGTGGCAAAAATCATATCCTTTTAAAACCTGCCGCACACAAATTTTTCTGCATTAGGAGATAAGGTTACCACTTCGAAAAGCGAGTTGGAGCTATGGCAGTTGAACCTATCAATTTAGTAACACTCCAGAATGTTGTGTTTATAGAGTTATGTGGACTACCATTGACCTGGTGACGTAGGACAGCACAAATCTTTGCACCATCTTCCTGACTAGTGAAGCATTGAAGTGAGAACGACTATAGTAACACCTTACTCCGGGTCCCTTATTTTACTGGGATATACATGCTTACTTTTGTTATGCAGATTCCCTCATTTCACTGATCAGAAACTGTTATCAGCATTCACGCTTATATGGAACAAAAGAAAGGCTGAGTGGGACTCCGGTAGAAACTTACACAAAAGCTAAGTTTTCAGCCCCTCTCTTGTGAACAAGACTTTTAATTCCGTGTGAAAATAGAACCCCTCATGATAACTCCGATAATATGCCCAAAAGAAAATCACACTCGAGAAAAAGCTCTTCCCCACCACTGGTATTAGATCATATTAAAAGAGAGAGATGAAATTCCAGTCATTAATAGTTAAGTGGGAAGTGTTGGTACAGGTTGTGCCTGATCCTCCTCAACCCGACGCCAAATACGGCAAATTCTTAAAGCTAGGAAATAGTTTCCCTGTTGGTTTCCTCCAGCCACCTCGTCACAGAGACGAGTAGTCAAACATACTTGTACTTGTAGCAGTTGATGCATTATTTACCGAGGTTGCTTCAAAAAAGAACTCTTTTCAATGATTGGTGGGGATTATTTCTCCAATGTTTCTTTGCGCTGGCTAAAAAGAGCAAATCTTTTTCTGTTGACAAAACAATAGAATATCACACAAAACCGGCAATTGTGCTCAATTGGGAAATGCGAACTCTTTTTGAGAAGGGAAGAAATATGTCGGTGAGTTTAAATACAGTATCATAACCCAAATATAACCGACTTAATTAATGTGTAGGTGCACTAAAACAATGCTTCACTATATATTGGAGCAATCAAGTCAACTCACATGAATTTTTTTTCAAAACTCTATTTTAATTCATTTTGAATCTTACTGTATATATAAATTGGAGGCATTCTGCACTGCATTTTATACAAAATCCATCGCAAGCTAGTGCTCCACAATTAGCAAAATGAGTGCACCAAACGAAGGAGAGAGGCTTTCTATCAACAGCAGTCCCTCGATTAATTCACTGAAAGAAGAGCCAAAGGAGGAAGAGGTTCCAGTTCAAGATTTTGTTGGTCAGAATGTAGAAGCACACAGAACTCGCAGTCGAGCTGAAGAAAACTATCCCAACCTTGACGAAGATTTTGGATACGAAGCGGACATCGCGTTGTCGAGGAAGGCTTCAAGATTAACAACCGATTATGACAATTTAATCCGTCAAGCTACAAATACTTCCAGACCTTTGCCACCAATGGGGGGCGGAAGGCCGTATCCGAGAGAGTTGGGAAGCAGAGACCCATTCGTTGTCCAATTCGATGGTGAGGACGACCCGGAACATCCGAAGAATTGGAGACTTAGAACGAAGCTTTTCTATACGACAACAGTTGGTTTGAGTGCTTTTTGTGTCAGTATTGGATCAGCTTTGTTTGCTGAAGCTTCTCAAGACTTGATGCAAGTTTTCCACATAGGGTGGACGGTTGCAACTTTGGGTACTTCATTGTTTGTTTTTGGATTTGCTGCTGGGCCAGTCATTTACGGTCCATTGTCGGAGTTATTTGGAAGAAAAATGATTTTGATTCCCAGCTCTTTAGGATACACATTATTTTGCTTTGCTGTAGCTACTGCCAAAGATGTTCAAACGGTTATGTTGTGTCGATTCTTTGCTGGGTTCATTGGTGCCGCACCATTAGTTGTGGCTCCTGCAGTGATGGCTGATATGTTTGGTGCAAGAACAAGAGGCACTGCGATTACACTTTTTGCTATGGTTTTGTTTGGTGGACCCATGCTTGCCCCAATTCTTGGTGGATTTACTGTAAAAAACTCATCTTTGGGATGGAGATGGACCTCATACTTTTGTGGCATTGTAGGTGCTTTGTCGTTTGTCATGAGTATATTCTGCTTGGAAGAAACCCATCATCCGATCATTCTTGCTAGAAGAGCCGAGGAGTTGAGAAGGAGAACCGGTAATTGGGGAATCTATGCTCCACACGATGAAGTTTCCTTGAGTATCAAAGAAATTGCCGAAAACAACATTACTCGTCCATTGAAGATGTTATTCACCGAACCCATTTTGTTTTTGGTCACTTTGTACAACGCTTTCATCTACGGTATGTTGTATTTGTTCTTAACAGCAGTCCCCTTGATCTTTATTGGTAAGTATGGTTGGTCTCAAGGTGTGGGTGAGTTGCCGTACATATCGATGCTTTTGGGAACACTTCTGGGAGGAGTGATTGTAATTTTGGGAGAGAAGAGGTACAATCTGGTAATGGATAAAAACAATGGTAAACCAATTCCAGAGGAAAGGTTGCCGCCAATGATGCTTGGAGGAGTTACGTTTACAGGTGGTATGTTTTGGCTTGGTTGGAGTGGAGCTTTCGGCGACAAAGTACATTGGATAGTGCCCACTATTGGCGCGTTCTTTGTTGGGAATGGATTAATGTTGATTTTCTTGCCCTGTTTCAACTACATCATTGACTGCTACCTATTGTATGCTGCTTCTGCATTGGCTGGTAACACTTTTCTTAGATCAGCTTTTGGTGCAGCTTTCCCCCTTTTTGCCAGGCAGATGTTCGTTAATATGAAAATTCAATGGGCTAGTACTTTATTAGGGTGTTTGGGTGCCATAATGATACCAGTACCATTTTTGTTCTACATCTATGGAAGAAGAGTTAGGGCAAGCTCAAAATATGCGTTTGTATTGGAGTGAATAGGACTATAGTAATTAATTAGAGTTATGCGTTTTGATCATTGATTTCTGCAAGGTTCTTTGAAAAATGTTTAATCCGCGATTTTGAAAATCACCTAGTGATCTCATTGTCTACAAATGCAGATCCGAACACTCACCACCACAGCTCTTCGACTAGCTAAACAATCACCACCAACAGCTAGCACAAAATACCTAGGACGCCCATCGAACAATCTCTCTGCAGGGCTTGTGGGGTTGGCAAATGTTGGAAAATCGACATTCTTCCAAGCCATTACAAAGTCTTCATTAGGTAATCCTGCGAACTACCCTTATGCCACGATTGAACCGGAGAAATCCATCGTTCAAGTACCTTCTAGGAAATTAGATCATTATCAACGCATTTATAAATCACAAAAGAAAGTTCCCACTAACTTAACTGTGTGGGACATTGCAGGTTTAACGAGGAACTCCAGTTCTGGTGCAGGATTGGGAAACAAATTTTTAAACGATATCCGTCAAGTTGATGGAATACTACAGATTATTCGTGGGTTTATGGATGACGAGATTATACATATTGAAGAGAATAAAGTTGACCCTGTTCGAGATTTAGTTATCGTCAATGATGAATTAATATTGAAAGATTTGGAATTTATTGAAGTGGAGATGGAGAAGAGCACAAAGAATTTGAAAAAGCCAAATCAAACCCATGAGGCAAGAAATTTGGAGCTTTTGGAGAAATTGAGTGATTGCTTGTACAACGGTGTCAAGGTGATTAATGGTGTTTGGACCGATGAAGAAATTGATTACATAAACGGGTTAAACTTGTTGACCGCAAAGCCAACTGTATATCTATTGAATGTGTCAAAAAGTGATTATATTGCAGGAACGAACCAGTTTTGGGGTAGAGTACAAGAGTGGATTACCACCAATTCTGGCAACGATAAGCTTATCATGTTTAGTGCTGAATACGAGCATGCACTAATCACGGCCGAACCACAAGATAAGGAACTGATCGTTCCCGCAGTGATTCAGGAGATGCGCGATTCTTTACATTTGATATCATTTTACACTTGCGGCGATATTGAGTCTAGGCAGTGGACACTTCGAAAGGGTAGCTTGGCGCCAGATGCTGCTGGGTTGATACACACCGACTTGCAAAAGACATTCATCAACTCGATTGTTTACAAGTGGGATGACTTGGCACAATTGGAGGTGTTTGACGAAAACAAATTGAAGCTGATGGGGAAACAATATAGAAATGGGAAGAAATACGAAGTGGAGGATGGCGACGTGCTTGTGATAAAGGCGGGCAGTGGAAAAGCTAGATAATGCTTATGGTTATGATTTAAATGCCATGAACATCCTGTATATAGGTACAGCTCAATATAGACCATAATCCTGGTCAATCAAGGTCCTTTCAAACTTCTTTGAAACCTCTTGCAACTTCAATAACAAGCCAGCAGCAAGGCTCTTGACTCTGTTATCAATAATTCCTTCCCATGTCGCAGTTAACCAATTATATACCAACATTATCTCATCGTTGAAGTCGAGCACCAAAAACTCAGCGTCAATCAATTCCAATATGAGTAATATTCCAGTAAGTATTGATTCAATAACTTGAATCTCTTCCAAAGTCACTTTTCGTATCACAGTGCAAGACAACAACATAAACTCTTTGATCATGTCTTTAAGTTGTGTCGACGATGGGTACGCAACGTGGAGTAATAAACTCAATGTTTTGATATATTGAGCAATGAAGATTGGCGAGTAGTGTCCAATATCAATGGATCCAGACTCATACCACACATTAAGCAAAGGGAAAAAGAAATTTGTTCCGATAATTTTGTAAAAGTTGGGAATTACCGGTTTCTCCCTTGTTTGTACATCCTTTGGTTGGGTTAGTGATCGTGAGATGCGTACCAATTTACCTTTACCGATTATTTGATCTTTAGCATCACTTGAAGCATCATGCATAAGTGAATCTTGAAGTTCATTTTCAATTTGATTTATATACTTCAATCCCCCAATATATTTGTTGTGTAACGAAGAAGGAAGTAGCTTTGTTGGAAATGACTTTTCGGTAAACGATTGAAAAACTATGTCATCCTTGATACCGCGTAGTTCACGTGCAGCTAGCGACGTAGCGGATAGGATAAACATTCGTTGTTGAAGCGAATAATCCCCCGTCAATAACAAGTCAAACATATAGAAAGTTACATTAGGGTTGGTGACGATAACACTAACCATATTGACCAACTTTAAATCATCAAAGTCTGGGTCATTGTAAAAATTGTCCAAGGCAATGAGATTTGCGAGTAGATCTTGAGAATAAAATTCAACCTCATTTCCTTGACGTGATTTTCGTCGTAAAAGAGTTGGACCTTGCAATAAAGCAACTCGGCGCATTTCATATGCTTGGGGTTTTTTAGAATCGATGGAGATATATGATATCAAGTCTTTTACATATATGGGCTCCGGAACTTTTGGTTTGGGAAGTAGGGAGCCATCATCATCTGAAGTATCCTCCATGGGGGTGTCAGCAAGAATATCTAAATTTGGCTGACTGGCAACCGGCTTGTGAATGGGGGAGTTAGTGTTTTCTTCCTTCAAAAATTCCCATGCAACATCAACACTCAAGCTTTCAAGTTCCTCAACTGGAGCCAAAAGCTCATCATAATCATGGCCAATGTTTGTGGACTTGAAAATTTTGAGCTCTCCGCTTAGCTCACAGATCCTATCCGCAAGAATGATACCTAGCGACCTCGCATTGATTGAAAATGATTGAAGATGATTGCTAATTCCCTCGAGACAGATCTTGTTTTTTGTCAATCCTTTTATGAATTCGCCATCTTTGCACCGGCTAAGTAGTTGAAAAATAAGAAATGTCCTAAATTCTTGGATTGTAATGGGCTCGTTTTTGATATACATTGGATCTGACCATTTTTGCAACTGACTCATAACGAAAGGGGGCATGCAAGGACCAGTTTCACCAGTTTTTTGTGATAGTATGGCAGCGATCAACAGTATGAGTGCCTTATTTGATCTCACCACCACACTCTCGATGAAATTCTCATCCATGTACTCACAAAAGGACTTGAGAATGTTGAACAAAGGCAACATGTTTGCATCAGTGACTATGAGAACGACATATGCTAAAAAAAATCGCTTCGTGAAATCTCTTCTTTGGAAATCTTTTTGACGATGGAGAGTCTCTTCAAAATGTGCCCAGTAATCACGAGTGAAAAAGATACTGAAAAACTCTATGAGCGATTCTGCACTCAAATTGAGAAGTGATTGCACAAAAATGTCTGGCTGTAACCCTTGTTGATACAACTTGGCAACACCGGTGGACAAGTAATGGGCATATGACTTAGACGACTGTAATGCCACATTAGTAATATCCCAGCCTTTTGATATAGTAACTTCATTCACTACTGATAACAATTTCCCCTTAAACACAAGTTTGTCAATCTCTTTCAATTCTGGAGATGTTCTATTTGATGCAATGTTGACAACAAATTGCTCATCGACTACCGATAATAAAAAATCAAAGTAGACCCTTAGTTCGGCATCACTGTTTGGTACATTTAGTACGCTTGACACTTTACTAAGTAAGTTTCCAAAACCAATTAAGCTCTGGAATTTGTACCTTAACTTTGACTCGGTGCTGTTCGGCAAAGACAGGTAAATCTGTGGCACAGTATAGTTCAACAACGCGCTAATCAATGGAAACGAAGGATTCTTATAGTTGTCCAAAAAACGGTCCAATTCTGTGATACTAGGATAATTTTTTAAAAGTTCAATGTCGTTGGTCATGGGATTCAATTAGAGGTGGTTTGTTGAATTGAATTTAACGCTAGCAAAAAAAACAAATGCATCGCGTGGTTGCAAGAAATACCCCATCTCAAAGTGAACTCTTTCAAACAACACACAGAATTAACGAACAGTGAAACAGTAACATTGGAGAATACATCACAACAGCAACTTCCTTTTGAATAAATATCACTGATTTCGCTGTTTATTCTTCTGCCCACCCCCCTTTTGAAGTCACCCCACCAAATGAAGAGGTTGATGCTGTCAGCGTCTTATAGTGGCTACAAAGTAACAAAGCCAAGGAAAGGTGCTTCGTTCAAGGTGCCAGCCGCAACTTCATTGTACAATAAAACCACTGTGTTTCCAAGATTTGAAAAGCGTGAGATACCAAGCATCTCACCGGAACTCGCCCGACTAAAGGAGCAGATTGAAGATGGAAAGAAACTCTCTGTTGAGGAGTACCTCGAAAGTTCACATTTCAAGTTCAAAGAAGGTCTGGGGCAACAGTCGTTGGACTCTTTGAAAGAAGCACTCTTGTTGCTTCATCCAAGGACAAGACCTTTGGTAGCAGTTGATTGCGAAGCTTACGAGCATGGACACAACAAGATCACGGAAATTGGGATAGCCATACTAAAACCCCAATCAACTACAGTATCACAGATTAAAGCAATTCATATAATAATTAAGGAACATCTACACAAGAGAAACTCCAAATATGTGCCCGACAACAAGGACAAATTCCTCCATGCAACTTCATACATAATGAAGGAGAAGGATGCAATATCTACATTGAAGCTAGTACTAGATAAATACATCACAGCTCAAGATGGGGTGTTGGTTGGCCATTCAATAAGCTCGGAGATAAAGTATTTCAAAAGTTTGGGAATTGAGTTGCTGCCTACAGTCAAGATGTTGGACACGTTGAAATTGCACAAACTTGGCAGAAGCAACGGTGGTTCGCTAGGCGGATGCCTTAAGCTATTAGGACTACCTTGTAGTTACTTGCACAATGCCGGAAACGATGCCTACTACACGTTGTTGGTGGCCTTGTCATATTGTGATCCAGTAGTCCGTATTCAAAAGAATTTGGACATATATTCGTCTAGCGAGTTTACCGAAAAGTATCCACACGACAAAAATACTGCTTTTGTTAAAGTCGATGATATTTCTTTGTTAGATTTGTAGTGCAAAAAACAAGCGTATAAAGAGAATTGGGAATGCATGTTGACAAACTCCGAAATTGGAAAATAAAAAGCGCATCTCTCTCTCTAAAAATCAAAAACAAAAAAAAGGACCAAAAAAAAAACCTTAATTAAAGATATCGCGATTTAAGTAAAACATATAATATCGTCCACTTGGCTTTTCGCGATAAGCAATGACAGAGGAATATGATGAGTCCACCTCGCTTATAAACAGAAGACCATCACGGCTGTTTCTAGATACACCACTTGGTTCATTCAAAGGCCCAAATTCGTTACACAATTTTGCTAGCTCATTCACTCGTGCACAATCTTTTGCAGCTTCCAAAATCGACAATGAGATCCACAAAGAAAGATCGTTCTTCGTTAGAGAGCCTACTGGAGATGGAGCTGAAGATGAAACATTTGACCCGGAATTGATGGTTCCATCTTATCGTGGTGAACGACTTAGCCTGGTTGTGCATGATTTGCATCGGAACCAATTGTTTATGAATAACGATCTTGATTCCGCTTTGTCTCCTAACAACGATGTGTTTTACCACGATGATGTTGTGAATGCAATAAACGAGTCAAGATCACGCCAAGGGTCAGACTTTTTTGGAAGCGGTATCCCCATGGGTAAAAAGATTCTTCCTCAACCTTCATTTTCAAGTTTTAGAAGTTCAATATCTATGGCCACAACTACGAGTCAGATGACGTTGAAAAAGATTGAGGATTCAGATGGGAACATTATCACCGTGTTGGCAGGTCAATCAACTGTACCTCAAACCGTGTTCAATTCCGTCAATGTGTTAATCGGTGTCGGGTTGCTTGCGTTGCCAGTTGGGATTATGAAAGCTGGGTGGGTGTTTGGTGTTCCTATATTGGTTGCATGTGGGATTATAACATTTTGGACTGCAACATTGCTTTCAAAGGCTATGGAGACAGATGCAACGATCATGACGTATGCTGATCTAGGTTATGCTGCTTATGGGTCCATGGCTAAGCTTGTCATATCCCTACTTTTTTCAATTGACTTGGTAGGTGCTGGCGTTTCATTAATTATCTTGTTTAGTGACTCGTTTGTTGGAGTATTGAGTAATGATCCTACAACAACGAAAATTATAACCTTTTTCATTTTGACACCATTCACATTCATCCCATTACCGATATTGTCAGTTTTCTCATTACTTGGTATCTTATCGACTATTACTATCACATTGTTGGTGATATTTTGCGGCTTAATCAAGGATACATCACCTGGTTCATTGATAGAAGTCATGCCAACAAATCTTTGGCCAGAGACTGGCAAGAATTTTTTACTTGGTGTAGGTATATTAATGGCGCCATTTGGTGGACACGCAATCTTTCCTAATTTGAGAAGTGATATGAGACACCCGTACAAATTCACAAAGTCATTACGATACACATACATTATAACTTTGATTACAGATTGTCTGATGGGGATTTTTGGATTTTTAATGTTTGGTGCAACGTGTAGCAATGAGGTCACCAACACGTTATTGCAAACAGTGGGGTATCCGTCTTGCATCTATCCATTGATAAAGTCATTGATTTGCGTGATACCATTGGCCAAGACGCCTCTCAATGCGAAACCAATAATTTCATCCTTGGATGTATTGTTTGGGGTATCCAATCAGGCAGAGACCAAATCAAGGGCAATTTTCAACTCGGTAAACAAATTTGTGATTAGAGTCGGGGTCAATGCTGTGTTTGTCTTTTTGGCGATTGTGTTTCCAGAATTTGAGAAAATCATCGGTATATTGGGTGCATCAATCTGTTTCATCATTTGCATTATATTGCCCTGCCTCTTTTATACCAAGCTATGCGGAGGCAAGTTATCCACACTTGAATCGGGTACAATCTACTTTATCATTTTGGGTTCTTGTGTTTTGGGAGTAATGGCTAGCTGGGCCGTTGTCACAATTTAATAGGGAACAGTAAAGATGTATATAAAATCTACTTTAACGCAAACTTGGACTTACTTCTCACGTAAGCTCCGTATCGGTAAAACAAAAATGGCACTGGAATCATCAATGCCGCCAAGCAACCAACTAAAGTGGCTGCCCATTTGATGGTTAAATTGGTAAACATTTGTGTATCAAACAATGGGAATGCGGCACCAAATGAAGCTCTCATAAAGGTGTTTGCTGCTAGAATCGATGCAGGCACATGTACATAACAATCAATCAAGTAGTTTAAGGTTGGCAAAAAGATCAAAATCAATCCAACTCCAACAAAAAACTCTCCAATGACAGGCACAATCCAATGCACATGATTAGGATAGTCTCCGGTCCAGCCTAACCAAAATATTCCAATAACGAAAACAAAACCACCCACCATGATTGGAGGTAATCTTGATTCAGGAGTCCATTTTTTCCCCGTAGTGTCCAACTTGTGATTATAGTTCTTCTCGTATAAGATGATACATAAACCAGCAAATGCAACGCCAAGCATCATAGATATGTACGGTAGTTCAGCAACACCTTGGGACCAACCGTATCTGCCACCGAAAATGAGCGGAATCACCGTCAAAAATGAGTACAACATTGCATACATGAATGCATTGTAAAGACTAACAAGAAACACGATCGGCTCTAAGAAAAGCAATTGCAATGGTCGCAAAAGGTTATTTCTAGCAATCTCTTTCAAGCTTAGTCTAAGCTCCTCCTGAGGAGCAAAGATACCCCAGTTACCAGTCTTTCTTCTCAAGTATTCTGCTCTCTTTGCCAAGATGAGAGGATGATGTGTCTCTTTCAAACAAAATACATTGAGTATCAATGCAAGGCAGCCAACAAGGGCAGAAAAGTACGAGTTCCATCTCCATCCTAATGCACTATTTTTTGTAGTGAAACCACCGAGTATGGGTGCTAGCATTGGTCCAACAAAAATTGTACCTACAAAAACATTAACGGCAACACTTCTCGGTCTATCATCCAACAAGTCAACCATTATTGCTGGTGCAAGAGGAAATGGGCCACTACCGATAAATCCCGCAAAGAAACGACACAACATTATCGTTTGCAAGTCCTTTGCCGTTGCAACAGCAAACAAAAACACTGTATACCCAAAGCTAGACACCACCATAATTGGCTTCCTACCGTACAACTCCGACAATGGGCCATAAATGATTGGTCCCAAGGCAAATCCAAACACATAAAGTGAGGTGGCCAATGCTGCTACCGTCTGTCCAACGTGAAATTTATTCATAACTTCCTCATTTCCTTGCGAGAAATAGGCAGAGCCTAGCGACACATACAATGCCGAATAGCCAGCAGTAAAACAATAAAGAAATTTTTTTGAAGTTGAATAGTTGCGTGGGTTGTATGGATCATTTGGTCCAGTAAATGTGACACAATAAGCATCTTTATTTGGGAGTGGCGGTGGAAAGGCTCGTTTGTCACCCCATGCAAGAGCGACATCTTCATCATAAGCAGCTTCAGCTAATTCGGGCATGTTCATCATTTTTCTCGTCAACTGGCGTGACAATACTGGACTGCTTTCAATTCTTGACAATCTGTCACCTTGACTGTGATGGGAAACAATGTCGTTATAATCATGAAGCGGTCCTAACTCTATATCCTTGCCTGCAATAGGCTTTGGGTCCTCGGAAACTTCTTTCGCGAATGATAAGGATGATGAGGATGAGTGATCTTTATCGTGTTTATCTTGATCGTAATGTGTTTTGGTCTCCTTGCCAGAGGAGTGTTGATTGCTAGACATTATGTGTTTGAGCTATTTGTTGCAACATTCATGGTAGAGTCTTTCTTTAGGTAGAACTGAGGGGTTTTATATATCGTTTGAATGTGCAAAAACGTGTAGATGTTCCTTTTCAAATATGGACGGTCATGTGTAAAACCCGGATAGCTTTGGGTGAGTTAAGAATAGAACAATAAAGGCTGCAATTCGTGTAAAAATTGAATGCTCCAGTATTACTCCACATCGTTTATGTAACTACTTTTTCTCACATCATGTGAATACCACAAATTGATTACTTTGCTCAATTGTGCCCCACTACATTGCCCTGGGCGATGGGTTACTCTCCAACCATCTTTGTAAATCACCCACAAGACAGTTTAGATGATTGTACACCTGTCACAAGCAACAGATTTTGCAAAATGTCGTTTGCGTGTCATGAGTTTGTTTTGTGTCACTTCGAGTGGTTATAGATAGATCTTTCGGCGATAATCTTTATTTCCAACGTGTGGGCTTTTTGCGTATAGTGCAACCAATATTATATGGCTGCGTGCATTACAGGCAGAGATCAAGATTAGGATCTGAATCTGCTCTCCATTTCAAATGGAATCTTGAGGGATCTTTAAAAGTTTCCAGGCCTTTTTTGGTCCCTTCAATGTGTCACAAAATAGGATTAGATATTGCATTACTGAATGCCGTCTTCCAAATACAGTGCGATTCATTATTCAAGAGCTGTTTCTGAAATACAGTGCCTCAAGGCAAATTACCGTGGCTGATGTTTTAGATGAAAGCTTACAAAGATCCACTCGTAACCATTATTCCTTAGCGTACTTTGATCTGCGTCTAACTCTATCTCCAACTCTATAAAACACCAACGGCACCGCGATTAATAATATACCCACCCCTGCCAACAAAACTGATGCCCACTTTATAGTTAGCTTGCTGAACATTTGTCTAGTGAATAATGGGAAAGCAGCACCGAAAGCGCATCTCATGAATGCGCAACTCACTGATGCAAAAACGGCCAAGGATTCATAACATCCATATATATAAGACATTGACCCTAGATATACAGACATGATTCCATTACCAATTAAGAATGCTCCTATTATGGGTATTATCCAATGAATGTAGTGGGGGTAATCACCAGCCCAACCTATGAGAAGAATCCCAATCACAAACGCAATGCCACCTACAATTATGGGCGGTAGTTCAGCTTTTGGAATTGGTGATGCATTTGCTTTACTCATTTTATGATTCTGCAGTAACCTAATGTAAGTTAATATTGTTCCTCCCACAAACACCCCAAGCAACATTGACAAGAAAGGTAGCTGCGAAATTCCTGCTCTCCATCGATATCCACCTTGAAAGACCATTGGAATGATTGATAGCAATGCATACAACATTCCATAAACAAAGCCATTGTAGAGACCAAACAATAGAATAATAGGTTCAGTAATCATCAAGGTGATTGGTTTAACAGCATTTTCGGTTGCTATTGCTTTCCAATCGAAAGTAATTGCCTCTTGTTTTGCGTAAATCCCCCATATGCCAGTCTCTCTTCGTAAGTGTTGCGCTTTTCTAGCTAACAACGTTGGGCGGTGAGTTTCTTTCAACATAACGCAACTGCAAAATAATGCGACTGCTCCAATGACACCACTCAAATAGGAATTCCATCTCCAGCCTAAACTTTTATTTGCGGTAACAAATCCACCAACAATAGCCCCAAACATACTTCCACTAAAAAACACCAACGAAGAAACAATGCTAATTATAGCACGATGCTTTTGTGAAAACAAATCAGTTAATACACTAGGAGCAACAATTAAAGGCCCACCACCAACAAATCCGGAAAAGAACCGACAAAACATGATCGTTTGAAGGTCCCGTGCTGATGCAGCTCCGAATGTAAAACAAACATAACCGAAACAACATACAATCAAAACACTTTTCCTACCAATTAATTCAGACACGGGACCAAAAATTATTGGAGCTGAAGCAAATCCGAGGATGAAAAGTGAAGTTGTCAAACTAGCAACTGCATAGCTGATTTGATGAAATCGCATCAAGTCTTCCACTCCTTGGGCGAATATGGTTGAACCAAAGGTTATTGCAAAAATTGTTAATGCAGCAGAAAGAATGTATAATAACTTTCGCCATAAGGGATAATTATAAGGGTCGTAGAGGTCTTTTGGTCCATTAAAGCGAACTTCAAATGGTGCTCTATCAGGTAACTTTGGTAGCTTCATTATTTCACTAATGTTTTGGTTGTAACCTTGCTCCAACTCGCCAGCTTGGCTGCTTATGTCTTTATTCTCTTGATCATGGTCAACACAGGTAGGTGCGTTACTTAAATTGGAAACTGTGGACATTGCAGTATCTCATAGTGTATTCGAAAGAATGTATCGCTTTGTATCGCATTGTCAGCACGATAATTAGCAAGTATTTATAGTCTAGGCAAATCGGAAATTGCATAAAACCTCCCTGGAAGCTAGACACGGATACAACTTTGTATATGCGCCTCATTTCCTTTTTTTAGGGTCCATTGCTGATCGTTAGTCACGCGGCCAAGACAAACAGACTAGCCAAGTGGTTATAAATTACAGGTACTGTACATTTTAGGTGAGTGTTTACGTGGGAGAGCTATTGCGAACATAGACGCTTTTGCGCTTTGCTGAATAGGAATTGAGAATCAGTGCAAATAACCCATAATGCCGCAGGCGAATGAGGTAGTGATTAAATCTTTTCTGGAGACAAATGAGTCCTATAAGTGTGATCATTCAAAGTAGATCAAAGCCAAGCCGTTTGTGGATTAAAAAAAATAGATAAGAAAAATACCATAGATGTGTGAATATGAGTTTTTAAGCATTACTCCTTATTTAGAATTACAGTACATTCAAGAACCGTTGGGCAACGTTAAATACACCATATGGGGTACATAAGTTATCAACTATTACAGTAGAGAATTAGACATCCACGTACAAAGATAACAAGGCACATTGGTTGAAGAAAATGCGATATCTTTGATAAAAGTAGTGTTATTTTTGTGCAAAAGAGTGTCTCGTGTACTCCCATTGTAACGCATTTACACATTCAGGTGACCCCTTGATAGTCCCTAAGGCATCACTCTATTGTCATCTTTTTTTAGTAATGAGAGATAACTTTGATGTAGATGTGATCAACGATAGATTGTTTGAGAATTTGAATCTTGAGTTGAGAAAACAATGATGGTATACGTAGAAACCCTAATATGCAAAATCAATCATGATCAGGGGGTTATCAATATTCACTTCGTATTAGAAAACAAAGGGAAACCTGCAACGCGCAACAAGCAACGCGCAACGCGCAAACATATGGCGGATTCTTTCCTAATTAGGAAATTTATCATTCACTTTTTAGGAAAAAGATTCCCGCTAATTGATTGCAAAATGTGGCTTTCTCTTGTGAGTCAATCTGCAAGGCACAGATAAATAGATCAAACTTGGATCCAGAAGATTTAATTTTTTCTTCTCAATTATTTAATCCAATAAGCGTTGTTTCATTTCAAACCACGCGCAACAATGTACATTCCTAAGAAATATCAAGAAGAAGAGTGGGAGCAAGTGGAATACCTCATTAAGAGATACCCACTTGCAACCATTGTGACGACAACTGATGACAACGAGATTGTAGCAAACCACATACCTCTATTTCTCAAAATAGAGTCTACTGGGGAAAGAAAGTTGATAGCGCACATTGCCAAAGCCAACCACCAAATACCCTCCTTAAACTCAAACGACAAGGTATTGGTGATTTTTCAATCACCTAACTCATACATCACTCCAAACTATTACCTTAGCAAGGAGGAGACTCACAAAGTGGTTCCAACATGGGATTTTGCTAGCGCACATATTCACGGATCATCAAAGATCATAGATGATTTTGATTTTGTTAGAGATCAGCTTAATCATTTGACTAATCAAGAGGAAGGGAAGAAGGACAAAGATTCAACAAAGTGGCAGGTGAATGAGGCACCAGAGAATTATTTAAAGATTATGCAAAAAGCAATCACTGGACTTGAGATACAGATCAATTCGTTTGAATGCAAGTACAAGTTTGAACAAGGGGCAAAGAAGCCGGATATTTCTGGTGTTATAAAGGGGTTGTCCGATGATGGTAAAGAGGAAATGTCGAAATTGACTATTGATGCAAATGCAAGATCAGATGAGCGCAAATCGGGCAAGACCTAAAGAAGTGGTTTAGAGATGTCATACACCGGATAGATTGCAAATTTGAGTTTTTACCATTGTCAAAAACAATGATCGACTCCTCTACATTACTGCACTAACCTCTCCTCAATACGGATTAAACCTTGGAGCTCCACGCCCCCTTCCTCTAAACCCAGCACGTCCTCTAAACCCAGCCCTGCCTCTAAAACCAGCGCGCCCGCGGCCCCTAAAGCCGCCTCTATTAGCATTAATCCCTGGGATGTTTGTCCTTTTTGGTAATACCTTTAAACGTCTGTCTCTGAAAACTGAATCATCCAATTCTTTTACCGCTGCATTTACACCCTCGACATCACTAAACTCCATATAAGCAAAGCCTTTAGGCTGTCCAGTGATTTTGTTTGTCATAATTGTCACTCTGTTAACTATACCTGCTGGTGAAAAGTGTTCTTGCAATTCTAAAGGCGTTGCTTGATAATCTACATTACCAATGTAAATGGACCTCGCATCTGAGTCTCTTCTCTCTTCAGCCAATTGCTCTGCCGATGGGGCATTAGATGATCTAGCTGATGTGTTTGAAGCGTCAAGATTTGGTCGGGTGTACGTGTTGTGATCTTGTTCATGAAGAACAGCATCGAGTTCTTGTAATCGTCTCTGTTCTTGCTCTAATTGTTCGGCGGTTGGTTCCTGTGGTTGCGGCTGTTCTTGTTGTGCCGGGGATTGTTGCTGCACTCGTGCCTCTAAGTAACCGAGTTGCTGTTCATAAGGGATTTGATCTGACATGATGTATTGGCGATAACGTGGTTATACATAGCTTTGACGCTTTGACCTTTTTTTTTTTCAGATGCTTGATCAACCTTTTGAATGTACGCTACCACATTACCTACAAGAACAATAGATAAATGTATTTCTTTATAAACGGGCTATTTCAAAATTGGGACACTCCTGGTAAGTTTCTCTCCCTGGACAAGTTATGCTTAATGCTACCAATATCACGTGGAAGCGTAATTGGAGGATCATTCTCCTTATTACCATCAGATGATCGAGTTGATCCATAATCAATATGCTTAATCTTGCGCTTCTTTTTCAGACTAGGAAACAAACCTTCAGTTTCCGATCGCAACACATCAACGTCAGTTTCATAACCTCTATCGTACGGCATAAAATCATCGTCATCGGTGAGCACGCTCATAAATCCGGAATCAGCTCGTGGTAGATCATCACCATGGCTGGATTTCCTGCGTGGTCGATTCTTTCTACCCATGAACAAAACTAGTCCAATCATTACACCGCCAAAAATCATCAAGCCTAGTATTATACCAACACCAAGACTTACAACCCCCAAATGAATATGGAGAAAGTTGCTTGACTTTTTATTGAACCACTGTAAATTCAATGGTTTGTCGATTAAAAAGACACAAACTCGGTTGGTTGTATTTCTTTGCTGCGTGCATCCATGCGAAAGAAGTTTCACTTCTTGGTTTTTGTTGTATGCAGAGCCCACTAGGGGCTCTGTATCGTTCATTTTATGCAATTGAAGCAATACTTGACCTTTCTTCAGTGTATGCTTGCACACGAGTCCACCGCGAGTCAAATTTGTTTGTATCACGTCTGTCACATCTTTCCCCAACGCACAGTCAACTAGTTTATGCACTTCCCCATTCGGTATCAAATGAAATTGAAGAAACTTGTACAAATCTGAGAACGATTTAGTGATGTTGAAATCTTTCAAGGAATCGGGTTGGGGGACGATCAAAGAATATGGCTTCTTTCCCTTCAACGATTTTTTAATATGAGGAAAAATCTCGAGTAAGTGTGTAATGGAAAATTCCGGCAACAGGGCATCAAACGTCGTTGCAATCAAGTCATTTATAGGGATATAGAAATCATGCGGCAAAATTACCTTGTTCACCACATGTATCACACCTTGACTAAACAAAACGTCTGAGTTTAATGGTAAGTTGAAAACATAATCATTGTCTAGTTCAACAGGGTTGTATTCCTCTCCACCACCCAAGCTTCTCACTTTTATTGCACCATCGTCAATGTCCTTAAACGTCCTTGAGCCTTGGAAATTACTGTATAATGTGTCTTTCAAAAACATGCCACGAATTATGTTTTTAAATATAATTGGATTCGCTTCAAGATAATCCAATACGAGACCAAGCTCCTTCCATAAACCCTCATCAACTCGGTTTTCTGTCATACCACAAGGCAAAAAAATTGTATACCCTTGCTCATTGTCCTTCAATGACAACATATCAAAAGAACCAAAGTATCTCAAAGTACGTACACATCCAGTGCGGTCAATCTCCAATGTATCTACCGGCGGCAAGGCTCCATTGGACATTAAATCTCCCAACGAGTGCTTCAAGTTGACAGGTGTCGAGATTTCGTCCTTTGTAATGAATATTTGACTATTGTTCAATATTGAAACAGTTTCAACGACTTCAGCTCCTCCGTCAATGAGATACTTTGGCCTATCTTCAACTTGCTCTTTGGTCACCTTCATCTTGTAGCAGCCTCCTAGCTTCTTTTTTGAACATAATCGAGTGTTTGCCAAGATATGAGAAGTGGCATTGAAATCGAGGTTCTCGTCAATAAAGTGGTACATAAGTTCCTGCTTTGAACTGAACGACATCGACTTTATTTCATCATCACTGACATCGTCACGCAGGTCAATATCAACAAGTATCGTTTGGTTTACCGAAGATCCATCAATGAACGTCTCCAACAGTCTAAATTTCAATTCTTTAACAACGTTTGAATAGTGATGGGCAAACAAAGCTTTTCTAACAATCATTTCAGCAGTGGGTATATCCAACACTTGAAAGAATTGCTCACCGGTTTCGAAAATTTGTAGCAACCCATCAGCTAGAGCAATAGATTGATTGGTGGAGAAATGAGAAATGGTAATGTTTCCCTCTTGAAATTGGAATCTGTGTTTTTGTCCAACCAAGGAATGGACAGTTCTATTAGTTCCGTTTACACCACCAATATACTCCCCAAACATGAGGTGTTTCAAAAGCAGGACTATATCTGAGTTGATTTCGTGTTCGGCTCCTTCGGTAGTGTCAAAGTCCGCGCTATCAGTATTCACCAAGTAATACTTTAGCTGGAGACTGTCCAATGATTTTTTGAAAACTTCATTGCTTGGAACCACCACCGTTTTCACATCACGAAGGAACTCAGCACACGATCCGGGAAGTTGTTGTGGTTTCTTTTTTTTATTCTTCTTTTTCTTCTTCCTTGCTTTTGTTATGGACTCGTCTCCTTCCTCTTGGAAAACCAGTCTAAATAATTGACGAACGATAGATATCCTCTCATCCTCAGTATTGAGCAAAAAATCACACATGGTCTGCTTTATCGGTAATAGTTTATCAATCACTTGGATGTATGACCTTTGACGTGTTGCATACATGTCTTCCTCGACTATAGTAGCCAAGTCATCAATCACATATCCATCAACGTCTGGCTTGATCTTAATGGGATATGATTTGCCTTCAGTCTTGTTGTACATTGTATCATATATGGCTTCTTCACTAGTGAGGTTACCAATGGAAACTGCTTGATTTACAATATAACGTAGCAAATGGTCATCTTGCCAAGGATTATGGGGGCCCGTTCTTTCCACAAATGCCAGATTTATGGGCGCTAGCAAGGTTACATTCTGCAAAAGGTTTAATTGCGGTATTATTCCATTTCTTTGTAGTTGACGTAAAAAGTATGAAAACTGTGGTTCTGATGATAATATGTCCACAATGTATGAAGGCGTGGGCTCAACTTCGTCTGATGTTGTTGTTGTGGGTCTAGCATGTGTTGATGGGAGTATTAGTAGAAAAACAGTGAATAATAGTGAAAGTAAGTTGGGAGCCGGTCGTAGATGAGAAAGCATCGCAATAGGTATGCTTGAGTGATACCTGGTGGAGCAATACGTAGCTATGGTTCTCCTGGTGCGTTATCAAGTGTGACTCCAGTTTTTTTGTTGCACTAAAGAACGAACAGCGCTACCTGTTACCTCTGAAAGAGTTAATTTATAATGATATGAGCAAAAATGCAGAGAAGTGCCCCCAAGGTCTCTTTGCCAGGGCTGGTTCCTCTGTAAAGTTGAATCAAAAATTTGCTCAATTTTTGGTTCCTACTTGGGAGTAGAAACGCATTTTTTACGAATATAGATATCATGTAAGGAAGTTTAGTGAAATTCCATCCCGTGGGTAGTGGATTTTGAAGTACCACATAATAAATTGATCTGAATAAGTAGAACTTCAGTACCCCTCTGCGACCCTCTCCTTAGCTCAGAAATGCCTACTAGGCGTTGAATGATTCAGTTTTCATGAGAATAGCAACAGCCCCATGCACTGACTTAAGGGAGAAGAATTTTCCACTTTGCGCAGGATTTGTTTATCCGTATATTGAACATGGAAAATACCAAGAAAATATTTTGGATGCAAACAGGGCTTAACAATGCATTCTAGTCCCATTTTGACACAAGTTGAAATGATTGTAGAGAATTGAGCAAATTACTTTGATTGTTACTGAAACTGACCGATGATATAAGAACAAAGGGAAATTCCTACAATGATTCACCCCTCTACCTCCTCTAACCATCAATCAATACCGCCTTCAATATTATGATGAAGAGAAATGTTGTGTACAAAGGTCTAGACTGTGCAGCGGACACAATGAACCCCATGTACATGCAGTATAAAATGTTGCTGCAGAAACAAATCCCATGGGCTTCACAAACAAAATATGCCAGGTATACCCTTTATTTTGGAGTTGTAGTGATTTTTGTTGCCTTGTTGAAACATTTGTACTATAGGATCAGAGACATTAGATTCAAACCACAATCGACTTCAAATGCCGCTACTTCACTCATTGATGTGCTTGTTTCATATTGTCGATACGTTGGATATAAACAAACACCGAGATACTTACAATACTTTGCATCCTTTCCTAAAACTATTGGATCTGCAATGTTTATGATGTTGACTACTTTATACTTGGCATGTTATTGTTTTGTTCCTCATTTTTGGTACAGGCCGTGCATTGGATTTGGATCTCCGCCATTGGCCATAAGAGCTGGATTAATGGCTACTGCGTTGATGCCATTTATTTACATTTTGTCAGGGAAATCTAATATGATAACTTTACTCACGGGAATCAGTTATGAAAAACTCAATACTTATCATCAGTACGTGGGAGTTGCTTCCTTTGTGCTTAGTATTGTTCATGCGATTCCCTTTATTTATCAATTCTTGCAAGAGAGTGGTGCTGCTTATATGCATGATAGATTCATGGCCAAACAGATTTACATTAGTTCAATTCCATCTATCATCTTGTTGGGATTGTTGTGTACCTTGTCGAAAGCATGGTTTCGAAAACATTGTTATGAAGTTTTCTTACATTTACATTGGATGATGGGTGTGGCTTTTTTTGGTTGTTTGATGTGGCACACTAAAGCTGTGTTGGGCTCATGGGATTACATGTGGGGTGCATTGGCATTCTGGGCAACACAATTGATATTTAGAATATTGGTCAAGACTTGCTTCAGACCAAACACCATGTTTTTGAGATCAAGAAGAGCTCATTTCACCAAACTTGATGAAAATACATATGGAGTACACATAGAGAATGTTAAAGGGTACACATGGAGACCAGGACAACATGTGTTTCTTAGGTTCAAGGGGTTGAGGTTGCTCGATAGCCATCCATTTTCAATTGGATCTACAAGCGAGCAAGGTAAGGGAATGAAGTTTATTGTTGTTCCTCAAACAGGGTTGACAAGAGCTCATTTCAAGGAATTAGATCACCAAATTGAGTTGAACAAGCAAGTATACATTGATGGTCCTTACGGAGGAACATTTAGAGATGTTACAAAGTTTGATAAAATAGTGTTGGTTGCATCAGGTAGTGGTGTTACAGCAACCATTCCATTTTTGCTGTATGTTGCACAATTGCACCAACAGAAGTCACCCTTGGCTGACAATTTAAAGTGTGTCAATTTCATTTGGGTGGTTAGAAGAGAGCACAATATCGCGTGGATTCTGGATGAATTGATGAAGTGTCAAGAAACTTTAGGTAATAAACTTCAACTTGACATTCGTGTTTGTCATCATCAGGATAAAGTTGAAGAGATTGGAGATAAAAAGTTGGATTTAGAAAAGAGTGCTGATTCTTCTAATCAAGTGAGTTTTGCTAGGTTTCCAATAACGTATGGTAAGCCACATATTGAGGAGATTTTAAACTCTCTAAAGACTGGGTTGTCAAGAAGAAATATGTTTGTTTGTTCTGGTAGTCCATCCATGTTGGGACAAGTATCACAAACAGTTTCAGAATTTCAATCATTGATCTTCAATAACGACTTGACAAACACAAATGTTGAAGAAGTGTATTTGCATACCGAAAGTTTCAGCTGGTGATTGTATATATAGAGTTAACACAGGATAATGTTTAACAGTTGAGCTTGGGTGTAGTGATATGCCGATCAAGTTGCCAATTGAGATATATAATTTGCTCAAGAAATACTTTCCATTAAATGTCATCTTCCCAGAAAAATAGTTGCATTGATATTGAATCTTGGAGAGAAAAAACAAAACCAGTGTCTCTACTGCTTCCGCCATGAAGTCTTTTGGCTACTATCTTCGCTTAGGGAAGTAAGCCATCGTCTTTTTCTCGTTTCTAGATGGTTGCAAAATCGAGTCTCCGTCGTGTTTAGCTCAAAATAAACATTACACAAAATCTGATGAGCAAATTATGTCGTACGTTCTAGACACAAAGGCATCATTTTGAGCAGATTTAACATTTCCCAATTTGGATGAATTAATCCAACCATCAAACTCCAATAAACAAACCAACAACTAGACGGAATGTGGTGGGTGAGGAACTTGAGTTACAATGTATATGCATCTTTCTTTTTAAGATCCAAACAATTTGCTCAATCGTCCACTCCTATTGCAGCCACCCTTTCCCCTCCCCTCTCATCTCACATTCAGACCCACAGACTGAGCAAATTAGTTCTCACCAAAAAAGCTACAAAGAGGTAAGCGGGAGTAAACCCATCTTAGTAATCGCTTAGTAACAAATTTGTTTCTTTACGATATATAATCTCAGCAGGTGTCCGCCATTGGATTTCGCAAAAGTAAGTAATCACCCCCTTCCGAAAGCCCTTGGCAATATGTTTAAACGGAATGTTGAGTATCAAGGAATGGACTGTTTGGATGAGTCCAATCCCATGTTTATGCAGTACCACACAATGCTGCAGAATGAAGTTCCTTGGGGTGATCAACCAAAGTACGCCAAATACACTGTTTACTTTGGTATAGTGTTTATATTTGTTGGACTACTTAAACAGATCTACTACAGATTTAGAGATTACACATACAAACCACGATCAGACTCAAATGCTGCTTATTCATTCATCGATGTCCTTGTTTCATATTGTCGATACGTTGGGTACAAACAAACTTCACAATATTTACAATACTTCGCTTCATTTCCTAAATCTGTTGGTTCAAGTTTGTTTTTCATGTTGTCTACTTTATATTTGGCATGTTATTGCTTTGTACCTCATTACTGGTACCGCGGCTGTGCTGGGTTTGGATCTCCACCTTTGGCCGTGAGGGCCGGAATGATGTCAACAGCTTTGGTGCCATTTATTTATGTGCTCGCTGGTAAATCCAATGCTATTACACTACTCACGGGGATTAGTTATGAGAAATTAAATGTGTTTCATCAGTATGTTGGTGTTGCGCTGTTTATATTGGGTGTTATTCACACAATTCCATTTATTTATCAAGAATTGCAAGAGGCAGGTGCTAGTTCTTTGCATCATACATTTGTCACTGACTTGTATTACATTAGTGGGATTCCAACATTGATACTTATGGGTTTATTGTGTACTTTGTCAAAAGCTTGGGTGAGAAAGTACTTTTATGAATTGTTTTTACATTTACATTGGATGATGGGTATTGCATTCTTTGGTTGCTTGATTTGGCATATTCAGTTTGCATTGGGAGCTCAGAATTACATGTGGGGTGCATTGGCTTTTTGGGCATCGCAATTGATTTATAGAATCTTGGTCAAGACATGTTTCAAACCTACGTCAATGTTTTTGAGATCAAGAACTGCTCATTTAACTAAACTTGATGATGATACATATGAGATCCATATTGATAACGTTAAAGGATATAAATGGACTCCAGGTCAACATTGTTTCCTCAGGTTCAAAGGGTGGAGAATTCTTGATAGCCACCCATTTTCGATCTCGACAACGACTTACCTGGGTGAGGGAATGAAGTTTATTGTTGTACCTAAAAAAGGATTAACAAGAGCTCATTTCAAGGAATTAGATCACCAAATTGAGTTGAACAAGCAAGTATACATTGATGGTCCTTATGGAGGAACATTTAGAGATGTTACAAAGTTTGATAAAATAGTGTTGGTTGCATCAGGTAGTGGTGTTACAGCAACCATTCCATTTTTGCTGTATGTTGCACAATTGCACCAACAGAAGTCACCCTTGGCTGACAATTTAAAGTGTGTCAATTTCATTTGGGTGGTTAGACACCAGAAGGATATTAAATGGATTGAGGATGAGTTGACCAAGTGCCAAGAAGTATTGGGTAACAAGCTACAATTGGATATCAGAGTATGCAACTATCTTGTTGAAATGAAGAAATTGGACGACAAGATTGATACTGAAAAAAGTATTGAATCGGATGAAGCAGCTGGGGTCAAGTTACCCATAACTTATGGCAAACCTGATGTACGTGCCATTTTGAACTCATTAACTACAAGTTTTGCTAAGCGGAATATTATTGTTTGCTCAGGAAGCAATTCAATGCAGACTCAAGTGTCGCAAACAGCATCAGAATTCCAGTCGTTGGTGTTTAACAATGATTTGAGAAATACAAATGTCGAGGAGATATACTTGCATACTGAATGCTTTGGTTGGTAGAGGAAATCGTGTGTACAATATTTATTCACTACATGTTTATTTTATTTATTCATTTACTCAGTTTGGACACTGGTAAACCCATTCGTTCAAATTCCAGTGTTTTAAAATGGTAGAAAATCCGCCAGTATGTTTAAAAGTACAATACTCTTTGTACACTTTTGATGGCCAATGGATTTTACTCCGTTTAGATTTTTTTGGGTATTCAATATGGAAAACTGGCTTTTTGGCCTTGATGAATGGCTGATACTGTTTGCATTCACCATATTGGCCACATTGTTCTTGAACTGAGAAATCAACATAAGACAACACTTGTTTGATGATATCACCACCATTCTTTAAACCCATGGCTAGTCCATGCTTTTTAGCATATTTTGACAATTTCCTAACGTAGGCAATTGAATCTTGTTTACTCCATTTCAATCCGGTTTTATGAGCGTATCCATCAATATTATCTGGGTCAATTGCATCGCACCCTTTTGTCTTGGCTAACAAGATCCTGTTTTGCATGATTTGGAAAACGTTTGATGAAGTTATGTTAACCCACCGTTCACCTTCCCATTCGTTCAAAGGCTTACCTAGTTCAGCTCTGGTGAAATTTTTAGCATCTGGACGCCATTCTTCAAAAGTGCCAGCGGAAAAGTAACAAATGACAATCTTGTCTTGCGAATGGAGTGTTTGATGAGTTTAATTCAAGTGGAGAAAAGACAATAGGGTATGACTGACAAACCACCTTTTTGCTTGGCTATCTTACTATTGAGAACAAATGCAGTGATATATGTATACCTGTATGGGGTGGGTTTATGCGAAATGGCTTCTATGTCTATTGCCGATGAGCAAGAATGGTTGGTCTCAAGGTGTGGGCCAATTACCTTACATATCGATGCTTTTGGGAACACTCGTTGGTGGATTGATTGTAATTTGGGGTGAAAGACGATACAATCAAGTTATGGACGAGAACGATGGTAAACCGGTTCCAGAGGAAAGGTTGCCGCCAATGATGCTTGGCTCAGTTACTTTCACGATTGGTATGTTTTGGCTTGGATGGGGTGGTGCTTACGGTAACAAGGTTCATTGGATAGTGCCCACTATTGGCGCGTTCTTTGTTGGGAATGGATTAATGTTGATTTTCTTGCCCTGTTTCAACTACATCATTGACTGCTACCTATTGTATGCTGCTTCTGCCTTGGCAGCAAACACGTTCCTAAGGTCAGCTTTTGGTGCAGCTTTCCCCCTTTTTGCTAGGCAGATGTTCGTTAATATGAAGATTCAATGGGCTGCTACATTGTTGGGTTGTTTAGGGGCGGCCATGATACCAGTCCCGTTTTTATTCTATTTTTTTGGTAAGAAAGTGAGGGCTAGCTCGAAGTATGCATTTGTTCTATAGTATGGCTGTATAAACCTTACCAATAGGGGTTCTAGATTGAGTCCCACTGCAATTCATCTTTCACTTCCAAGTACATTGAGCTCGGCTGAATCTACTCAAATTACACGATTATCAAGATTAAGCTTTAAATTCCCTAAAACTATACGCTTTAATACTCTATCTATAATAAACATCTCATTTGTCTAATTTTAATATCACCTACTTCATGGCAAACTTTGACTTGCTTCTAATGTATCCTCCATATTTGTAAAACAAAAATGGTACGGGGATCATCAATGCGCCTAAGCAACCCAACAATGTGGCAGCCCATTTGATGGTCAAGTTGTTAAACATTTGTGTATCAAACAATGGAAACGCGGCACCAGATGAAGCTCGCAAAAAGGCATTTGCAGCCAATGCAGATGCAGCAACATATAAATAACAATCGATAATATAGTTCATGGTGGGTAAAAAGATCAACATTAACCCATTGCCAACAAAGAATGCACCAATGACGGGCACAATCCAGTGCACATGCTCAGCATAATCACCAGTCCACCCTAGCCAAAAGATACCAATAACAAAAGTAAACCCACCAATCATGATTGGTGGTAATCTAGCTTCAGGGGTTGGCTTTAACCCAGCATCCACTTTCTTATTCAATAACATTTCAAAGTACACAATTGTAATTCCACCGGAAAATACACCAAGCAACATAGACAAATATGGCAATTCGGATACACCTTGAGACCAATGGTAACGACCGGAAAACACAAGTGGGACAACTGTCAAGAATGCATAAAGCATACCATAAATGAAGGCATTATAAATACTGACAAGGAAAATGATTGGTTCTGTAAACAAGAACCTCAATGGTCTCATGATGTTGTTTCTGACAATCTCATTCAAATTCAAGGAAACTTCTTCATGAGGAGCAAAAATACCCCAATTACCAGTTTTTCTTCTCAACAACTCGGCTTTTCTCATCAACAAGATAGGATGATGAGTCTCTTGCAAAAAAAATGTGTTCATAAACAAAGCCAAACAACCAATGATAGCAGACATGTAAGACGTCCATCTCCAACCCAAGCTTTGATTCTTGACAATGAAACCACCCAACACAGGGGCAATCATGGGACCACCAAACAACACACTTGCAAACACCGACATTGCTATTCCTCTCATCCTAGCTCTATACAAATCAACCATTACTGCTGGTGCAACCACTAAAGGTGCACTCCCCACTAATCCAGAAAAGAAACGACACAACATGATGGTTTGCAAGTCTTTTGCAGCAGCACATCCAAATTGAAAACTGACATACCCAAGACACGAAACTAGCATCACTGGCTTTCTTCCGAATAACTCTGACAAAGGTCCATACACGATAGGACCGGCAGCAAACCCAAACACAAACAACGAAGTAGTCAAAGTAGCAACCGATGTCCCAATATGGTAAATTTCTTGCAAATCACGACTTCCTTGAGAAAACATGGCTGATCCTATCGCAACTGACAAAGATGCCATGGCTACTGATGCACTGTATAATAGCTTCTTCCAAAGTGGATAATTATGAGGGTGATAAGGATCATTTAACCCATTAAATGCTACACAATATGGTGTTCTGTCTGGGAACATTGGCGGCAATGGAATGTTTTCACCCAATGTGAGTCCCACGTCATAATCGTACTCTTGTTGTAGAAAAGACGTAGTGTTTGTTACTTTTCGTGAGAGCTCTCTTGATAACTGTGGGTTTGTTTCATGTCTGCTTAATTCATCACCTTCTCTTGGGTAGACGTAATCTGACTCTGGATGGACTTCTTTTGAATTTCCTTTTTCTATATCATGGCCCTGAAATGGTTTTAGTTCTGAACTTTCATCCTCATTTTCTGTATTGGTTTTAATTGAGGAAAGATTAGATCCAGTTGAGTCATGATGTCTTTCAGGGTATGGTGCATCACGGTGGACTGCTTGTGGGTGAGGCAACTCTTCTATGTCTTGACTTTGTGTATGTGCATTCTGTGGCGAACTTTCTTGTTGGCCAGGTGTCGTATCATCCAACGAAACAGGAACTATAGGCATTGTATTCCTCTTATGGGTACTTGGCGACTAATTTGTTATATTAGATATAGTATTTACTTCAATTATTTTTGGTACAGTGCAGCAAATGTCAACCCAATTAATTTGCAAAGATGGATTGATAAATACATAGTTTCACAAGTGAAAGGGATATGTACCTATTTATAAACGTTCAGATTGCAGTTGATTTAAAAAAGGAAAAACTGATCTCTAAAGGTTCCAAAGCTTAGCAAGAAACCCGAACTTTCAAAATTGAAGCCTTCTTGTAGAACGATAGACTTATTTGGGAAATAATTCCGATAGCATAATATAGTCGTAGTTATCGGGTCCAAGAAAGACACGTTTTCAAGTGAGGAAGGGCTGTAAGCCATACACCAAACAGCCATAACCTTGTCTTCTCCGACATTGTTTTTTTTTTCTTCAACGGTCACAAACATGAGAACGGCGCTGAATAAAGTAATAAATCCGGCCATCAATTACCTTCTTTCTATTTTCGCTTTTGTTTTTTCTTTTTTGCGTTTTTTTGTTTCTTTTTTTCTCGGTCCCTGGCGAGGCAAAATACGGAGTTAATAAGTTTGGAATAACCGCTCCCTTGCACAATTATACACAGACACACACACAATTAGATTCACATACACGACATAGCATTTCTTAATCCTCGGGGATCTATGGAGGTTTATTTTGATGGAATTGATAGCTTATACGTGTAGTTGAGGTCTCATTAGGCAACAGCATTGACAAGATGCGATTCCAGATCTAAATTTAGTTTAGCAATCTAATGCTCCCTAAAAATAAGAATAAATCGTTGCCCCCCCCAAAATGGTGCACACTCTTGGGCTGCAAGTATGGGCCAATGCAACCCGAAGTTTCAGTGCTGGTAGATCATGCCACAGCAGGAATGTCAAATGTGTCTTAATATTCACATTGCGTGTCTTGTTGTTCAACTATTATTTGTATTTCCTTTTTCGGAATTGCTAAACTACCAAATGCTAACTCCGTCTCGTGGAAGTCAAATTACTCGAAAACTAAATAAAGCTCTGCTTTTGCATTATCCGGCTTTGTGGAACAGTTCATTGACGGACCGGAAATACCTCTTAACTTCCTCCGTATGTTTGCGTAAGTCTAAGCGAGCAAGGTGAGGGAATGAAGTTTATTGTTGTTCCTCAAACAGGGTTGGCAAGAGCCCATTTCAAGGAATTAGATCACCAAATTGAGTTGAACAAGCAAGTATACATTGATGGTCCTTACGGAGGAACATTTAGAGATGTTACAAAGTTTGATAAAATAGTGTTGGTTGCATCAGGTAGTGGTGTTACAGCAACCATTCCATTTTTGCTGTATGTTGCACAATTGCACCAACAGAAGTCACCCTTGGCTGACAATTTAAAGTGTGTCAATTTCATTTGGGTGGTTAGACACCAGAAGGATATTAAATGGATTGAGGATGAGTTGACCAAGTGCCAAGAAGTATTGGGTAACAAGCTACAATTGGATATCAGAGTATGCAACTATCTTGTTGAAATGAAGAAATTGGACGACAAGATTGATACTGAAAAAAGTATTGAATCGGATGAAGCAGCTGGGGTCAAGTTGCCCATAACTTATGGCAAACCTGATGTACGTGCCATTTTGAACTCATTAACTACAAGTTTTGCTAAGCGGAATATTATTGTTTGCTCAGGAAGCAATTCAATGCAGACTCAAGTGTCGCAAACAGCATCAGAATTCCAGTCGTTGGTGTTTAACAATGATTTGAGAAATACAAATGTCGAGGAGATATACTTGCATACTGAATGCTTTGGTTGGTAGAGGAAATCGTGTGTACAATATTTATTCACTACATGTTTATTTTATTTATTCATTCACTCAGTTTGGACACTGGTAAACCCATTCGTTCAAATTCCAGTGTTTTAAAATGGTAGAAAATCCGCCAGTATGTTTAAAAGTACAATACTCTTTGTACACTTTTGATGGCCAATGGATTTTACTCCGTTTAGATTTTTTTGGGTATTCAATATGGAAAACTGGCTTTTTGGCCTTGATGAATGGCTGATACTGTTTGCATTCACCATATTGGCCACATTGTTCTTGAACTGAGAAATCAACATAAGACAACACTTGTTTGATGATATCACCACCATTCTTTAAACCTATGGCTAGTCCATGCTTTTTAGCATATTTTGACAATTTCCTAACGTAGGCAATTGAATCTTGTTTACTCCATTTCAATCCGGTTTTATGAGCGTATCCATCAATATTATCTGGGTCAATTGCATCGCACCCTTTTGTCTTGGCTAACAAGATCCTGTTTTGCATGATTTGGAAAACATTTGATGAAGTTATGTTAACCCACCGTTCACCTTCCCATTCGTTCAAAGGCTTACCTAGTTCAGCTCTGGTGAAATTTTTAGCATCTGGACGCCATTCTTCAAAAGTGCCAGCGGAAAAGTAACAAATGACAATCTTGTCTTGCGAATGGAGTGTTTTGATGAGTTTTTTAGAGCTGTCAAATAAATCAATATCGTAAATTTTGGTTTCGGGGTTGATCTTTCGTGGTGGGTTGTCCAAGACGCAATCCCATGAGTCGCCTACTTTGGCAGTCCATTTTGCAACTGCACTGGGTGCGAAATAGATTAATGTGATGAGCCAAGAAATCAAAGTAGTTGTATAAGTGGATATCATACCTGTGATGATGAACAGAGTAGTTTCTGGGCAGGAAAGCGGAAGATGTGAGGACTATTTGAAGACTTTTTATAAATAGAAGCATATAAGTATGCTGATCTTTCTGTAAATGCACGGCGGTACAATTATTTTCTAAATACGGAGTATTCCTCTATTTTACGATTGTCATTTGTTTTTTTCTAGAATGCGTATGTTGCCGCCCTATAGTAGCACTAAAGGTCAGTCAATCAAGTGAGGGGGCAAAGCTCTGTCCGAAATAAGGTAAGGCTATGCTATTTTCATCTACCACTTGCGATACCCTTCTCTTGAATCAATGTAAAGAAGTCGCATCGAGGTCTAAGCCATTGCCGTGTCGCAAATATAAGTCATGGACCTCAGTTTACGACAATGATAAAAAAATCCAAAATTTTTTGTATTGTTGTCGACAGATTTGACTCTATAAACTCCAGTACACTTCAACCCTCATCACTGAAGAGCAATCCATTGGTCATGACAGTTCCAGATTTACTTCTAGATCCTCAACTCAAATACTGGGTATTATTACCCATTTCACTTGCAATGGTTTTAGTTGGTTTACTTCGATCTAGCATTACCTACTTGATGCAACCACAACCTAAACTTGAACCATACAAGAAAGTGAGAGAAGCGTATGTTAATCTAATCGACTCAATTCACCAAGCATACTAACTTCACCTCTTTCTAGACAATTTCTTTTACAAGCACGAGCTTTTAGAGAAAACAACCATGTTTTAACCAATGAGGAGTTTGAACAATTCAAAGCATACTTTATTGAAACGTTATCTACGAATGAATTTTATGCAGAAGACCCGAAAAAGGAAGAACCAGTCAATCCATTTGACCCAAACTCCAACGAAGCTATTATGCAAATGGCAAAGGGTAATTTGCTCAACTATATCCCGCAAACATTGATCATGGGATGGGTCAATTACTTTTTCGCTGGATTTGTCATTATGAAACTCCCATTCCCATTAACTGATGGTTTCAAAAGCATGTTGCAGAATGGAATCATGACTCCTAACTTAAATGTACGTTATGTATCATCCATTTCATGGTATTTTGTCAATTTGTTTGGATTACGGCCAATATATTCCATTCTCATGGGATCATCTGAAGCTGATGAAATAATGAAACAAGCGTCACAGCAACAACATGGTCCAATGCCAAACATTGGGGGGCCAGGTGGACCCAAGGCTGATAAAGTGTTTGCTGCTGAGGCGGAAAATATTCAAATCTTGGATCATGAATCGTTCTATGATGGGATTATTGAAAGATTTATTGAGAAATATGGCTCGTAGATGCTAGCTTTTACTGTAGGAAATGTGAATAGCGTTCTAAACAGTGTACTGCTTCGGAATCTTGTGACTGCAAATATTGCGCGACAGAAGACAAAAGAACTTTCGCTCTTGTAGAAAAGATCCATCTCTTTATTTCATCGCCATTTCCGCCACTCTTCCAGCAACACCATGTCCACCGTAGGAGAAGCTCAGCCAACACAACCTAATGCCAAGCCAAAGCCAGTGATATTTTGCATTGGTATGGCTGGGTCAGGTAAAACCACATTCATGCAAAGATTGAACTCACACATCCATTCAAGGAAACAGATCCCCTATGTCATCAACTTGGACCCGGCTGTACTTAAAGTCCCATTTGGTGCTAACATCGACATAAGAGACTCAATAAAGTATAAGAAAGTGATGGAAGAGTATAATTTAGGACCAAATGGTGCAATTGTCACTTCATTAAACCTATTTTCCACAAAGATTGATCAAGTCATCAAATTGGTTGATAAGAAGCAGGATAAAATTTCTGATGTAATTATTGACACACCAGGTCAAATCGAATGTTTTATATGGAGTGCCAGTGGGTCTATTATAACTGAAGCATTTGCATCCTCGTACCCTACAGTGATTGCTTATATTGTTGATACACCAAGAACAACAAGTCCTACAACATTCATGTCCAACATGCTTTATGCATGCTCTATATTGTACAAGACTAAGCTCCCCATGATCGTGGTTTTCAACAAGACTGATGTGCAAAGTTGTGAATTTGCCAAAGAATGGATGAGTGATTTTGAAAGTTTCCAAATGGCGGTACAAAAGGATCAACAAGAAAACCAAGAACAATCTAGTGGATACATGAGTAGTTTGGTCAACTCAATGTCGTTGATGTTGGAAGAATTTTACTCTAATCTTGATGTGGTCGGAGTAAGTTCTTACACTGGTCAAGGATTCGATGAGTTTATGGATGCCGTGGACAATAAAGTTGATGAATATAATGAGTTTTACAAGGCGGAAAGGGAAAGGATATTGAAAAAGAAAGAAGATGATGAGAGAAAGAGGCAGACAAAATCGTTGAACAAATTGATGAAGGACATGGACATGAAGGATAAGAAAAAGAGTGAAGATGGCGAGGTTCTATCAGATTTCGATGATGATGATGAGGAAGTAGATGAAGAGTTGCAAGGTGAAGTATTGCCTGACGACGAGGAAGAAGAAGCTCGTGGCTTGGCTGAAGTCGGTAACCCATCAAGAGAATATACGTTTGCCGAAGATCGTCAATCAGAATTGGACCCTACCAAAGATGCCGATTTACAAGCAAGGTATCAACAAGCAATGGAGTCTAGAGGGAAACCTGTCTCGTCACAAACAGCAGAAAATATTGCTCGTTACATAAATAGATCGCAATAACTACATCTGTCTAAAAGATTTATTCACTAAATACATCATCTACTTTAAAAGGCTTTTTTTTCCATTCATCTTTGAATATCAAATGGGGTTTCTTTTCCGCTAAGTGTAATATTGTCTTTCCAAATTCGGAATTACACCAGGCAAACCAAGATCTGGTGTACGAAGCACCATCTTTGGAATTAACATTGACACTTTCGTGCATGAGACCAGACCCAGCAGTAGTATTCATAATCATATGTAAACTATTGACAATTTCCTCGTCAACATCAGTGGTTCGTATCCTCATTAACAAAGACATTGGCCAAGCGTTTTTAATACCTATATGTGGGCCGCCAATACCTTCGAAATGGAAACCTTTCAAGTAATATGGATTACCTTCTTTGGTCAAGATCATTTTCCTCGTGTTTTGATAAACTTGATCATCTCGAGGAATGTGGCCTAAATCAGGGATGGATAATAGTGATGGGATATTTGCATCGTCCATGAATGTAGCACTGCCATATCCATCAACTTCATAGGCGTAGACCTTGCCATAAGTTGGGTGGTTAACAATACCAAATTTTTCAATACCAGAAGTCAACGCTTTAATAAAATAATCAGTCTTTTTGATAAACACTTCAATCTCGGCACTCATCCGATTGGTCAATACATCTTCATTGAGGAAATTCTTTCTGGTTTTGATCAACTCCGTCAACATGTGTATATTACCAGGAATAAAAAATTGTAAAATTGTAGCATCATCACTGGGTCTAAATGCGCTTCGAATTAAACCCGTGCCAAAGTTAACTGGGTTTCCCACACCTCCTAGAGGTAATGTTTCTGATCCAATATTGGTATTTCTTTGGAATGAATAGTAAAATGGTAGAGCCTGCCCCGATGCTTCATCAAATGATGGTTCACTCTCTCTTCTCAACACAATCAATAGCTTTTCATATGCTTGGAACCAGTGATCATTGAGGAATGAAACATCACCACTTGAGTTTTCAAAATATTCATTAGTCAAGGTCAAGAATGACGCGAGGGAGTCAATTTCATATTTACATTCAAAAACTTGTCGCCAATCAGGTCTCGGGTACACATTATCAAATGCTGTATTACCTGGTTTGACTTTTGATGATGGTGGAGGATGAAATGCATTACAATAGGGGGAGTTATTAACATAGTAAGCTTGTGTGTTGATTGCCCCAAGAATTAATTGTTTAAGTTTTTCATCGTGCTTGATCAATGGTTGATACACTGATAATTGCCTTGCTGCATCTCTAAGCCATTCGGCATGAATATCTCCAGTGACAATGAACGATTGCGGAAGTAACAGCTTTCTTATCAAGTTTTTCTTATGCCCTTCATCTTTAACCATGTGCCACAACACCGTCGTGTCCAACGTATTGGGTAAACAATTCTCCACCAATCTAGCTAAATCAGGATCAGCAATTCTTTGTTTCAACTCATCAATCACTGACTCGACGGCTTTTGATACAAATGTTCGACATTTTGGAGCTGGTCTCATGTATGGGTATTTCTGTACACCTTTCGAGAATGGTGGATGACGATGTTGAGAATAAGTAACGTAATCAGGACAATGCTTGACATTTTTATCCATTTGTTGAAGAAATGTTTGATCTATTTCTCTTGTGTCAAGATGCGATTGTTGTTGGGAATCATGGTCGGAACCGGCAAGCTTGGCTATCTTGTTCTCTTTTGACGCTTGTAAATATTTGACTTTGTCCACTGGATGGTTCAACTTGTCATCTTGTGTGGCACTCTTGTGACGAGTAAATAAGGAATAGATTATACATATTGATAGTAGAGCTACAAGTAGCTTAGTGTAGTGATGAAGTTTTGACTGGGGCACCATTTTCGACCAAATGTGCGGAGAGGTGGACAGCTTGATTTGTGGTGATAGTGGTTATCAAAGTATTGAATTTTTTTTTTTTTTCGGTTGTCATTTGTGGAGGGTTGTGTGGATGGACCAATGTAGAGAAGTAATATCCTACAACACGCAATTTATGTACATTTACTCATCTGGCCACTCAATTAATCTCCCTTAGTTAGATACAATGCATCCTTCTTGGAATTGAAATTTGTATGTGTCAACCCCGTCGAAGCAATTGTTTGCATGACACTATTTAGTCCAAGGCCATCAGAGTCATGTAACTTGGCCAATTTCAAAATATCTTCATAGCTCGAAGCGTGTTGGAGATCCTCAGTTGTAATAAGGCTTTGCAATAAGGATCTAATTTTGACATTACCTAGAGCTAGTCTAGCTCCAATAACTTCAAAGTTGGCGTTGGACCACAACGAGTCAAATGTTGTAAAATCAGCATCAAGATTTAGTATGTTGAGCATATAGAACTTATTATAGGTTAAATTGTAAGGTAATGCTTTTAAAATTGTTGACACTTGAACCCTTCTCTCAATCATTTGCATCAATTCATCCAACATTTGTGTCAAGCAGGGGTCATCATAGGCCAGCTCCAGTAAATTTAATACATTCGACACCTTTATTTGTTGTTCCTTTTCGATTTGGTTTGCTAAATCATCATTGACAAGCTTGACATCATTCCATGGTAGTTGTTGAACCAATTTTTCAAACTTTCCACCTGGATTTTTCATATAATTTTCACTCTTTAATGCTAGGGAAAGTATATCTGGGTGAGCGACTTTGCTCAATTCTAAAACAGGTAATTCCATGTCCTTGATTCTTTCATTCTCTTGCCTAATATTGTTTCTCAAATCAAAATACAGTTGATCCCATTGATCTAGTGATGCTGTGGAAAATAAATCACACTTTTGTTTGAGTATGATTATTATTGGAGCATTCATTAACCTCTGAAGGTAAAACTTGAAAATTTGCTGGTGCAGTTTGTGTACTGGGATCGATACAAGGGGATTGAAATACGATTGAATTGCAGATTCAATATCTACACCATAAACACTAGAGTTTTTTCTAGCATTCGGTGATTTTGGTAGTAATCCATCTTTTTTCCTAAACTGTGATTGATCTTTGAATAAATACTTTGTTTGTTTTAGCTCATTAGGGCCAAACTGTATGGGATCTTGATATAATCTTCGTTCTCTATTTCGATCTATTTTCCAATCCGTCCCCTTTCTGGCATTTTTACCCAAGATTGCCCATCGTTTGTTCCGTAGATTCGGTTCAGATGTGTTTTGGAGAAAGGATTCCACTTCCTCTGTAAATGCTGTATTTTGTTGGTGTGTGACATTTTGATAAAGATTAATCAATCGTCGTATCGAGGGTGGAATTTTGTTAAAGGACATGAAAGGTACTGTATAATGAGGTGTTGTTTCTGTTATTATTTGCCCGAGTCAGTTCATTAAAAAGGCGATGCAACCTTGTGCTTTTGAGCCGAGGAGATGAGTTGGAGATGAGATTGTAGCGCCAATAAAAAAGTCATGCTTAATCAGACGCCAGTAAATATGTACTTCATCCTTTTTTTTCTTTCAGTCCCTAAGATTTTACTATTGCTACAACACATTTTTTTTACACACCTCATCCACCAAATAAGTCTACCCTCAATGCTTTCCAGATCAATCCGTTATTGTTCCAAGAGAATTCCCAAGAGACAAGTCCCAGCGGCACGCTCAATTTTCTTCGTGTCAAGAATTACTCCACAAAATGTCAAGTCGTTCCCCACAAGGATTTTTGCAGTCAACTACAGTTCTGCTACTCAACCTGATTCCAATGGCAAGGGAGAATTATTGATCGAGTTTACATGTAACGTATGTGATGAAAGGTCATCTCATAACATGTCAAAGCAAGCTTATGAGCATGGTACTGTATTGATACAATGTCCTAAATGTCAAAGTAGACATTTGATTGCTGACCATTTGGGTTTCATCAGAGATGAAAAATTTGATCTCAAGGAGTACATTGAAAGCCAAGGAGAAAAGATTGACAACAGAGTGTTGGAATTTGAAAAGATCCCCCCTAACTTGGCTCACTCCTCGGGGCAAACTGCTGAGGAGGACACCCCTAAACAGGAAAAAGTTTTGGATCTCGAAAGTCCAGATGATAAAGTGATTAAAGACAAAAAGGAGTAACGCAATTGTATAAGAAGTTATATATCAAAGTAATGGATAACAATGCCTACCCATCTTTTGAATATTCTCTAGTTTCTACATTCTTTTGTTTTTTTGATTGCAAAATGGAAGAAGAGAAAAATTGCGACCCAATAAATAGAACACTGTAGAATTCTTTTGCGTTTGAAAGAAGATCCCCTGTTTTATAATTGACATTGCTATATAACTATTGAGCTTCGCTACATCAATTGCACCACTTGCTCTAAACAAAGTTTCGGTTTCAATATACTTTTCAATCCAGAATGCTTCAAAGAACTACGTTTTCCCTTAGATCTCAATCGCACATCTCGAGAGTAATTGGAGTCAGATTCAATTCATCCTTGAAAGATGAGGCACAAAAAGCAGCCAAAGGCATCAAAGAACAATATGACAAAACAAAAGAGACAGCAAATGAAAAGGCTCATGAGTTGAAGAAATCGGCACAAGAATCAGCAAAGTCCATTACGGACCAGTTTTCGCAAGAAAAGTCCATCAATGCCGAAGTTTTGAGCAAGTACAAGAAACAATTGGAACAGAAGGCCAAAGAGCTTGGCATCACCAACTTGGACGAGCTCAAGGAAAAGTTCAAAGATAAAATTGAAAAGACCAAGATTGAACTTGGAGCCGAGGATCCATTGAAACAAATTTTAGAGTGGGAAAAACAACAAAATGAGAAGAGTAAAAATGGCAGTGTTATCAACATTCGCAAGATTGACGAAAAAAGGGAAAAACTTCCATTCAAAGTGCTTAATGATTTCATAGACGTTGACAAAGCACGAGGTTTGCCAACTGAGGATATCAAGTTGATTTGGAAGCACAGATTTCTTGAAAAAGAAAGAGCTTTGCATGCATCTTTGGATAACAGACAATTTGCTGACATCTACGCAAATGCTTATAGGTATCCAAACTTTGTTTTGCCATTACCCAAGCCTCACAATGATGGATACGAGCTCGAGTTTGTGCAATGGGCATTTGCTGGTCCAAACACAATTCATTGCATGTTTACCACCTTGGCTGAGTACAAACTAAACAAGGAATTCGCAAGACCACATACAACACTCACATTCCATCAAGAATTTAGCCAAGATAAAGATTTGGTATTGATGAATGGGGTTAGCGAAAAGGAAGGTGGTTTGACGATGGATGAAGCTCAATTGCTCGCTGTTAATTTGCAAAGATTTTACAGTGGAAAATTCCCTCAAATGACCAAGTTATTGAAAGAGTTTAATGAAGGAAGCGCTGATTTTAGTGTTGATGAGTTGATAAAAGAGGCTACATCTGTATAGACACCAAGCTGTCATAAGCCAGAGATTTTTTTTTTTTACCTATTTCTTATCCCTTCCTTTTCTACGTCTGCCTCCTCCCCCTCCTGTGGCTCTTGCTTTCACTGGTTGGGGCGCATATTCCTCCTCACTCGTAAGTATTTCATTTTCGTCCTCAGCGTAAGTATCAGGATGCGACACGGAACGCCCACGTGATGACCCCGACAAGGGAGCGACATGTACTTCATTTTCAGAATCACTGGAGTCCAAGACAATTTCATTGCTTTTCGCTAGGGGCTTGTCTCCACCTTTAACTTTTGTTTTTGAACTTTTGCCAGCATTTTCAGCTTTTAAATTTAACTGCGCAAACGTTCCCTCTTTCAACTGCAAGAGAATTTGCTTAAAGGCAGTTCTCGAGTGCTTTTCGTCTTCTATACCATGAAACTCCTGATCGTCTATGTCAACACTGAGCAACATCTTCGTCTCCTTCTTGATCTCTGAATTGATATATTGATTTAGACTGTATTTGTCGTCATTGTCCACGTACTTTTTAACAGCTTCGTTCAACCCAGCCTCTGGAATTAGCGTCAATTGAGTCTGTTTCAAAAAATCACTAACAATATCTTGAAGAGCTAATTCGGTGGTGGTTTTTTCACCCAAGCTCTCATCCACCATATCATCACTAAATTTGGTTTTCTTTCTTAAAATCTCTGGCTGTTGTGGAGATTTCTTTTTGTAAAATTGAACAACATCATTCACATTGGCAATCCTCCCGACAAACTGATTAGAAAATCTTCGAACGTTTTCAATTTCGAAGCCCCCACTGTACTCAACTCTAAGTCGAATCAATGGTAGCGGAATATTTGGTGTGATGTTGTCCTGTTTCCCAGGGTTGGATGCAGTCAACTCCGAGTGACCCTGCAAATATGATTTGTTCGCAATCTCGATTGCGTTCTCCACTTCATTAGATAAAAATGCAATGACATCTGCTTTTGATGCTGCCCCTGGAACCAAATCTGTCTTCAGAAGTTCAATTTCTTTCAACACGAATGGTCTTACTGCTTTCAACTCGATCGGCTCCAACGAATAGTCATTTCCCTTTATATTTATGATAAACACTTTTTTGTCGGGCACCTCTCCCTCCGATAGGGATGTTGCAATTGAGGATCCTGCTTGTAGAACATCGAAAGACGTTTCCGGATTATGTACTGGGTATGGCACGCACTCATGTTCGTGGCCCCAGAGTACAAAATCAAGGAAATGGGGTAAAAAATTTTCGGGTATACATGAATTAAAAGTGTGCATGGCATGATTCTGATGAATGGCAAAGAAATTAAACCACTTGTCCGTATTAACCCCCGGTCTCTCAAATTTGACTTTACCATCTCTAAAGAGCCGGTGTAGCCTCTCATCTCTTACGTTTGACATCCCATATAGCGCTAATTTTGTATCTCCCTTTTCAAATAATATAGGCTTCACTGTTATCGATTCAGAATCCTTAACTTTACCAAAATAGTTGACAAGTCCTGACACTGCCAACACATCGAGGGCCAGGAGCAACCCGTCTCCAGTTGCATCATCATGGTTACCACTGATTGCAAACACTGGTATGGCTATATTCAAATTGGGATCTTCATAATTCACTTCGTCAACACCATTGAACATTGTGGTTGATGGATCACTCAATAGCTCCAATTGACACGCTTTGTCGCCCATGCAATTGGTTCTCAATGACTTCATAACATGATACATTGACTTCTTTGTAGGTTTGTTAATATGGAATAGATCACCACCTTGTACCAACATATCCACATCCTGTTCTTTAGCTATCCGGGTAATTTCATCAAAGGTCTTCCACCCGTCATCGCCTCTTATGGGATCATTTTCGAAGCACCCGACATGATTGTCTGTAGTCAAGAGTATTCGAATAGTATCCAGGCCATTTTCAATATGATCAACTAAAGGCATTTGATAGGAAAGCTTGATTCACGAGCGTGGTTTTTTTTTTGTGGGTTTTTCGAAACAAGAACAATGGAAACGGTTCATATCACGTACTACTCTTACATATAAAGGACAGAACGCACTTTACACAAACATTGATCTATGAAAGAGGTATCGATATCACTGGAATTGGAAACTAGACAACAGGATGAATTGAATAGCATTGCTTCGATATACGGTGATATTTTCAAGGATATAACTCCAAAGGAATTGATATGGAACAAGAAACCCAATCCACATTTCCAAATATTTCTCTCGTCCTCAGAGAATGAAAATAACCCAACAGTCTCAATCACTTTGGATATAGAGTTCACTCCAACGTATCCCTTGTCGTCGCCCAAAGTTAAATTTCTCAATCCTCAAAACTTATTAAAAGCACACGTTGCTCGTATAAAACAAAAGACCGAAGAGCTTATTAAAGAGTACGAACACGAGGAAGTTTCGTTTGCTATAATATCTGAGCTGAAATTTATACTAGATGATATTCAGGCGATTACGTCCAAGGTGCTATCATTGGAAGAGGAGAGGGAGAAAAGACTTCGAAACGAGCGAAAAGCATTGGAGGAGCTAGAAGAAAAAGAGCAGAAGGAGCTAGAGTCTGCAACGCAGAAGCGAAGCAAGGAATTGAATGAGCAAATACAGCAAATAAAAATTGAATTGGACGAGGATGCTGAGGAGGAAGAAGAGGAAGTAGAAGTTGCTCCCGTGCCTGGTAACAAAGATAATTACTTCATATTCGATAACGAGTTGGAAGATTCTCTACCAAATTGTAAACGGAGGTTCAAATTTAGAGCTGTTCAGGGATTCATTCGGTACACCAAGAGGGGTCTCTTTAGCTCCATAGGCAAACAGTTTATTGTCAAGCCATTTGTCAGTGAAGAAATCAAGGCGGAAGTTGATAAACATGGTCAAGAATTAAATTACCTTTTGACCGAAATTGATCTTAATAACCAATATTGGCAGCAAGATACAGGCAAGAAGGAAGTTCAAGAGTTGGAAAAAGAATTGCAATCCTGCGTCAATTTGAACAACCCCCACGTGCTCAAGTTGATCGGGTTTCAAATTGACAAACAAAACGGGTGGAAAGTTCGCTTGTTGACGGAGTTTTCATTTGTTTCTGAGCCATTGTTTGAAATCATGCCATCAAAGGGACATATGAGTCTACCTTTGGCCAGAATATGGCTATTGAACTTGATTCCCGTTTTAGAACAGCTACACAACTCTGGTTTTGTTCATAAACAAATCAATCCATTTACTGTTTTTCTTTTCGAGCAAGATAGAACTGGGCAAGGCAGTTTGTTCACAGATGCGACAAATATCAACTCATGGGGAAATGAAAATGGAAAAATTTTGAAATTAGCACATCCTTCATATGGATACAAATTTTTGAGAATGTTAGAAACGCATCCGAACACAGGCAGTGACAAGTTCCGCAAGGACAAAAATAAGAACCCGGATGTTTGGGCTCCCCCTGAAGTAAAACAAACGGGAGTCTATAACCAGAAATCAGATGTGTGGGATTTGGGAGTGTTGGTTTTGCGACTAGTTGTGGGTAAAGATGCATTGATTAAGGAATTTTCGAATCCAGACGAATTCAACAAAAAGTTTCTAGAGAAGGCGAGATTTGACCGCGATGAGTACGCTGACCAAGTTTATGATTTGTTGACCAAATTGTTGCAGCCAAAATACCCCAAGAGACCAACATTACTTGAGCTAAATGCTGTCAGATTTTTAAGGGATGGACCAGTTTTGAAAAAACAAGAGAGCATTGGTTACGCTGCGACAAATAACGCTAGGAGCAAGATGTTATCAAAGGATGTATCTATTCATCCGGCAAGGTTTTCAAGCTATACACCTAGCGCTCAATTATATAACAATGCTACTCAAGCACTCAGTCTGGAGTCGCGCGGCAATAGTAGGTATGAAAGAGATTTTGAAGAGATTGGTAGATTGGGAAAAGGCGGGTTTGGAGATGTTGTCAAGGCCAGGAATCGGATGGAGGGTACCTACTATGCTATAAAAAAAATCAAGCACAGGGCTAATAAGCTTGACTCGCTTTTAAGTGAAGTGTTATCATTAGCTCGATTGAATCATCAGTATATTGTGAGGTACTATGGTACTTGGGTTGAAGAGTTGGAGGAAAGTGTGGAAAACCTTGACGATCGTAAAATTGTTCCCCTTTCGGAGGAAACCTCTGAGTCCAGTGAAGACGGTTCTGAAAGTGAGGATGCTTCTGATTTAAGTTATGCCAATAGATCTTCATCGCTTTTGGCAACGCGCACCAGCTCCTTTCAAATTGATTTCATTTCAAACTCATTTGATCCTCGAATAGAATTTGATGATGATTCTTTGCCACAACAAAGCAACACTTCGGAGGACGTTTTTGAATTTGCTCATTCAACTGATGAGGACCCTTCTACTCACGACAGCACTGACCTTTCGGCGTATGCCGGCGGTGTGGACGTTTCAGGACGAATGGTGCATGTTGATCAACAAAACACTCAGAAAGTGTATCCAAAATCTATCTTGTACATCCAAATGGAGTTTTGTGAAAACAACACATTACTAAACCTTATCGAACAGGGTCTTCCCAATAATCCAAATGAGTACTGGAGGCTATTTCGACAATTATTAGAGGCAGTGTCATATATACATCGCGAAGGATTTATTCATAGAGATTTGAAACCGATGAATGTGTTTATTGATAAATCAAACAACATCAAGGTTGGGGATTTTGGATTGGCAAAGAATTCACAGTTTTTGTCTGCACTACCCACTTCGGAACAGATTTCAGAAAAGGTCGATGCTGCAGTGTCTAAGAATGGTGATTTATCGACTGTGGTGGGAACAGTATTTTATACTGCACCAGAGGTGTCATCAGGAAATTATGATGAGAAAGTGGACTTGTTTTCATTGGGCGTGATATTCTTTGAAATGTGTTATCCGTTAGCCACAGGAATGGAACGTGCCCTCACTCTCAACAAATTACGACAGCGTGAGTACCCTGAAAATTGGAAAGGAAATCAAGAAAAACAAATTGTCCATCAGCTTCTAGACCCAGATCCAAAAGCACGACCTGGCGCATCAGAGCTCTTACAAAGTGGTCGTTTACCGGTTGAACACCAAGATCAGGTGATAAAGGAAGCTTTGAAATCGCTAGCTGATCCTGCGTCTCCTTGGCAACAACAGGTGAGAGAAGCTTTATTTCATCAACCCTACTCGTTGGCAAAGGATTTACTATATGATGGTGGCCGAGAAACCATAAACAGCTCAACTAGTGATTATTTACTATTCAGCAAATTGATTGACGAGTTGACGAGTCTTTTCCACAAGCATGGAGCTGTTGAAAATATCAATATCAACGTTATTTTGCCTCGAATACCAGCGCAGCCAAAGGACATGGTTTATGAATTTCTTGATAGAGGCGGCTCGGTTATCACCTTGCCCTACGACTTGGTTGTCCCGGTTGCGCGGTTTGTCAGCCGAAATGAGATTAATGTGCCCAAATTCTATCGACATGATTTTGTTTATCGGCCAAATTTGCGAGGAATTGGCATGCCTGAAAAGTATAGTACAATGAATTTTAACATTACTAGTCTGTCAGATAGAGAGGTCATTGCCAATGATGCAGAATGTTTGAAGGTGGTTGACGAGGTAATGTGTATGTTTGGTCAAATACCAGCTCAGAAAATCATCTTCATCAATCATTATGATGTACTTGATGCAGTTGTGTCGTTTGTGTTTGGGAACACAAAAGTGGATGATCAAATAAAATGGGGTGTTTTTGCTGTCTTGTCTCAGTTGCGGATAGACAAATCTGTTGATGATGTTAAAAAGTATTTAAGAGAGGAGTTTCAAATACCTCGTACCGTCATAGAGGATCTTCTACTGAACTTCAACTTTACATGTTCCTTGTATGAAGCAAGACAAAAGTTGCAAAAATTGATGATTGACTCGCCGCAGTTGATAAAAGTGGAAAAGTCATTTGCTTACCTATCCAAGGTTCAGAGCATACTCAATCAATTTGGAAGAAAGTCCGAAATTTTGTTTAATCCATTGTACAACTATGATAACAGGTATTATCGCAACGGTATCATGTTCCAGGCGGTATTCAAAGGAGATAAATCAAAAAGATACAATAGAATCATCACAGGAGGGCGGTTCGACACTTTGATAAAATCGTTTACTGATGTATCTGTCACCGGATCTAAAACATTCAAGCCAAACAGGTTACATTGCGTTGGGTTTACATTGACCACTTCGTTTTTATTTGCGTTGATGAGAAACATCATATCTCGAAAATCTGTAAAGAATGATTTTACAAAATGGAAGGGAAGCCGTTGTGACGTTTTGGTTAGTTCCACGCAACAAGAATTTGTTGATTTATGTGGATATGAAATTTTGGGTAAATTGTGGTTGAAGAATATCAGTGCTGATCTCGTGTCAGCTAGATCACAAGATGAATTAATGCATGAGGGTGCGGTAATTGGAGCATCTTGGATCGTTTTGATACGACAGGGGCAACAGCTTGTGAGGAAATCAAGAAAGTCATCAAACTATAAGCCACTCAAGGTGAAACACGTACTCACTGGCAGAGATGTTGACCTAGACAGTTACGAGGAGCTAGTGAACTTTTTAACAAGTGAACTTGGTGTTTGTGAAGAAGAAATTGATGAGGATCCCACCACCCTGGGTCCCATTCCATCTGATGGTGATACTATTTCAGTCGAGCACTTGGATTCGGTTGATTTGGATCAAAAGGTCATTGTTGTCAATAACGAGGCTCCACGAGGCAGAAAAAACAACAAGAGAGAAAAGTGGGAGGTTGAAACCAATGCCAAGACTATTGGCTCTCAAGTAGTACAGAAATTGGCGCAAGGCCCCATACTCACATTTGACGTCAGAGATGAAGTCATTGATATGATTAGTATCACTTCGATCCACCAACAAGAAGAGTGGGTAAGGAAAGTTCTCTTTAGTGCAAACAATTTACCAAAAAGTTTTGCCATGAACATTTACAGTAACTTGGTGAAAGAGGCAGCTAAGGGTCATAGTTGGTGTATTTTAGTGGCGTCGAGAACATCACACTCAGCAATAGTAGATTTGAGAAGATAATGTATTTCGATAGCGATAACATATATCAAATGTTTTGTTGCATTATTACTAGTTATCTTGTTTTTATACTGACACAGATTCAATTAGATTCCTATTCTTGGCCTTCCAGTCCCAGTACTCTCCTAACCTCAACTTCCCGTATTTGGCATAGTCAAATTCAATGTTTGAAAGTTCACTTTGGATCATGGCCCATATACCCCAATAAAATCCTGGCAATCCATAAAACATTGATACTTCGTTAATTAAAATTTCAATTTCTTTGGGGTCGGATTTGGTAGAGTTTAGATAACTTTCACACCACTTCACAAGGACGGGGTTGGAAATAGAAGGTTCGGGAATTGCATCACGATTGCAGTTGAACCCTTGCCACTCTGCCAAATGGTTGGCTATATCAAATGCTCTTGGTGCTGGAAGCATGTACTCGTAGTCGATGAATTTGATAGGATTTTGCCCAACTGACGACGGTAGAGGATTTTCTGTGCCTTGGCGCGCTTGAAAGTCAAAATCTTCAGGAACAATGACATTACCGGAGAGCAAATCGCAATGACAAGAAACTATTGGTGAGTTCACCAGTTCAAGAATGGCTTTCAACCAGTGAAACTCCTTCTTGACCACTTCTTTCAAGTTTGCCTCATTAACATCCTCATTCAAATGTTGTTTAAATGAAGCTATCAACTCAGGATTGATTGGGACAATCTCAATCCAATCATCAATTAGTTCCCATACATTTGAAATGAATCGCTTTTTCTTAGTGATGTTTTTCTTTTTACCTACCGAGTTTCGTCTGGCTCCAATTCTCAAGGTTCTTATTTTATCAACACCTTCTTCAATTAGCTTGTAGTTTAATGACTTGTGCCAATTGCCTAGCTGTTGCGCAATAAGAGGGGACAAAGCTTCGTTGCTCAATTCTTCTGGCTTTAATGATCTCCCAGAAAGAAACCCGTATATAAGGCCATTTTTGAACCGGGCAAACACAGGAGGTGCTAAATTGATTGAGTTTAATATCAAATGCGAAATAAACTCTCTATGTCTATCGATGATCAAATTGGTCCCGTGGCCATAAACTCTGATTAATATTGTCGTGTCGTTGTCGTAGGTACATGAAAGAAGCATGTTTGTGATACCACCGGTAAGCTGAGAGATTTCGAGCTTCTTGGTATCTATCCATTGTGGAAAGACTCTAACTATTAAACGCCTCAATTGGGCAAAATCCGTTTCGAGGTTTTCGGCAAGATTTATGACGTATTTGGGAAAGTACAAACACGTCTTTTGAGGCGTTTCGTCCGCCACTGCATTGGGTAATGGTGATGGTGACCTTGACGTTGGTGACGGTTGGGATTGAGTTGTGGCAGATGTATCAGCTGAAGGTGCTAAAGTTTTCCCATTAGAATTTGTCTGGCTTGTGTTGGTGTCTGTTTCAACATCTGAGCCTGATGGGTTGTTTAACGAGTAAAGAAAGTTTTTATTCTTCAAGTAAAGTTTATCTGGCAAATAATCAGCATCGTACTTCAACAATGGCATCTTTGGGAAAGTTTCAGCTAGTCTACCATTACCCTCATCCTCTGATTCATCGTCTATAGGAGTGAAATGTATTTTTTGATTAGATATGTAACAATATGCCGCAGGATGAAATTCGTCAATTGGATTTTCATTGTCTCGAGTATCATTGAGCTTAGTCTTTGATGTTGGAAATTTTGACTCTGATGGTGTTTCACCACCAGTTGCAAGTGGGTCGTTTTCAACAACACTCATTTTTAGTTCAATTGTGTGGTTGTCTGAACTAGGGCCCTAAGTATGGCGTGGGAAGAGGGTTAAAATGTTCACTCAGTTGGTATTAAAAGCGGGTAGATACAGCAGTGGTGTGTGTGCTTTGAGTATGCTAGTCGGAGTTTTGATGCAAGCTAGCCTTTCTTGATCTAAAATAGCTTTAAATTGGTTTTTGGTTGTTGATTGTCGGTTATCAGGATTTTTCTCATTCAATTGTGTTTTTTTTTTTCTTTGTGTGAACTCAACGAACGTAACTTGAAGAGGGACAAGCAATTTTTTTGGGCTGTTGAAGAAACTGATTCACTGGCTCATTCTTTGAACTGACACCAGAAGGATCTTCCTTCTGAGCAGTTCGAAGTATTAGTAGTGGAGGGTTAAGTTTGTGTTGTTTGTAGGATTGGTCATACATACCTTTCACAGGGCAACGTCTGACTGTATTTAGGTTGAGACTCCATGTACACAAGATAGTGGAGACTATATACTCAATCAGTAAAGTAGGCTTCTTTTTTTAAAAATGTCTTGTCACCAAAAGCCCAACGTTAATTATTGTGTATTGGTGCATAGCGAATGGATTCAGATACTTGTGGCGCATTATGCATGTGAAATTGTCTGTTGGAAAAATCTATGAGAAGCTAAACACAACATCAGTCTCAACAATAATAATCTACATGGTGATTGAGATGGGGCATAGCAATCAAGTTATCACCTCTGAGAAGGGCCTTTAGTTTGCATTAGATTTCACACAAATTTGTATGATTTTTGCAATCAAAAATTACTTTGTAACAAAACTCTGAGTCGGAAAATTTTTCATTCACAACAAGGAGGGAGTTGAGTTTGAATTTGAGGCCCCGAGTACAGCGCCATTCAAGTGGGTATAGACAGCTAATAGTGGTATTAGAATTGGTTGCGAAAGTTAGTGGAATTCGCTAACCACATGGTAGCGGATGGAACGCGTGTAAATGATTCTGATATCCAAATATATCCTGAGTCAACTTGCACACGAAACAACACAAACAATGTATGGGGATCTGGCCAATAAGTTGGTTGCTGACGCTAAAAGATTCTCCAATTTGCCAAGTGTACCAATCTATCAGGCTGACTTGGTTAAGGACATCGTTAAAGAAATTAACGATTTGAATCGAGATGCAGAATACTTGTCAACAATTGAGGACAATATAAGGGAAGCTCAAGAAGAGGGCAACTCTACACAGCAAGAGGAGGACTACAAGATTAATCAATGCCAAACATTCGTAACACATTTATCCATGCGAAGGAATAAGCGATGCTTATTAGCCTATGAAAAATTGCGAAGCGATAAGCTTATTGAATTTGCGTGGTTGAATATCGATCCTGCAGAGCCAATTACTCAATCAGCGCCCTCTTCGTCATCATCCGGGACTGACACAGCAACAAATACTGGAGCCCCCTCTTTGCCAAATAGTAAAGCACTTCTTCCACAATCGAAGACGATCCCCAATTATACTACCCAATTGGACATGAACAATTTGAATCACTTTGAACAAGATTTCTACAAAAACTATCAAAATTTAATAACAAATTACAAGCTGAAATTTGGTGAATATTTGGACTTGACGGGTGATCTACAACCTCCAACTGATATATTCATTGATGTGAGGTGTTTAAAAGATGGTGGTGATGTTACAACTGAGTATGGTTCATTCAACTTGATTAAGGACTCTCAGTTTTACGTTAGGAAAAGTGACGTCGAAAGATTGATCCAACAAGGTTATTTAGAAGAAATATAGGAAGTATTAGTCGGCCATGCTAACGTCTTGACTTGTATCTTCTATTCCATCCTCTATCATAGTATCTTTATTGGCGTTAGGTACTTCTTCCTCCGCTTCTTCTGTATTTCCTCTATCGGCACCGACTACCTGTTCCACTGAGACCGGACGTTCTTTGTTCCCATCGTTTAGCAACTCAGACAATTCCTTCAACTCTGAATTCAACTTTAACTTCCCTAATTCACCGTTTTTTTGATCAACATTTATCGGGAGAATCATTATACCATCTTTATTTTTATCATACACTCCAATGTTGTCATCCATATGCTTCACTTCCTTCCGTAGGTCTATAGCTACTTTACCCAATGTGTCGAATATTTGTTTAGATCCATTTATAAATTGGTCTTTATCCTTGTTGGAATAGGTTTCGAAAAACGACGAAAAGTTTTCAAGAAGGGACACTATCTTGAAATCAATATCTGACAATGCATCTAGCCTTTTCTGAATGTAGTTGTCTGGTTTTTCTTCTGTGGGCATGCTCTAATATCTACTAGAAGTGTAAGAAAGAGTGTTAACGCGAAAGGTATTAAAATTTTCTTTTATTATCAGTATCCTACTTCAGCCTTTGAAAGAGTTATGCCGATTGACCTTGGGCTTTCACGAGTAACGAGACTATTGTCACACTTCAACAACCCTCACTTAAAGTACAAATCGATTCATGTTGCTGGTACAAATGGAAAAGGATCTACTTTAGCTTATATCTCATCTATATTGACACAGCATCGACTATGTAATGGGAAGTTTACCTCTCCACACATGGTGGAATTGAACGACTGTATAACAATTAATAACAAGACTTACCTGAAATCTAAATTCGACGTGATTAACCAAAGTGTTTTGCAAGTGGATAAGGAGCTACAGCTAAGATGTACCGAGTTTGAAATATTGACAGTGACGGCATTCAAAATATTTGAATTAGAGAAAGTTGAGTTGGCGTTGATCGAAGTGGGTGTGGGAGGACGGTTAGATGCGACGAATGTACTTGAGGCATTCAATGGTGAAGGCGGAGTTGTTGCTACTGGAATCACCAAAATTGGAATGGATCACGAGGGTTTATTGGGGAATACGATAGAACAAATTGCACAAGAGAAGGCGGGGATCTTAAAAACCGGGATTCCTTGCTTTGCTGACGGACGGAATAGTGAAGAAGTTTTAGGCGTGATAAATGACAAAGCAAAAGCACTTCATTGTGAAGTTGAGGTTGTTGAACCAACTTTGGAAGATAAAGAAGTAATACAATTCAGCCCCTTGAAGGGTGAGTATCAGTTGGGTAATCTCGCACTTGCATTGAGAATACTTGAGTCGCTTCGTAAGTATTTCACATTTTCAAGAGATCAAATTATTGCTGGAATCAAAAGCTCCTATTGGCCAGGGAGGCTAGAGTCTTTGCAAATTTCTGGGTTGAGAGAGGTTTTGATTGACGGTGCACATAATGAAGATGCAGCGGTAGAACTAGGCAAGTACATAAAAGCCACGTTCCCTAACAAGAAGATCACTTTTGTAGTGGGGATAACTAGGGGAAAGAATTTGGCTAACTTGTTAAAGCACATTGTACGAAGGGGTGATACTGTGATACCGACGTTGTTCCACCAACCGGATCAGATGCCATGGATAAAATGTGAACTGGTTGAGAAAATTACTGATGTTGCGAAAACATTTTGTCAAGTCAAAACTGTATCAAAGGGCGCATACCTCAGCGATGTATTTCGACATTTGAAGGAAGGTGGAAATGAAACGTCACCGATTGTAGTATATGGAAGCTTGTATTTGTACGCTGACGCTGTCAAATAGATCCTAGATATAGCTGCAACAGTTGTTTATAATGTTTTTGGTACCTCTGTTTTCGGTATGTGCATTTCTATTGGTAGCGTACTCCCATTGCAAAGGACGCGTCTTATTCATTTTGAAAACACAATTGATGGAGTAAAATTACATCACACCCTAACACACCCTCCGTATCAAAAATGGCGCTCTCAAGTTTGGAAAAGAAAAGACAAGAGAACATACGGAGAAATAAGGAGCTTTTGTCTAAGCTAGACCTTGATGCTCTTTCCAGTGGTATTTCTCGCGATATTGAAAAATCAAGCTCGCCACAACCGGTAAAGAAGAAAAAGGTTGTGAAGCCGAAAAATGAAACTAAAAGAAGAGAGGTTGAACCTTCGAGAAGATCACGACGTCTTGCTGGAATACAATCAGAACTCGAGAACCCAGAAGAAGCAGCAAGAATTAGAGAAGAAGAGGAGGAAAAAGAACGTCGGAAAAGAGAGTATGAAGCTTTGAAACGAACCAAACTTTTTGGAGACTTTCATTTGATTGATTTGATCACAGATCGAAAAAGTGGAGATATGTTGTTTGAAGATAAAGTTAGAAACAATGTTGAACAAGGCACTACTGATATAAAGGTGAAAGAGGATGTGCTTTCGCAAGAAAATGAAACGTTGCAATTGATTCAATCTCTTGGAGGTAAATTTTCAGCAGGTGATTTTTACGAGGAGATCAAAAGAAAGGAACCAAACAGTGACACTTCGGTAGATGCGAAAAGGAAGGAGTTTGAGTCGAAGCGTATTTTTCAGAAGTTTGACCCATTGGATGTAAAGTTGGCGCATTATAGAATTACTGCAATGATGTTTCATCCATCAACTACTGATCGTGTTATAGCAGCTGGAGATACCAATGGTAACTTGGGTATATGGGCCCCAGATGCATCATCCGATAAGCCAATGACTACTATCTTACGCCCTCATGGTAAAAACATTTCCAAGATACTCACTCCATCTAATGAGTTGCAAAAGTTGTACTCAGCATCGTATGATGGCAGTGTGAGATCACTTGACTTAAACAAATTGACAACTACTGAGACTATCTATTTGAGTAATGACGGGTATTCTTTAGGCGTTAGTGATATCAACTTGGTTCGTGAGGATCCTAACTTGATGTATATGACTACACTAGATGGCGTATTTTGCAAACATGATATCAGAACTAAACCAAAAGCAAGCATGAATTATCTTAGATTGCATGATAAGAAAATTGGTGGTTTTGCTATAAACCCAAACAATTCCTACCAAATAGCCACCGCCTCATTAGACAGGACACTCAGAATATGGGATTTGAGAAAAATTGGACCACTGGAGTATTCCGAGTTTGAAGAGCAGAAGAGTCCACATATGTACGGAAATTATAGTTCTCGTTTATCGGTTTCCTGCGTCGATTGGAACATAGACAACCATTTGGTTTGTAATGGTTACGAAGATCAAATTTGTATATTCAACTACAATGACAATCCAAAAATAACCGACTGGGGGTCCGACTACATGCCCGATTTCAAACCTAATAAAAACAATAACCCTGACGAAATAACATTACCAAATAATCTTCACCCAATGAATAAGATCAGACACAATTGTCAAACAGGACGATGGGTATCCATATTGAAATCAAGATGGCAAGAGAACCCTCAGGACGGTATGCAAAAGTTTATCATTGCCAATATGAATCGTGGCATGGATGTTTACGACCAAAAGGGTAACATATTGGCACACTTGAACGATCAAATTGGTGCTGTACCAGCAGTCTGTACTTTGCACCCTACACAAAATTGGGCCGTAGGTGGGAGTGCCAGTGGTAAAATTTATCTTATACAGTAGCACACAAAAACACAGTTGTATATATATTAAAGATACCTCTTTCTCAATTCTCTATATGGTAAAAATATGTACCTCCAATTTAAGCAGATGGAGTCATAACTTGCCATACTCTGATGAGGTTGTCAGTGTAACCGGCAAACAAGTTTTGACCGTCAGCAGACCAAGCCAATGAGATAGCTTCTGGGTCCTTGGCGTTAGCACCGATGGCGAATTCTGGTTTCAATTCATCCAACAATGATCTTTCTTGCAATTTGAAAATCTTGATACCAGTGGTAGTGGCAGCAGCCAACCAGTATCTGTTTGGAGAGAAAGCCAAAGCGTGGACTTCGGCCTTGGCGTCCAAAGTGTACAAGGTCTTGTTTGAGTTCAAGTCCCACAAGATGATGACACCGTCTTTACCTGCAGAAGCACACAATGATCCATCTGGGGATAAAGTGATGCATGAAATGTAACCAGTGTGACCAATAAAGTCAGCGTTGGTAGAGTAGTCGGTCAAATCCCATGACTATTGTAAAAAGTTAGTAAAAAAATTGATTCCCAAAAAGTCCTTATTCAATTCCAATCAGAGATCTTGGTGATAAAAGATATGTCTCATTCGAAGCAAAATGCAACGTCTGAAGTAGCAAATATGGAATAATCATCACTTGAAATTGAACCCGTGTGAAAAGAGTTAAAAACATACCTTAACAGTCTTGTCCCATGAAGCTGAGATAACCAATGAGTTGTTACCAGATGGTGAGATTCTGACAGCTGAGACCCAGTCGTTGTGGCCGGTCAAAGTAGCCATACATTCACCAATGGTGTTCCAAACCTTAACGGTCTTGTCTCTTGAAGCAGAGACAATTTGTCTGGAGTTCTTGGCAATTGAAACAGACAAGACATCACCCTTGTGACCAACAAATCTGGTGGTTTTACCTGATTCCAAATCCCACAATCTTAAAGTCTTATCCCATGAAGCAGACAAAGCGTAAGCACCATCAGCACTGATAGTGACATCTTGGACAATGTGAGAGTGACCTTTGAATGATTTTTGTGGAACACCGTATTGGTTGTCGTCACCACCAGTCAATTTCCACTTAATCAAGGTCTTGTCTCTTGAACCAGACAATAACAAATCTGGGTGGACTGGGGTGGTGGCCAATGAAGTGACCCAACCGTTGTGGCCTTCTAAGGTACCTCTCAAAACTAAAACTTCTTGATCAGACATTGTGAAATGCGGATGTAGATAATGTCGTTGTTGTTGTGGAAAGAAGGAAAGGGAAGGGATTAAATTGAAAAAAGTGAAAATTTTATTTGGACTAGAGTTTACTATGAGGATGGGATGAAAAAAAATTTTCAGTTGGTAGTGCAATGCACAGAAAAATTCGATTAGCCTAAAAATTCTCATAGCTCCTGCGTAAAATTTGGACCAGGAAAGCACCAAACGGGAGGACTGACGAGGTTAGAGCTGGAGTAGCGCACACGACGACAGGGAAGGAGAGCCTAATACAATTAAGGACCTCTGGGATGTAGATCAACTCGCCTTAGTGGATGGAACCCGGAAGATATTTCTGAATATACTACAGAAGGAACGCTCTGCTACATAGAAACAATGGCAAATTAGTCGATAGCGCTGTGAGACAAGCTGAGATGCTCCAGACAGTGGATGCTTTTAGGCGAGCTTGTGACCCTGCGATGTATTAGGCAGGCTGATTGGGTAGCTCCATTTGCAATCCAGTTTCAGGTACGGCGCTTAATCTTTCGCGGAGTTTTTTCTTAACTCTATTCTTTACACCTTGTCAACAAGTACCACAGATGACCCTTCCTTTTTATACACGATGCCAAAGATCACAGTAGTATCCGGAGGTACAGCCACTAATGAGTTAACACCACTCTTTTCCAATTTGTCTAAAAGCAACAAGACTTCGTACATATTGCCAATTTCGGATAACGGAGGCTCGACATCGGAATTGATTCGCGTCATAGGTGGCCCGGCTATAGGTGACATTCGGTCTAGGTTGACACGGTTGATTCCTTCTCATCAAGAACACATTAAACAGTTGCTTACATTTAGATTATCGCTGGATCCTCATATAGCCAAGCATCAATGGAATGAAATCGTGGAAGGTACACACGAGTTATGGACTCCTATAAGTTCCAGTACAAAGGAAATCTTTCGGAGTTTCTTCGTTCATCTTCATGTAGAGTTGTTGAAAAGATCAAGAATACACCAATCAACAAAGCGACAGTTTAGGTATGAATTGGCCAGTGTGGGGAATATGTTTTTGACAGGTGTGCGTTTATTCATTGGGTCATTGGACTCCTCCATTGAACTATTCTGCAAATTGACCGACATTAGCACCAACATTCAAGTTTTGCCATGTATAAACACTAACTTTACATATCACATTAGTGCATTGTTGGAGAATGGATTGATTATAACCGGACAGTCACAAATATCACATCCATCAACATCTCAAGAGTACCCGCCTCCAATACATAAAACTCGACCACCAACACCATCTGATGACGCATTGAGGACAAATTATTTCACCGATGCAGGAGTGCCTATAAATGAAGTCGAAATTAGTAAGCACCAGCACCAACAAAGGAGAGTGAGTTTAGAGTCTAGCGTATCGACATTTTCAGATTCAGACGAAGAAGAGTCAGGAAATGTCCCACAATATACCCACCCAGAATTGAAAAAATCCCAATTGCACTTCAATAAACTGGAATCGATTGAGCCTTTGTTGTCTCCAATAAAAAGGATATTTTATGTGTCACCATATGGGGAAGAAATATGCCCTACAGCAAACGGAAGGGTTACTTCGACCATTGCAAACAGTGATACTTTGATTTATTCCATTGGTTCATTAATGACAAGTATTGCACCTGTCTTAGTGTTAAAGGGAGTAGGTAAGGCAATCACCACGGGTAAATGCAAAAACAAAATTTTGCTTTTGAATGGATGTCTTGATAGAGAAACATTTGGTATGACAGCATATGATTTCGTCAAGGTAATTGTCGAGTCCACTGAGTACTCCTTGAGGAATCAAAACATGAATTCGGAGCAACTTCCGTGGAACAAAGTGGTGACACACTTGATATACATGTCAGACCTGAAAATCGACGTTGATGTTGAGTTGTTGAATTCGCGGGGAGTTGCATGTGTTGAGGTTTCTAAAATAGAAAACACAGACTATTTTGATTTGGGGCAATTGGAGCAAACACTTGCTGATATTATATAAAGCGTATATCTTTATTAGAGCAGATTTTGTTAGGTTCAATGTGGGGGGGGGTGGCTTGCAAATTTGTCCGTGGTAGCGCTCTAAATCCATTTCTTTTGGTAAATCTCACCATTGACCATCAGAGCAAATGTCTTTCGATATCAATTGGGATAAGTTAAAAGACGACGCTGCCATCAACAACTCGATAAAGGAGTTTCTTCATGAACAACTTCAAGGCTTGACTTTACCATCCTATATTTCCAATTTACAAGTTGTGGAATTCAGTTTAGGTGATATACCTCCTGAAATCACCATACGACATATTGGTGATCCTTTCGCGGAATTCTACAACGAAGGGGATGAGGACGAAGATGTATTGAAACAGGAAGATGGATTTGAACATGTGAATAATGAACGAAGGGGTGACGAGGATGATGATTATGATGAAGAAGATGACGATGACACGTATGACGACAAACTATCGACAATAGCTGAAGGGATTACGATGCTTGATACTTCTGATGCACCATGTGACCTGGAGTCGAAACCGCAGCATCCTTTGCTGAATCCTAACTCAACAAGCTCTCGTCCTCCAAATATCAATAGAGCTAAAGATTCGTTCCAATCGGTGTTGCATCCATATGGAATGGGTGGTATTCTCAATGCAACCAATCCAGCTGCTGCTGGGGCAGGTACAGAAACGCCCACACATATATTGAATCCAAACATCCTATCTTCCAGGGTCATTCCAAAAATTGCAAGCAAGTCTGATTCGAAGAGACCTGAAGCTGGAATGAATGATATTCAATTCATTGTGGAGATAAACTACAAGGGGGACATGCACATCGATATAATGGTCACTTTGCTTGTGAATTATCCGTCCCCAAAATTCATTTCCTTACCTATAAAACTTCATGTCACGGATTTAGTAATCCATTCGATCGCAACCATAGCATACCTCAAAAAGTCAGTCTACCTATCATTCTTGTGTGACGTGAATGATGATTTTGATGTTAATACCATTGGGTCTAACGCTTCTACGCCTGGTGGTGGAAACATTGTCGATTACTATTTCCACGATCCCCATAACAAAGAGCGTATTGATATTATAAGAAAGATCAAGATCGAAAGTGAAATTGGGGAAGTGGAGAATAACGTATTGAGAAACGTGGGCAAAGTTGAAAAATTTCTAATGGAGCAGTTACGAGGAATTTTGAGGGACGAAATTGCGTGGCCGAGCTGGATTTGCATTGATATGAATGATGACGAAGATGAAGAGAGTGTATAAATATATATATAAATGTGTATAGGAAGCTCAGCGACATTTCACTTTGTTATTTACTCTTTCGCACCGCCAAAGAACACAAGCTAATTGCTTCACCAATGAGTGATTTGAATGACTTAATCAAACAGTTCCAATTTGATCGGTTGCTAAAAACTGATACTCAAGCAAAAACAGTCGCGATACTTGGACGCATACTTGGTGAGCCTGCCATCCTCATCCTTGAAAAATCGGCGTTCAATGCCGAATCAATTAGTCACAATAATAAAATTACCCATTTGATAGACACTATTACGACCATCAATTCCAATGACGTATACAGCTGGGGAAATGCTATATTATACCAGAACTTGGAACAGTTACCAGCAGCCAAAGTGAACTTGATCTACCCTGCCACTGAAACTCATGTAAGGAAATACGACCAACAAGAATTACACTATGTGAGAGAGACGCCTCAAATGTATCAGAAGTACGTTGTACCATACGTTGAGACTATGAAGGGAGGTCGAATTCAGTGGGTTTACAATATCCTTTTCCATGGAAAAGAGCTGGAGTCCGTCATCTACCACGATCGAAGTCATGAAGGGTTTGTTTTATTGCCAGATATGAAATGGGACAGAGTCAACTTGGAGAACTTGTACTTGTGCTGTATTGTCAACCGAAAGGATATTTCGTCATTGAGAGATTTGAACGGGTCTCATATAGACTGGTTGAGAAAAGTGCAACTGAAAGTTAAGTCAGTTGCATTTGAAGTTTACGGTATTGCCCCCGACCAATTGAAAGTATTTGTTCACTACCACCCAAGTTATTACCATTTCCATTTGCATATAGTTAACATTCACCATCCTGGTTTGGGCAATGGAATTGCAGTTGGAAAGGCTATCTTGTTGGATGATATCATTGACAATTTAACTCTTGTCAGTGATTACTATGCAAAGAAAACCATAGGATTTGTATTGGGTGAAAATCACGGCCTATGGCAAATTGAGGGGTACAGAAAGGAACATTATGGGTAGTAAGGTGTACGTATATAGAGCTTTACTAGATAGACACTATGTATTTCATCTGGATCTGCTTTGGTAGCTCTTGTCTTTGTCTCCAGAAATTCATCTTTCCGATGAGATGCGTAAAAGATTTCGATGTTAAGCATCACACAATTACAAGCTACCACAGACGACAATGAGTGATGACGATGGGTTGTTGCTTAACTTTGCAATTCCAGATTCCAGTGATAGTAGTGCTGTACCTGTCAATAAGAATGTTAAAATAAAGGGAGGTAGATGGAAGGATCGTAGAAAGTTGCAATTATCTTTACAAGGAAGAACCAAAGAGAAAAAAGTCAAAGGTGTCAATGGTGTTGTGATAGAGAAACCACGATTACTGAAACGAGAACGAGATGATGACAAGAAACTGAGAACGAATGAGTCAGTCCCTAGTGAATTTAAGAGAGCTAAATTTTCCGAGACCAAGGGTCAAGCAGGCGGAAAGAATAATTCATATGTGTCATCTTTGTTCACTAATAACGAGACGGCATTACAAACTACCATGACGGAAACAAAGTCGGAGGAGAAGGAAAAAACTTATTTACCATCAAACGCACCTGTGAAAGGGGCAACAACGTTTGTTGGGCTAGGCATCAATAACCATTTATCTACGCATCTCACTGACCACCAAAGATTCAAATACCCAACAAAGATCCAAAAACTAGTTATACCGAACCTTCTAACAACTGAGAGAGACTTGTTTGTGAAAGCGCAGACAGGATCCGGTAAAACAATGGCTTTCATATTGCCTATATTTCACAAATTGATGATGGAGAATAAGCATAAAATTACCAGAGATTCAGGGGTGTTTGCGATAATTTTGACACCTACGAGGGAACTTGCAAATCAAATATATTCTGTTTTAGAGAGTTTAACTCGATGTCACCACACCTTGGTTCCTGGAATTGTGATTGGAGGGGAAAAGAAAAAAAGTGAAAAAGCACGATTGAGGAAGGGGGTAAATATTTTGGTGGCTACGCCTGGTCGACTAGCCGATCATTTGGAGAATACAAAGTCATTGGATATAAGTCAATTGAGATATTTGGTTCTTGATGAAGGTGATAAATTGGTTGAATTGGGATTTGAAGAGACCATTTCAAAAATTACAAGAATTATTGATGAAAATTCAAGTATTGCCGAGACTGGTGATAAATGGCAAGGGTTGCCCACACGGAGGATAAATATGTTGTGCTCGGCAACTTTGCAAAATAATGTAAAACAATTGGGAAGCATAATACTTCAAGAACCGGAAATGATTTCCGTGGATAGAGAAGTTGAAGGTACTATCTTGTTTGATGATGACGTTGAGGGAGAAGTTAATGGTGATCCCAATGATCATGAATCATTTGCTCCCGATCAGTTAATTCAAGATGTTTTAATTGTACCACCCAAGTTGAGGCTAGTTACCCTTGATGCGTGTCTCGTCAACATTGCCAACAAAATTGCCCAAAGTAGTACACCATCAAGAACTATGGTATTCTATTCATGCTCCGATTCGGTCAACTATCACTTTGATGTCTTTTCGAGAGATGGCAAAGTAATCAAGAAAGTAAAGGATGATGAAACTGGGGAAGTCAAGACTATTTTGGTGTCACCAGAGGATAGCACAGATGAAAATGGTGCTGATGATTCTGAGTTGACCGCTCCCATAATCCATGACAACACGATGATATATAAACTTCACGGTTCATTATCACAACAAATAAGAACCTCTATTTTGCAAAAATTCATCAAGGATGATCCAAAGTTCCCACACAAGGTCCTCTTTTGTACTGATGTTGCTTCAAGAGGATTGGATTTGCCAAACATTGCCAATGTGATTGAGTATGACGCCCCATTTACCATTGATGATCATTTACATAGAATTGGTAGGTCTGCCAGAGTGGGTAACAAGGGTGAAGCCACATTGTTTCTATTACCAGGATTGGAAGAGGGTTACATCGATGCCAAATTAAAAGTGGTTCACCCACGTGAAGATAACTTGCGTATAATAAACTATGAAAAAATTCTTCAACAAGCATTTGCTGAAAAGAATGCCACTGGAAAGAATAAGCACGACAAATTGGGAAACTGGGATATTCATGCTACAACATGGCATTTGGAAGTGGAAAGATGGCTTTTAGAAGATTCTGCAGCATTATCAAAGGCAAGTCTTGCGTTTACATCACATATCAGGGCGTATGCCACCCATTTGTCACAAGAGAGGAATTTCTTTAATGTGAAATTGTTACATTTGGGTCATTTAGCGAAAAGTTTTGGATTGAGAGAGACTCCAAAGAATATAGGTAAGAAATCGGGCAAGAATAGCGACAAGCATCTTGAAGGTGTAGATGGTGGGCTGAGAAAGTTGAAAAAGGAGGATCCACGAAAGAAGATGTTGAGAATGGCCAAATTGGCGGTAAAGTCCAATAACGAATTCAACTACTGAAACTATTGTGTAATAAGACGTATATTCATCTTAGTTGTACAAATGATCTATAAATTCATCGTAACTTGTATCATTGTGTAAATGAATACCATTGGCCCCATCGCTCAACTGCAACTTCAAACTCTCCACCATAGTATCACCTGTTTTCCAAGTCAAGTGCTTCCACTCTTCCTCGTCAAATTTTTTCATTGATTTTAATGAATCTCCCAATGAATGGCTATGGCTATCTTGATTTTGAGTTGAATGTTTAGCAGCAGTTTGCAAAATCTGTACACTTGGTCGTTCTTGATGCCTTTCCTGTTGTGCTTCCAATTTGCGCTGTTGCATTGTTTCTTTATCCAAATCATCAATGTATTTGAACGATGTACGTAGCTGAGCAGTTGAATCAATAGGAATCAAAACCACTTTACGCTCAACACCATCATTAACAACTTTGGCGGCATAAATTCCTTGCTCTGTTGGATCCAACACGCCTGAGATTGAGTGTTTATCAATGGACTCTCCCCAGTCTTCCACTTTACGTAGATTGAAAAATTTGGTGGGATCAATGGGTAGTTTTAAATCGAGATAATGTGAATCGGGTTTGATTGATGCGGATACGGGAGTGTTTGAAAGCACACGGGTTTTGGGTCTTCCTGGATATTGTAGAAGGTGTAGGGATTGCGTCGCTGGTGAGGGAACTTGATTCATAACCAACGGAATAGACTCTATAATAGGATCATCATCATCGTTTTCCTCCAATGCAGCTTGTACATATTCCAGAGAGGGGCTACTCTCATCCTCATCATTCTCCTCTTTTATTGTAGTTGTGGATGGTCTATACCCTCTTCTATCGTCAACTCTATCATCTTCATCGACAAATAACTGACTCATTTGGTGATGGTGACTTGTCAACACGAGATCAAGAGGGATGAAATCATCAGGGCAATGTCTTCTTTTTTTTTTTTGGCCCATTTTGTGTACCCATTGAGATGGTGCCTTGAGTCAGAAAAAATTTGAGACTTTCCTGCCAGTGCCAACTGTTTCTTACAAAAAAGTGGGCAACTAACATGACATCAGTTGAGCCATTTGATATCAAAGCTACCTATTTAAAGATACTAGAGGATGACAAAGAATTGACAATGCCTATAGCGGCAATTGAGAGTCTTGTGGAGATGTTACGCTTAAACCGACCTTCAACATCATCCGAATTGATCAATCTAGTTTCGAAAAACATTGACTTGTTGAAATCATCGATACCGAATAACATCTCCCTTTCTGCTGGGTGTGATTTATTCATGAGGTTTATATTGAGAAACACCAACATATATAGCGATTGGGAGTCGTTTCTGCAAAATTTAATTGAAAATGGCGAGTTGTTTGTTCAAAGAGCCAAAATATCTCGAGAGAAGCTGGCGGAATATGGATTGCCATTCATTAAGGATGATGATGTTATTCTTGTGCATAGTTTTTCTCGTGTGGTTTACACCTTGTTGCTCAAGGCGAAACAAGAACAATTGACGAGATTTAAAGTTTTGGTAACTGAGTCAAGACCAACTGGGAATGGATACGTTATGGCGGAAAAATTACGTAAAGCTGATATTCCATGTGAAGTGATTGTTGATAATGCAGTTGGGTACGTTTTACACAATGTTGATAAGATAATTGTCGGTGCTGAAGGTGTTGCTGAAAGTGGTGGTATAATAAATCACATTGGTACTTATCAAATCGGATGTTTAGCCAAGGTGAATAACAAGCCATTTTATGTAGTTACTGAATCACATAAATTTGTGAGAATGTTTCCATTGGCACCTAATGATCTACCAAACATGAATTATATTGCTTCGTTGAATGAACTGACAGAAGAGAATCAGAGATATAAAGAATATTTCACAAGTCATGGGGATCAATTCTTGGATCATCATATAGTTGATTTCACTCCTCATGATTATATCACGGCTTTGATTACTGACTTGGGTGTATTGACTCCATCTGCGGTTAGTGAAGAATTGATCAAGATGTGGTATGACTAAGGGAGGAGACTACCCCTTTTCCATAGAAGTTTCTATTTGTCACAGATATAATGTCTAGATATATCGGAGTAAACGATTACCATGGGTACCAGTGATATAATATAGCTTTCTTTAATACCAATTTTTTGCAATTTGTATACTTGCACGACCTGAACAAAAAAACCCTCTACCAGTCATATTCCAAGTAAATCAAATACATTACCAACAAAGAGAGAGAGTGAGGAAAAAATCAATCATAACTAAGTAAGAAAGACACGCCCACCACATACCGTATCCTCAAAAGATTATGTCCAAGTTTGTCATCCCCACCGCTTTAAAAGAATTAAGATTCCACCTATCACAAACTGGTGAAGCATCAGTACCATTGCGTAAATTTCTCACCACCAATTATCCAACTTTGAAACAACAAACTGAATATAAATTACCGATCTTGATTAGAGAAAGTTATGGTGTACCACCAAGTTTAACGGCTAGATTTGAAAGAGGAGAAGAAGTTAGAAAGAATTTGGAAGGGTTGAGTGAGGGGCAAGTTGCTGATGCTTTAAATGAAGTTTTAAAGAGATGAGCGTTGGGGAAGCTTAGAAGAAACGTGTCTTTATAGGAGTGAGGACTCGTTGAGTGTTGAGTGTTGAGTGTTAAGTGTTGAGCGTTGAGAGTTGAGAGTTGAGAGTTGAGAGTTGCAAGAAGTTTGCGTGTATATTCAATGTCAATAAATAAAGTTCAAAAGCTATAGTTTTACCTTTTTTTTTAAATCTTTGAATCAATATTGTTTCCAACTTGATAAATACCCCATCCCAAGCTACCCAATTCATCGTTATAAATCTCTTTAACATTTTGCTTTGCATCTTGAGCAATCCCACAAACAACTACCAAAGGTAAGAAATGTTCCAATGTAGGATGAGCTTTTCTCAATAATGGATCTTTCTTCAAGTCATTTAATTTCGACAACAACGTAGATGAAGTAGTGGGGGAGCTTTTGCTATCGCCACCAGTATTGTCAGTTTCGGTTTCACTACTTTCAACAACCAGTTTAACTAAATCGTTAAATTGTTTGGCGTAAGGCAACCCTTTAGCAGTGGGGTTTTGTTGCATGTACTGCATCGAAAACCCCAATTCACGCAAATTGTGAACTGACATTCCAGAACATATAACCATCCCCTTGAGGTACTTTTGATGCAAATCATCCCAAATTTCATTTTGACGGAAAAAATCCAATGCTTGACCCAATTTGAAATGAGTATTGAAATCAGAATCATTGGCAGTCAATGAAACTTGTACAATGGCAATATCTGGTAAATCCAATGCCCGTTTTTCATTGTAATCAGGTTGTGGTTGCGTTTGAGTGTTGTATCCACTGAATGCAACTTTGAAAGGAACCCATACCCCATGATCAATACCACGATCAGTGAGTTCAGCACTGAATCCAGATTCAGTTAATTTGGACTTAATAGCATCGGCCACGGCTTTGTTGTTGTACGTGTGGAATTCTTCAGCGTACATGTGTTTGGGGAACCCATAAAAATCATAAATCAAGGCGTTTTCACCATTACCGCCGTTGGACCAAGTGGTGCCAATTTCAATTGTGTTTGGTTGTTTTCCACCAGGACTGCTTTGCCAATGTGCGCTAACGACAATGATATAGTCGGGTTTATCCCTTGGGGGTAATGATTTAATTTGTTGACCAATTGTGCGGACTTTATTCCAGGCGCCTTTGTTGCCAAATGAATCATTTTCGTACATAAATGTGGGTCCACCATGGGAGAAGAAATAGGTGGGTAAGATAGATCCTTGATGTTTGATGTATTTGGAAATAGTCGACATGTCGTTGGAGTGTGGGGATAGAGTAGTGGTAGCGGTGGTGTTGTTGATAGTGGTGATAGTGGTAGTCGTATTGTTGTTATTATTGACGTAATAATAAATCAATAGTGATGATAAAACTGTGGTGATTGAAGTTAACCACAATTGCATAGAATGTGTGAATGTGTGATATTCAATGATGGAATGAAACGATTTAAAGCTTTGTTATTTTGTTACGTGTATCCTGTAATCCAATTGGTACAGTTTTGACATGATAATTGATCTCTCTTTCTCTCTCTCTCTTTCTCTCTCTCTCTCTCTCTCTCTCCTCAACTTACTAAACTGAGTAATTAAAAGATAGTAGGTGGTATATATGTTATATTAATAAGCCTTACTAAAATAAACGGGTGCACTTTGAACTGTTTTTTTGGGAGATCAGCAGACATGGTAGCAGGTGCGTATGATGCCGTGTCACAAAATAAGAATGTCGAGAAATGGATAAATACGACACTTGACACACATCCGGCCGTTCTATGCTGCAACATCTAAAAATAAAATTTCACCCTTACATTAAGCATAAGGGGACCAATTGAATTCACGGGTCTTTATTTTGTGGTTTTGATTGAGCTTATACTGATGGGAGACACTGATGTCATGGGGGAGAAGGAGGTATTCGAGTTTGAAATTCTCGGCAATATCCGAATAAGTTCCGTACGTTCGTTACTTTTCTTATTGAAAACCTCCTTTTATTTGCGTTTACAGAAACATTTCAGTTGGTGGAGGACAGCTCAATGTGGCTTTATACATCAGCTATGTGGAGCGTGAAGTACTAAGCACTAACTGGAACACCACAACAACCTCCCCTTTCGAAACCATGTACTACCATCCACTCCATTGCCTTACATTAAGAAGACATGCATCGTTTCTATCCACAAAGAAGCAAAAAAAAAAAAAATTGTCAATGAAATTTCAGGTTTTTAGGCGTCAATTTAAGCGATCGACACAGAATGGAAGTATGCAAAAGAATGGGGAAGTCGTTTTCCAAACGAATTGAAAGAAGTGAAACAAAAAAAAGAAAATTCGTCAAACCAGAGGTTGGGTTTGATATAAATAGGACTGTAAATGGTGCTTCTTTCTATTGCACTTTACACATATCTAACAACAACAAATACAACAACAAATACAAAGACAATATCACAGGCTGAAATGACAACAACAGAAACATCAACACCATCTGATTCGTCAGAAACTGTTATTATTACTGGTGGTACTGGATATGTTGGGCAACATATAATTGCCCAATTATTAAAACTGGGTTATAAAGTAATTGCCATTGTTCGCTCACAACCACGAGGCATGGAATTGATTAAGCAATATAGTCATCCTAATTTACAAATTGAGGCAGTTGAACAATTGGATAAACCAAATTCCGTTGATTTTGTGTTGAAACAACATCCTGAAGCATCTACATTCATTGCTGGTGCTGCTGTAACTGATTTTACTGCCAAGGACGTTGAAAAGGAGATTTTGCAAAAGAGTAATGCCATTATTAAAAACACATTGGAATCGATTAATCACCATGGTAAACTGATTAAACGTGTTGTATTAACTTCGACATCGGGTACTCACATTGGGCCGGAAAAGATGTTTAGTTATGATGCTCAATATACTGACGATGATTGGAGTCCATTACCGTATGAAGCCGGGTTTGCTAATGCACAAATGGCGTATTTTGTGTCCAAGAAATGTAATGAAGAATTGGCATGGAAATTTATCAAGGATAATGATACTCAATTTGATTTGGTTTCAATTAATCCATCAATGTGTCTTGGACCAGTTCAATTTGCCAATGAAGTGAGTTTGAAAGAGGGGAGTTACTTACCGTCAACAACAAATATTATTGCCAACTTACTCAAATTGAAACCAAACGATACAGTGGAACCATTGGCTGCTGGTGCTGCTGATGTGAGAGATGTGGCTAAAGCACATGTTGCCGTGATTAATAACCCAAAAGCCAGTGGGCAAAGATTGATTGTTGAAGCTTATAAGTTTACCAATGCCAACGCTATAAATATTTTACACAATTATTTCCCTCAGTTGAAGGACAAATTACCCAATGCTGAACCTATACCTGAGTCGAAATTTGTTGAACCAAATTTGAAGAAAAGTAGAGAGATTTTGGGGATTGAAAAGTATTACAACTTGACTGATTCAGTTGTTGGGTTGGCTAAACAATTGTTGAAGGAGTGATGGAGGAGTTGGGGTATAAAATTTGGTTATTATTTTGTGTATGGGTATTAGTTAGATCTAGATTGTGTTAGAGACTTGTAATCAATCAATTAGTATAGTAGAATAGTTTAACTGTGCATAGACACATCTTTATTCTGTTCTCTTTTTTATTTATTATTTATTATTTATTATTTATTATTATTAATGGTGCGCATATAACGGTTGTATCTTAGATATAACATGCAACAGCAACTCTTTTAAAAGAGGAACTTGTTAGATTGTACATGATGAAAGTCACACATATCTGTAAATGAATATATATATATATATATGTGTATGTGTGTGTGTGTGTGTGCACAAATGTGAGTTAAAGAAGGGTGGATTGCAATGTAGTAGCAGTAGTAATAAGTTTTGTATAATATGTCTGATGTATAATGATTGAAGTCACGTGTAGTCTTTACTCTGATTATGGTTTTGCATTTTTCTCTCAGATTGACATGTGACAATAACAACAATAACAACAATAATACAACAATAATACATCAACAATATTAACAATATAGTTTTCAGTTTTCAGTTTTTAGTTTTTAGTTTTCAGTTACAAAGATGTATGGATGATATTATGTAGTCATGCATTTTGAGTTGTTTCCTTTTCGTGTATTCTCCCATTCCTTTCTATCAATTGGTGGTATCCAAAAGCATATTTGCATTTGATCTACACACATTCTCAAAATAAAAAAAAAAAAAAAAAAGAAGCAGTCTTTACCAATAGCATCCATAACACCAACACACCTACACTCTGAAAACACAGTGTATCAGATGTATAGAAATAGTAAAGTATATCTAACAACTTCTACCAACTAGGAAGTATACACAAAAAAATGTAACTAAACTCTGTACAACAATAGAGTAGAGAGTGTATAAGCCATAAGAAGCAAATTTCATGTGTGTCCTTAATGAAGTATAAACAATATACACCTCTTAGTAAAAAATAAAAATAAAAATAAAAATAAAAAAAACATAGTTAGCAAACTAAATACTCATCATCATTCTTTACTCACTCTTCTTCTCCTTCTTCTTTCTTCTTCTCCTTCCTCTCCTTCTTCTTCTTCTTCTTCCTCTTCTTCATCATCTTTGTTAAAGGCTTGTCGAGCTTATATCCATCCTTTTTTCTTTTTTTTTTGGGATTTTGTTTGGTTCCCATAATATATAGTAGTAAACAGAAGCAAACCTCACGCAGCAAGCTTAAAAAGATCTCAAAAAGAGACAAAAACAAAAAACACATCAAAACAATCAATAGAGACAACCAGTTTACAACCTACTACACTAACGATGGCTGGCTTGTTCAATAGAAGGGTATGTTTCATTACTTTACTTTATTTGGTGGCCAACAGGTAAGGCATTGGTGTGCACCAGGTGCTCACACACACACACACATACATACACACCCGTTGTCCCCGATGGCCTTTTAGAACCTTTCGTTTACTAACAAACTCCAATTTCCTATAGAGAAGACCAGATTCATATCAAGGGTTCAGCAAATACACTCATGAGATAAACACTTTCCATCATCCAACTCAACACGCTGGGTTGCCCTTGCAACACCAGCAACAGCAACAGCAACAAAGGACTCAATCTATGACTACAGCTGGAGCTGCGGCTGCTGCGGCTGCTTTGCGGTTACATAGTACTCCTGTCAAACAACAACCTACAAGTCCTACTCAAAGACAATACGGCCGTTCTAATTCTTTAAGCAATGCCAATAGATCAAACTCGTTGAGGCAATATACATATCATCCAAAAGCATCATATCAAACTGGTGCTGCTGGTGCTGCTGGTGCTGCTGGTGCTGCTGGTGCTGCTGGTGCGTCTTCATCAACGAGTAACCATGATCATGGATTACCAAGAAGATACAATAGCTTAACATCACAAAGTAGAAACAGTCTCACAAAAAGAAGTCAAGCTAACCAAAGACAATTGCAACAACATGACAATTACCATGAAGTGGAGGAACAAAATCAACATAGAGTACATCACATCAACGAAGACGAAGAAGAAGTTGATTATATTGTTACAACCACCACAACAAAAGTGGTTGACTCACAAGGAAGAACACAGTCAATCACGACAAAAACAGTCAAGACATTCCCCGATGGATCAAATATTATTGAAACTTCAACAAAGAATATATCCAGATCCAACTCTAGAGCTAATTCCCTTAGTTCAAATAATTATAGACAAAATTCAATGACTGCTTCATTATCTCATCAACCAGCCAACTTGACCAAGATTGATGAGGATTTGCAAAACTTTGATTATGATTATCAAGTGGATAATCTTGACGGGGATGGCAACTTGAGATTGAATACTGGTGAACACCATTATCCACACGACGGAAACGACATTATTGCTGAGGAAGCTGAAGATTATGACGAGGAGCAGCAGCAAAATAAGCAAGTTGCAGAATCGCAACAATTGGGTGCACCTTTTAATGAGTTTACCAGACCGGAAAAGCCAAGACAATACTCTACTGATAGAACTTCATCGTTAAACAGTCAGAATAAACCGTTAAGGTCAATTTTGAAAGGTCAAAATCCTATGAATGATCCACAACAACAACAACAACAACAACAACAACAACAGCAGCAGCAGCAGCAGCAGCAGCAGTCTCAACAACAACAAGAACGAGTTACTTCCCCTGGGGCCACTGCCGCCGCTGCTGCTGCAAGTGCTGCCCCCGAGATTGCCAGAGAGGATGCGCACTCACCTCTTGCTGACTCCCACCATCCATATAAACATTTCACATCAAATACAGAGCAGCACCAAAGCAGACAACAAGCTCAACAACCAACCAAGCCTACAATTGCTACAAGTCCCACCTACAGTAACAATAATAATTATAATACCGGCTCTTTCAATCGACAACCAAGACAACAAATCTCTTCACCTAGAGAAAATACCCACTATAGTCATTCTCCGGGAAGCTCCATCAAGTTTGATGACAAGGTGGAAACTATTCCAGTTGAAAGGCCAAGCTACGTGCAGCCCAATTCACCCAAGCAATACCACCACGCCAGGACTAAACAGACACCTCCTTCTGGTCCTCCTCCAGTAGCTTCGTCTTTGCAACAACCGAATGCTGATTTTTATGCTGCCGCTATGCAAGCTGCATACAAGAAGGTGTATGGAGATCGTGATCAGCAAGTTGCTTCAAAGACAGTGGGAGCCACCACTTCTTCACCTACAAGTCCAGAATTCCATCCTTCAAGTCCACCACAACAAGCGCCACCACAGATTGAAAGAAGAGGGTCTGGTCGTAAATCCAAATTTGGATTCATACCATTGACTCCACGTAAAGAGGCTGTTTCATCACAACAAGGACAACAACAACAACAACAAGGACAACAACAACAACAACAACAACAGCAACAACAACAATTTGAACCGCCAGTACAACCAAACAGTAATAATGACCAAGAGCGTACATCTTCCTTGAACTCATTAATCAAGAACAAGATCCACCGTGATCAAAAAGCGCAAGCAGCAATGAGTAAAGGCTCAGTGCCAGTGAATTATGAGTATGTCAATCATCACAAACAATTCCCTATGCACTCTATGCGTGAAGATCCTCAAAGACAAAAGGAGGAGCAACGCGTAGCTAAAGAGCAAACAAAGGAGCAAAAGCAAGCTGCTAAGGAACAAGCTAAAGAGGAGAAAGTTCGAGCTAAAGAGCAAGCGGAAGAGGAGAAGAGGTTAGCTAAGGATCAGGCAGAACAGGAGAAGAAATTGGCCAAGCAGCATTCTGAACAGGAAAAGATTGCTGCTAAGGAGGCTAAAAAGCGTGAAAAGAAACCATTGTTTGGATTCTTGAATAAAAAGAATAGAAGACTCAGTCAAGCTGGATCGGTATACTCGGGTGCCAGCTCAAATGTTGGTACTTCTTCGCCACAACAACATCACCACCAACAGCAACAACAGCAACAACAACAACAACAACAACAACAACAACAGCATGCTTCTGTATCAGATGACCCTGTTCTTGTTGGAGCGACTGCTTATACTGCTGGAAGTTATGTAATACCAGGCCAGGCTGATGGCATACATCGTGACGGTGTAACAAATGCAGGTAAAATCGTTACTCCTCAATCCAAAGTGGATGCAACTGATGCAGGTAAATCCACCGATCCCGTCACTCCTGCTCAAAATATAACAGCTGATGATAACAAAGACAGTATTGATGCTGCTGCTACTGCTACTGGTGGTGGTCCACAAAGGTCAGTGCCATATGGCAAACATGGTGTCGTTCCTACTGATCTTCCTGCTAATGAACAAACTGCAGCAACCAGACCCATTGCTAATAATGATGTTTCTAATGAACCTGGTCAAGATCGTGCTCCAATTCAAATAAGCTCGCCAGTGAATGTTCAACGTTTGGGTCCAAATATTGAAGCTCAAGCCGAGGAGCTTCAAACTGAACTTGGTCATAATAAAGAGGGGCGATATGGCGTCAATGGTGAAGGAGTAGTGGGTTTTGGTCCAACTTTGCAAAAGGAAACAGCATCGCCTGTTCCAATAAGCTCCCCCGTGCGAGTCGAGCGTCTTGGTCCTAATATCGAAGCACAAGCTGATCGACTTACAAATGAGTTGGAACACGAACGTGGTATCCCTGAGAGAGAGACTGGAGTTGCAGAACCACCTGCATCCACACTTGACCCTCGTGCAAGGGAAACTGAAACAGGGAACGTAAATGTAAGCGAGAGTAGTGGTCCAAACTTGTATTCGAAACAAGATGCTGCTGCTGCTCCCATTGTAATTCCTGCTGGGGAACAGTTGGTGGCGGAGTCTGCAGTTGATGATAGTGCGGACTTGCAAGTTGATGATAACCAAGCTTACAAGATTTCTGTGCCAAGGACATACTCCCATCAAGAGGATGAGGATGATACAAGAGATGCAGCACGGCGCGAGGGTACTGCCAGTGGATATCTTTCTACTAATAATGTGAGAACCGCTACTGATAATCACTACCCACTGCCTGACTTGAGCACAAAACATAGGGACTCTGTATACGACACCAAGGAAGGACAGTTTGTTTCAAAAGTCCCTGTACCTGAATTGAATGATATTGATGACGATGATGAACATGATAGCCGTGGAGTTGAAGATGTAACAGTTGAAGAGACTCGTGAAGAGGTTCCAGTGCAAAAGGAACCTTCTTTGGGCAGTTATGAAAAGATTCCAACACCTACACATGACGGAGATGACAAGTATCAAGTTATAGATGAAGGCGATGTTGTCATTGGAGACATCAATGAGGAAGTGAGATCGGACCCGGAGTCGGAACCTGTCGTTATTGACACCTTGACTGAGCCAGTGGGAGCAAATGTTGACCATGATGACAATGGCTACGTCACTCCACAAGTTGATGCCGAACCAACATTTGCTGGTAGTAAAGGCAAAAGACCACCAAGTGAAGTTGGCGCGCTGGCCTTTGTTATGAATGAAAAATTAACCAATCCTCATGAACATCAGAATTTCATGAGTGGCAATTTTGCTGGATCACAATTTGTTAAAAAGAATAATAATAGTCAACTAGACTCATCACCATCAAGTAGAGGGTTACAAGGAAAACCAAAAGCTGCGTATGTGAGTGATGAAGCTCCACAAGAGACAGCAGCAGGAGCAGCGACATCTCACCAACCGCAAGTTGTCACTGACGTGCAACAACAGCACCAGCCACAACAGCAACAAGAAGTGATCAATAACTACTCCTCCTCTGCAGAGCCAAGTGGTGACACATTACCCACAACTCAATCCAAGCACAATGTTGCCGAAGAGGAGCAGCAACAATATCGTCCAGAAGATCTTGAAGGTGTTGTGGTTGAAGAAAAGACATTCAAGGGTAAAAAGGGCAAAAAAGACAAGAAGGAAAAGAAGGAAAAGAAGCCTAGCAAGTTTAAGGAAAGAATGTTGAAGTATTTTGTTAGTGGGTATGAGAATTGAGATTGTGAGATAAGGAGTTTGTAATAGAGATTGGATTTCTCTACTGATTATTTTGTGTACATTAGTATTTCGGGACGTTTGTTTTAATTTAATTTAATCGCTTAATAGTTTAATAGTAATTAAATCTTTAATTCCACATTAAATGAATTAGACGTTTGTGCATGATGATCTGCGCTCTTTCAATATCGGCTGATTCTGAATGAACTAAAAGCTCCTGCAAAACTCCAACCCCCATTTCACCCTTTTTTTATTATGCCTGTCATTCAATGTCAACTGATTCTTCCAAACCTCAAACAGTAATCATCACTGGTGGTACTGGCTACGTTGGCCAACACATTGTTGGTCAATTACTCCACCATAATTACAATGTCATCATTATCGATATTTCACCAACACGAGCCATGGAAATTGTTCAATTGTTTAATCACCCCAATTTGCAATGTAAAGTTGTTGATCAATTAAACAAGCCTAATTCAATTGATTTCGTATTGCGCCAATTCCCGCATGCTTCAACGTTTATTGCTTCTGCTGCAGTTGTTCCTCGCGATGATATTGAAGATTATGAAGCGGAGATTATTCAAATGAATCGTGATATATTGAAAAATACATTGGACTCAATCAAGCATTGTGGCGGGTGTATTCAACGTGTCGTGGTTACTTCTTCTACCGCTGCTTATGTTTCTCCCGAGAAGGCTTTTGCTGTTGATGCTGTTTATTCAGATGATGACTGGAATCCATTACCTTATGAAGCTGGCAAACAGAGTGTTAGTGCTGCTTATTTCGTTTCGAAAAGAATTAACGAAGAATTGGTTTGGCAGTTTGTTAAAGATGAAACACCACAATTTGATTTGGTTACTGTTGCGCCAGCATTCTGTATTGGTCCTAGCTTTTTCAGTAGTCAAGTTAGTTTGACCAATTTGCCTTCATCGACGTCAACAGTTGGTGATTTACTTAAATTACATAAAGGTGATACTGTGCCCTATTTGGGTGCTGGCGCTGTTGATGTAAGAGATGTGGCTAAAGCACATGTTGCCGTAATTAATAACCCGAAAGCCAGTAATCAAAGACTTGTCGTTGAAGCGTATAAATTCACAAATGCCAATGCCATCAATGTTTTAAAGGCAAATTTTCCCGAGTTGAAGGACAAATTACCTGATGTTGAACCGATACCCGAGTCGAAATTTGTTGAACCAAATTTGAAGAAAAGTAGAGAGATTTTGGGGATCGAAAAGTATTATAGCTTGACTGAATCGGTTGTTGATTTGGCGAAACAATTGTTGAAGGAGTGATGAGAAAGTTGACAGATGTGGCTGCTTAGTTTTTGATTAACTTAAGTCATAAAGCGGAAAGGTTACACAAAAGAAGACTTGATGTTTAGTAACATGTTCGATACAGTATATATCAAGCTTGATCTAGTACTAGGGAAAAATATTAGCTAATATACGTAATTTACCCCGGTTGTGTTCATCTTAAACGTAAAGCCTCTTCTTAGCAACTTTGTTTGTTCCTATTTATTTACTAGTGGCTTCATCACGTAAGAGTCACATTCCGCAACTATAGTCAAGCATTCTTTGATGTATGCAAAAAAAAATCCACAATTAGTATTTATCTATAAAGAGCTCTGCAATGCCTAGCGATCAAACCGCCATTTCATCTACCGAATTGTTATTCTCAAGACTTAATATCAGCCTGCAAGAAAGTCGACAGGGGTCCCTAAATTTGCCTGAGTCATCGTTGGCGTCAGATTCGAGTAATGTACAAGATGCATTTGCCAAGATATGCATGGCATGTCGAACTGGAGATTATGAAGTCGTTGATTCATTACTAAGCACACCCAACCTTGATGTTAATCAAGTAGACGAATATGATTACTCGCCCTTGATTTTAAGCTCATTGTGTGGACATTTGAAGATTGTTGAGCTTTTACTACAGAGAGGCGCTGTATGTGATAGAGATACATTTCAAGGTGCAAGATGTATCTATGGGGCATTAACGGATAATATTAGAGATCTACTAGTCAGTTTCGACATTTCAAAGGCGGTTGATGTCACTCAACCATTTGCTGGGCACATAGCATCGCTTTATAGTACTTCGGCTAACAAAGATGTTGTGTTTAGATTCAACCAAAAGGGATTGAGTTCTGACTTGAGTGCATTCCCAATGCATAGATTCCTATTGGCTGCACGAAGTCAATTCTTTAGGGAAAAATTTCAAAATGAGTGGCTGATGTTGAGTGTTGTGAATATGCCAAATAAAATTGATCCTTTGGCATTCAAGGTGATTGTTGACTATGTCTATCTAAGAACCGATTCCATGGTAATAAATGAAAAAGAATTTCGGGAGAAAGTGCTTGCGTTGGCGGGGGAGTATGAGTTAAATGAATTGGCAAATGCTATTGAGGAGATAACGACCGCAAAGGATGAAAAAGAGCAGTTCAAAATTAAACACAAACTTGCTAAAGATATCGTTGAAAATGCAAGACGGGAGCTTGATTCCTTTTTGGTTAAAGACATCATTGGTAATAATCTCTCTTCACAAATGGACCTTGAAAACGACACTGAGCTCGAGGACATTAATAGTCAGCTCCATATTACCCAGGAACAAAGAAAAACCTTGCTTAAACTGTCCTCCATCCCTGATGCGATACTCTCATATGTCGACTCAAACTCGGAAAGGATAATTTATTACCCCGTGAACAAATCGATTCTCACAAGATCGGAGTATTTTGACACAATGTTCAAATCGGATATCTTCAAGTTTACCGAGGAGGATATTCCAATGCACAAAGATGGCGCTGTTTCAGTTGTGAATAGACCTCGAGTGGATGAATCGCATTTGCCAATTGTACAACTTTCAACCAGTACGGCCGATAAAAAGGTTGCCGCAATGGTGTTATCGTACTTGTATCACGATGATGTTGATGAGATTCCCTTGGAGAATGTTATTGAACTATTGTATGCCGCAGATGAATTGTTTTTGGAAAGATTAAAGACAATGTCAGCGGTGCGATTGAGCTCCCAGTACTCAAAATTCACCTATGAGGAGCTTCAATTGCTAGAAGAGGAAGTGAGATACGATGCATACGATTTGATTAGAACAGCTTGGCTGACACGCTGCGACAAATTGGAACAACACGTAACTAAAATGATTGCTTATAATTTACAAGAAATTGTCAAGCGTGAAGACGAGAATGCGAAATTATTGGCTTTAATAGCTGAATCAGCTGCAAGAATCAGAGAGAGACAGGACACAGATACAATTGAGTTGGTGGATGATATACGTTATTACTTGTCGAAAAAGTACGCTGTTTGCGAAGATAATGAAACTTTAGACCCTTCGAGTGGTTTTGAATTCGAAGACGAAAAATTGGAAAATATAAAGCTATATCAAAATTCTTTATTAAAATATGAGAGGGATATTGAGGTTATCGAAAACATGTTGGACTCGTTAAATTTGGATGCATAGAAAAGCCAAGAAGTTGTTGGGGTTTTTGGATTTATAGAAGAAAAAGAACACTTCACAGTAAGTTTATTTCCATCACGTGCTAGATTTTTCTACTCATCTCTTCGCATCGAATACAAAAAAAAAATTATAACGAAGTACAGGATCACTACTTCACATCTAAATTACAACAAGCATGTCAGAGAATAATCCCGATGGAGGTCAGAGTGATGATGTTTTCTTGCTAGAGGATAAACTATCCAAAATCAGAAATCAGATCAACTCCAAACTTGACAATCAAAAGCATTTAGCGATTATTTTATCAGCGGTTGAGGAGAATATCGATGAACAAAAGAATGAAAAGACACCGGTGGCATACTTTGTCTCGTTTTTGTCATTGCTTGACCAGTGTATCCAGAATGATCAAATAGTTGACAAGAACTTGGCTGCGACCACTGCCTATTTTCTCGATATTATATTTCCATTTACACCGAAACCATTATTGAAACAAAAATTTATTGAGATTTTACTCAAGTTGTCACAACCATTGAATGTTGAAGCAGAGGCTCCGCTTGTGAGGTCGACTATTGGGGCTATCGAAAGCTTGCTTTTAGCTCAAGATAGTGCTCGGTGGTTGACAAAGGGGGCCATTTCACCAAATAGGGCGTTTATGGCACTTATTGAATTATCATTTGATCCAAGACCCAAAGTGAGAAGAAGAGCTCAAGATGCAGTAAGGAATATATTGACCAACCCGCCACCAAGTCCAAGTCCAATACATGTTGCCGCTGTGGGCGCCTCTGATGCCTCCTTGAAACAGCTCATTATACTTTTATCAAAATATAGACAGCAGAGAAAGAATAATGCCAATAAGGAACTCAATTCACAAATTATTCATTGTTTGCAACTTATAACGATTATAACCTCGGCCAATTCCTGGCCAGTAAAGAATATTGAAAGTTTATGTGATTCGCTTTTGGAAATCTCGAAAACTTCGGATCAATTCTTGGTTGCTGCAGCTTTTGAAGCATTTGAAGGATTATTCAAGTCAATGACTGATGTGATTGATGTTGAGAAGTTTACCAAGGTGTTGAATATCATATTTGATTTGAAACCTAATGTTAATGATGCACATTTGAGTATTTCTTGGTTGACTGTTGTTGCAAAAGCTTTGGAGAGCTTTAGTGTTTTATCACCGTTTGAATGTATACAAAAGTTACCTCAAGTTTTGCCTGCAGTTAGCGAGTTTTTAGGCGCTGATTCTCAAAATATTTACTCGAGCGCGGCTCACTGTTTGACAGCAATTATTTCACAAACCATTCCTGAAAAGTATCTTTTGCGTCCAGACAGTGAATTTGGAATTACCCCGCAGATTTACGAGTCCGTTGATGAGACAATCACTCTGATTGCGGAGCTTATTGAAAAAGAACTACTTTCGATAAAGTATCAACACGCTACTGGCGAAATTCTAAAATTTGTTGCTGTCACCGTTAAAAAACTTCACTCTCGAGCTAACCCTGATTTCCTAAATATTTTGGAAATTGTTGGTAATTGGAGAACAAATGAGACTGATAATTTCCCTCATAACAAGGAAGCTGAAGAATTTATTGCTGCATGTGTTTCATCCATGGGACCAGAAGCTGTTTTGGGTGTTTTGCCATTAAACTTGACCAATGAAGGAAATGGACCTGGTAGAGCCTGGATGTTGCCTATACTTAGAGACAATATCCATTCTGCTGAATTGGAATATTTCAAGAGGGAAATTTTGCCAATTGTTGATTTCTTTGAAGCAAAGATTGGAGCTTCTGGTAACAAAGAGTCAATGAATGCAAAAGTTTTCCAAACAATTATTGATCAAGTTTGGTCATTGTTGCCGCGTTTTTGTGACTTGCCCAAGGACCTTAGGCTCGCATTTGATGAGAGTTTTGCAACAAAATTATCTGATTTGATGTTTGCCAATGTTGACTTAAGAACACCGATTTGTCATGCTTGGAGGTTGCTTGTTCAAACCAATATCGCTTATCGTGATGGAGGGGAAAGTGAAGATTTATTGTTGCAACAAGATTTCCCTAGATTTGAGGCTACCAAAAGCATTGAATATCTTAGCTCGATGGCATCCAATATTTTGACAGTTTTGTTCAATGTATTTACATACACTATGCCCGAGTCGAGAGGCTTTGTTTTGGAGACTATTGAAGCGTATTTGCAAATTGTGCCCCCTCAAGAATTAGCTGCAACGTTCGATAAAGTTTGTGCCATGTTGAAGAATGCTTTGGATGAAGAGGAGGCGCAAAAAGCCAAAACCAATGATTCCATTCCCGATACCAGTGTCACTATGATGGATTTAATTGTTGCTATGGCAAAGTACGTGCCTGAAACATCACACAATGCCCTTTTCTCCATATTTGTCACGACTGTACCATTAGAAGCAAAGCCATTGCTTCAAAAGAGATCCTATCGAATAATTTCAAAATTGTGTGAGTCAGAAAAGGGCAAGTTGTCAATTTCAAAATACATTGGAGAAGTTGAGAACAAGATAATTGAGACAACTGAAGTGACTAATCAAGCAGCAAGACCAGCACGATTAAGTGCAATCTTGTTGATTTTGGAGATTCTTCCATCTTCAGACTTGTACTTTATTCCATCCATCTTGCAAGAGATTATTATTGCTACAAAAGACGTCAATGAAAGATCAAGAGGCTTATCGTATCAGATATTGATCAAGATGGGTCACAAAATGGGTGAAGGTGGGTTGATTGATAATGCAAGAGTTCCTGGATTTGATCCTTCCGCAGCGCCATCAGAAGCCTCACTAACTGAATATTTCACAATGGTAAGTGCTGGTTTAGCAGCTCAAAGTGCCCATATGATTTCTGCAACAATAACAGCTATTTCATGCTTAGTGTTTGAATTCAAAGATCAATTGCCTTCGGAAACCCTTTTCGAAATTTCATCAACGGTTGAGTTGTTTTTGACTCACAATTCTAGGGAGATTGCTAAATCTGCAATTGGATTCGTCAAAGTAGAAATCTTGTCGTTGCCAGAGGAGATGGTGAGAAACAATTTGAGTGAGTTATTGAGCAAATTGATGAAATGGTCGCATGAACACAAGGGCCATTTCAAAAGTAAAGTTAAACATATCATCGAAAGACTTATAAGAAAGTTTGGAGTAGAGGAAGTTGAAAATGCCATACCTGAGGAGGACAAAAAGTTGGTTGCCAACATCAAAAAGACTAGAAACAGAGCCAAAAGAAAGCAAGAGATTAGCCCTGAGTTGCAAGCAGCTGCCAACCCATCATCCAGCACCAAAAAATTCGTCTCTGCTTACGAAGAAGCACTTTATGATTCCGATGTGTCAGATGAAGAAGAAGTGGATATTTATGACGAGGATGCCCAAAGGGCCAAAAAGGGAAAGAAATCCAATCAATTTATCTTGGAAACGGGAGATGAACCACTCAACTTGTTGGATCGTCAATCTTTGGCGCATATTTCATCCTCCAAACCAAAGAAACTTACCAAATCGGAACTTAGATCAAAGACTGATGAATTCAAAACCAAGAATGGAAAATTGGTTTTCACCGAAGGTAGTGGCGACAATGAAGATCCATTTGCCAACAAAGGTTCCGGTATAGATGCATACTTGGATGCAGTCAAGCAAGCACCAGTAAGGGGTCAAAAGAATAAATTAAAGTTTAAAAAGACAAAAGGTGATGATGATGGTGAGACTTGGTCAGATGACGAAGAGGAAAATAAAAAGCCGGTGACAAAGAAATCAAAGGTTCTTGGAAAGTCAAAGATATCAAAGCCGAGTAAACAAAGATTCAAAGCTCATAAGAAGCTCTAGATGTTACAGTGTATAAAGCAATTAAAAATGTGTACCCTAAAATGGCTCTCATGCGATGGGTGGAAATACCAAACAGATTTTTTTTTTTTTTTCTTTCTTCTTCAGTTGAGAAAACTTGAAATCAATGCAAATCCAAACCCCAATCCATTTATAGACCCCCACCACCACAATGTCAAACCCACTAATGTCCCTCGCCGAAAAGACGGCTTACAAGAGAAATCTTGTAAAGATAAGATTAGCCAGGTTTGGTCGAAAACATCAACCTATTTTCAACATTGTTGTCATGAAAGCTAAAAAAGCACAACAGAAATTACCAATGGAAGTTATAGGCACATACAATCCTGTTCCTACGCCACAGCCATCATTCGACAACAGCGCTCCAATTAAGGATATAAGCTTAGATTTTCATAGGGCTAAGTATTGGTTAGGTATGGGTGCTGAACCAACTCCAAAAGTTGCATGGTTGTTTAAAAAAGCTGGTATTTTGCCTAACTTCTGGCCCAAAACTAGTAAATTGTCACAAGAGATTAATGCTCCTGTTGTGGAAGATGTTAAAGAGACTCAGGAACTGCCCGTCGATGTGGTGAGAAGAAGGGGTGACAAGAAGTTTTAGAGAGAAAGTATTTACTTTGCATTAACTTATGTATATAGCAGAAAATCGAAGAAGCGAATTTGTTTACGAGACTTCTTGTTGTTGTTTACGGTGGAATAGTTGCCACCGTTGTCTCTTTTCTGTAAGAATTCGTCTTCGAAATAACATTTTGAATGGGTTTCGAGTAGGTTTTTCCAACACAATACGGTTTACGGTGTTTGTGTTTTCATTGTAGTAGTTGTCTTCTAAGAAGCTTGGAATCCAAGTATTGGGGTGGCTCGCTTGTTGATCATGCGGGTCAGAGACATTTGTCTTGTTGCCATTTGATAATTCATAGTGATATAAATCGGAATTTTGCTGCATCGAAGCAGGTTGGTATTCACCAGTGTTTAAATTAATGTGGTGAAAAAACGAATTGTAACGGTCACGTATCTCTCTGTAACTGCCGCTATCAAGCTCGTTGTAACCTTTGGTCAACATAAGCATAAGCATTTCTTCAAACGTTTTTCTTAAATGAGCAAGGTCTTCAGGAAGAATGTTTGCTTCTGTGTCCAAGTTGGTGGTATACGCAGCGATATCGGACATGAGAAACATGGCTTCCGTTGGTGAGTTGCACTCACGTAACCTTTCCTTCAAAAGTTGAGCAATATCTGGATCTGGAGCTAGCTTGCTCAAAACATCCTCAATCAAGTTCCCCACAACACTTTTGGTTTCGAACCTATTTGCAGCCAAACATCTTGCTCTCATAAATATCATCTTTGTAATTGATTCAAGAAAGAGTTCACGTTTGAAAGTGATCTGACACGATTCCGAAATCAGAAACAATATGGCAATAAGCTGATGGGCGGGGCGAAAGGTTCTATATGTAGTGTATACCACTCCTCCATTCAAAAAACTATCAAACACTACCTTGTTCATGATATAATCCAATCTATTATTATCCATAAACGCAGTAAAACTTTCTTTAGCCTCGGGTTCTGCTGCAATAAAACTAGATAACAAAGTCAAACTCTCACATAGTTTTCGTTGTGCCAGTAGTAGCTCGTGGGTGCTTGAGTAAGGACAATCATCAATGATATGAATCACCTTCAGAAATAATATAACCACCAGAGCCTCATTCAAGGGCAAATCGGGAAACGAAAATGTAGATACTGTGTCTAAAGACTCTCCAATTGCTGAAAGAGTAATGTTGGAGCTATAACTTTCGTAAAGACTCATGTTTAACACCATTGGTGGGTACGAGAAGTGTTGCAAAAAAAAAAAAAAAAAAATTCGAGTCCACTGTATTAATACTCTTACAACGTTTCTGCAAAGAGTGAACATGTATTAATTACACATCTATTAGTCAGTTTAATCGAATAAACCGAATCCCATATCTTCATCAGATTGTTCCTCTTCTTCTTCAGCAGCAGCTTCAGCGGCTGGTTCAGAATCACCACCGGCAGCAGCAGCAGCTGGAGCAGCAGCAGCATAAGCTTCTGGGTTAGCCAATCTGTCCTTGATAGCTTCTGAACCCTCAAAAGTGTAGTCAGTAGCAATGGACAAAGCCAAAACGTTCTTGTAGTTGTTGATCAAAGAGTGACCAACAGATGGCAAGGTTGGGTAACCAGCAGCCAATGAGATGGAAGCAATGGTGTTGATGGCACTGACAAAGTGACCAATCAATTCATCATCAGTGATATCCAAGATTGAAGCTGGGAAAACTTGACCATTGTCGTAAACTTGAACAACAGTTAAACCATAAGTGAATGGAGAAATGTTCAACATGTTCAACAAAGTGGCTTCGGAAGGTCCAACTTTACCATCTTTTTCAACAACCTTGACATCGGAAACAATTTCAATGGTACCTCTAGCAATCTTGGTTGGGACACCCAAAGCTTGGAAGAACGAGGTCTTACCTGGTTCCATACCAGTATTACCAGCTGGAATGTAAACATCAGCTGGAGCAACAGCACCGGCCTTAGCTGGAGCAGCAACAACATTGGAAGTAATGGTGTCTCTAATGGTCTTCAAATCAGCATTGGTGAAAATGAAACCAACGTTACCTTTAACAAATGGCAACAATTTTTCGTAATCTGGCAATTCAGAAAGGAAACCTCTAATGGCTCTTCTAACCATGGTGTTCTTACCCATCAAGACAACAGCATCACCTCTCAAGGCTTTTCTGATTTCATGCATTTGTTGAGAAGAAACATTGTCAACACCAACAATGAAGATTGACTTGTATTCTTCCAATAACTCTCTTAATTTGGCAAAGTATTGCACTTTTTTGTCTCTGATACCACCCATTTCGACTTGTTATGAATTTGACGACAGGAATTTAATGGTATATTAGTTGATAATAGTAGGAGTGAGGAAGCTCTAGATTCATGGTGATAATTTTCATTTTTCAAACAGTGAGCGAGTGAGTGACGCAGTGTAAGTGAGAGTGGGTTTTCGCAATTTTTTAGTCACGTGAAAATTTGTGACCACATTTTTGAAGAGCTTCTACGTCGCAGAAAAGAAACAGACGGCAAACAATTCGCGACACCACTATACATTTGTGAGATTAACCTAATCCACTATTTTCATAATTTGAACTGACAAATGTATTTTTCAAGTATTCAGCCCACATTTGTTCCAATTTCTTGCTACTTCTCCCTTTCTTTGGCTTCCCATTCTTTGACTTTTTATTCTTCTTCTTTTCAGAAACAACGGTGTTTCCTTTTACTGGCTTTCCCAACTTTCTTGCATACTTTAACCATTCTTCAACAGTCAATACTGGCAAATTGTATAATTTGTCATCGGTGCTGTATTCAATCTCATAACCAAACTTTTTTCCACTCTTGTTGATCTCTGCCAAGTCAGCATAATACTGTACGTATCTCTCTGGAGTGTACGTTTGAGGGATATAAGCGGGTCCTAATTTGGCATTTTTAGGTTTTGGGAGTGGGAAAGTCTTGTCGCGTTTAATGAATGACCAAACACTATGGCCTTCGTTATCATCTTCATCAGTATATGAATCCTGCTTGTCAATCAAAGTTTCAACTTCGTAAAAGAATTTATCCCATGGTTCAAATTTAACACTTGACATTTCATGAGCCAAGTTTGTGATGTTATACTCCCATACTCGCAAGCCGGGGTTGAATGTCGGAACAACTGAACCACCCACGTGTGATATAGAGTACCTTTCACCATGCGCACCCGATTTCATTTTTCCTTTAATCATGGCATACACCTCTTCACGTACGGTATTCATATACGCAACCTTGTTTGATGGAATTCCACCTTGCACTCTGAAAAAGGAATCATCGAATTTGGTGTCCAAAGCGTGATAAAAGGAAGTGGCTCCCAATGCATCAGTTTCCAAATCATCATGATACTCTTCATTGAACACTTCAAACATTTCCAATTGTTTTGTTTTCAGTCTCTTGTGTGACTTTTTGATGGATTTGTACGCGGCCACACTATCCAACGGAATGAAATGATCCAAATTCATGTGTCCATACAACCCACCAACAATGATGTCTCTAAATTCATGAATCCAAACGACATACTTTCTCAAGCATGTCAAGTCGAAATTTTTTTCATTTGGTGGCACATGTCCAGTTAACCACACCTTCATATTTCTGGCTCTTAATTCTTTTAAAACGTAACCCAACCATTCAAATAACTTGTAACCTGGTTGTTTCCTCTTGTCGCAATTATCAACCAATGGATTCAGCTGATACAAGTAAAGTGTATTGATAGATAATATGGCCAATTGTCCCGGAATAACTTCTTTAAAGAAATAAGCACCACGGTTAAAAGTGTGTAGTTGCAGTTGTGGGATGAAGCGTTGCCAAATTTGAAACAATTCTCTCGTTTGTAAAGTTGGCCCAATACTAAACAAATTGTGAGGGTATACATCATTATTACCCAAACTTGGAATCAAATCAACAGCCAATTCAGGAGTATCCTTTTTTTTAAAAGTTTCATACATCAATTTACTCACATGTTCATTCATTTCAAATATATTTTGTTCGGTTCTGGGGTAATTTCGATCATTATCATGGCGTACATTATCCCCAGTCCAAACAATAAAATCAATCTTGTCTTTTAAATTCTCCTCAATCCATTTTATCGTGCCTTGCATTAATTCCATTGGTGCGTCACATCCAGATATAGCATCGCCATATTTGTGAGCATTACCCTTGGATCCATGACACATTTCATCAAATGACAGACCTTCTTTGAAATATGGATCAGGATGTATATCAGTGATGTGGAGAAACCTACCATGAATGACTTGTTCACCTTTTTCACTAGTGACAATTTTGATAGGTTTTTTAGGAGTAAGTCCAAGTCTTTGCAAGTCATCCTTTTCTGAGGTTGTCAATTCCAATGTCTCGATGGATGAGTACGGAGATGTTGGGGTGACTAGGTTGTTTGTGATTGTCGTTGTGTAAAGGTACTGGTACATGGGGACTAATAACAATAAACTGAGCAACGATAGACTCATGTTCCTCCTCCATGAAGTTGATGAGTTGCGATGCAAATGTGATTGGTAACCATTTTTCTTTTCAGTAGGTGTAGTATTCATAGGATAGTATCAGATATCAAGATAGCAAAATGGTAAAGTAGTTGAAAAGGGTTATATGTGTGGCAATACGAGTATGGAAGAGAAAAGTGTTGTTTAGTTATTCTCTAGTCATTAATTCAAACACACAGACACTTTTAGCGGATGTTTAAAAGAAACGAGATCCTTATGTGTAGTGGGTGGTGGTATTTCAAAGAAATTTGTGTGTGTGTGTGTGTGTGTGTGTGTGTATCTAAGAAAAAATAATTTGAACGTTTTTACACTACCTACAGCCGAGCACGTGGACGAGGCAAAATGAGCTTTACCCATAAAAAAGAAGAACGATGAGCAAAGACTTGTAGGTGCTACTCTCTGTGTTGAGATCGTTGTTTGGGGGGTAGGCCACTATGATACCATACTTGCAAACTTTGCCGTCTTCATTCGTTTATCTTTATCCACTTTTTTTTTTTGCATCCAATTTAACAGTCTGATGGGTTTTATGCATCTTTGCTAATCTATGGTTATGTGTGTCAATTTCGTAAAATGTGAAAATGCGACATTAACTTTTTTAACCTTGAGCCTATATCTGAGCTAATTTTAATCTCCAAAAGCAAAAGTTGGAATTGAGTTGACAAAGTTTTTCCCATTTCCGTTTCTTTACAATACTTATCAACTCAATCGTCACGGGGCAGGTAATGGCTTAGCCAAATGCTTCCCTTTGTCACAATAGTGTGGTATTAATTACATGACCCAATTCGGTAAATGAATTACTCTTTTTACTCTTTTCTGTCCATGCATTTTATTTCAATGCGTGTCTTTCTCATTGCGCATCACCGTGTATTGTGCAGTTACATCAAACTACTAACACGATTTGTTTCTGTGTGTTTCAGTGTTTTTTGTGTATGAAGACAATCAAAGTCTCCTTTCAGATTCAAATTTTCAATTTTGTGGCGTTTTGTTTTTAAGTTTGTGTTTTTATTTTCAAAGTTTTCCAAAGGGTTTTCGAGTGCTGAACGCTAATGGTTTGAAGGGGATTATGCTGGGTGAGTTGGTATCTCAGATTGAGATTACATCACTGCCAAACATTGATGATCCGGTACTACTCCGTTTCCATTTAAAATACTGTGCATTCTAAATTATACAAAGAAAATCTCTACAATCTTAATAATAATAATAATAATAATACAATACCTCTCTCTTTTTCACTGAATCAAAATTGACAAGTTCGACTTGGCTGGTTTCGTTGGTGTTGAAGACACGATTGGCGGCACATGTTGAGGAGCCGGTGCCTGTGCTTGTGCTGGAAGTGGGTACATTGGCGCATGTGGTTGTGGTGGTGGTGGAGGTGGTGGAGCAGCTGCTGTAAGGTGACCACTTTGTTGTAGTTGTTGTTCATGTTGTTGATGAATAGGTACATCAGTAGGTGGCAATTCCAATACTTCTTTTTCAACATTGCTTTGTTTACGCAATGCTTGACGTTTATTTTGAAACCAAATTTGAACTGCTTTTTCGGTCATGTGTACCACTTTAGCGATTTCTACTCGTCTTGCTTTATTTGGAGTTGAACCGAGTTTGAATTCCTTATTGAGAATGTTTAATTCATGGGGTGATGTTCTTCTTCTTTTCCTTCTTGCTAGTGGTGCGTTATCAATATCTGGTTCTTGTGATGGGAAAGTTGCTGGTGAATGAGAAATGAATGCGTACAACCTATCAGAAGATCCAGCTGAGGTTACAGTTGCCGATGCAGATGCAGTTGCAGATGTAGCTGTTATTGGCGTTGGTAAGGGGGATAATTTAGTAGTTGGTGATGTCGAAAGGGATTTGACTCTTAGTTTTGATTTTGGTTTGCGTAACTCCAATATACTTGTGTCCATCATTGAAGTATCTTCATCAGCAATGGAGTTAGATCTTTTTCTCGATGGTATAATCAACAGTGAAGATGACTTTGTTGCAGAGGGTGGTGGAGGTGGTGTAGGTGTCGACGATGATGCATTTGAGTGGGTTGTTGTAGTTGATGCAGTGGCAGTGGTTGCTGCTGTTGTTGTTGTTGTTGTTGACACTGGTTGATAAGTAATATATGAGTGAGAATGGTGTGGTTGTGGGTGGGGAAGTAAAGGAGGTGAAGGACGTGGAAGCGAGCTTGAAGCGGACCTTGGTGCTGAGTATTGTTGTTGTTGGAAAGAGACGTGGTGGTGGAGCTGTGGTTGAGATTGAGTATGTTTTTGTGGTTGTTGTTGTTGGTGGTAGATGTATGGGGTGGCTGTACTCAATGGTGTGCTTGTAAAAGAATCAATCGAAGGTAATTTCTTGCATGGTGTTTGTGCAAATAATGAGCTAGTGTTTGCATTTGCATTTGCATTTGCAGTATTGGTTATATTGGTCAATGGGTGCTCTTTGTAGTGGTTGGATTTAGCTGATGATAATATTGAAGATAATGGTGGCAAAGTAAATTTAGCGCCAGAAACATTGGTTGAGGTGTTGCAAGTTGATACACCAGTGCTATTGCTACTAATGGTTGTATTAGCAAATGATGTATTGTAGCTGCTATCCATTGTAGAAGAATCCCTACTAGATGAATAAGACTGATTTGGTTGTTGGGTGAATAATGTCGATTTCTTTGGTGTTTGCAAGTGAATCATTGTGGAATAAAATGTGGGACTGAAGTTGGTTCGACAAAGGAATGAATGGGTATTAGACTTTGAGAAGAAATAGTTGAGTAAAAAGTCAATGAAAGGAAAGGGAATTGCCCACAATGAAAGTCAAAGTAATTGCAGGAGGTAATGATCTATATATACGTGAATAAAATGTCAAAGGTTTCTCCTGCTTTTGTTTCTTTGTATATGAATGCAAAGTATTTATGAGAAGCAAAAAAATTATCGCGTTGTTTACAAAAAAATCTTGAAGTGTAAATAAACAAATAACATATGAATGCATCTAATTTAAATTTAAACGCCCAAATAAAAACAACAAGAACAAAGGAGAGAGACAAAGACAGAGACAAAGAATGAGAAGAATAAGAAGAATGAAAAATTAAAAATTAAATAAAAGGACATTAACCTATAAACTAATGTTTGCATTGCATTGTTTTTTCTTATTAGTAAACTTAAATAGGAGAAGAAATACAAGTATTGAGACATTAACCATCAATCAACCCACGCATGAAATTTATAAACAATACAAATGAATGCATTGCTTGTTATTTGTTATTTGTCATTTGTCATTTGTCATTTGTCTTTTTTTGTATTTCGTTTTTCATTTCTGGCGTTTAAATTGTTGTCTTCCTTTATGGGTTGTAACTCGTATAACTCACCCGTGTGGTAGTTTTGGTTGCCGAAGTTATCATTATATATAATCTGTCTACCTACGTGACTGGTAAATGTCGAATGAAGGACTAAATAATGTATTCAATGATTTGTGTATTTATATTTCCTAATTGGGTGTATATTATTATTACTTTCTGCTTATTTAATTGTGTGTTTTGTTTATGGTTAGGTTCTTCAAAAACGCTCATAATACACAAAAACACGACAAAAAAAAAAATTAAGAGGGACAGCAAAAATAAAGTGCTGAATTCATTAATATGCAGTACTACTACTATTGATGCTACTAAAACATATCTCATAGTTGAATTTCTCGTTGCTTTTTGGTACAGTTTACACGACTCATATATACCTGTGACACTCCACACAATTAGTATCTTAGAACTACGATTAAACTAATATCTAGATGTGTTTTGTTTATCTAAAGTCCTTTACTCAACACGTGAAACATAGAGAGTGATTATTTGTCCTGACTCCATGATGCGTTCAATTTCAATATTAATTGCATTTTCAACATTTCATCATGACACAAATTTAGACACGCACACATCTCTCTTCAACATTCAAAATTAGTTAATTGTATTGCCTAATTGGGGTTAAAGCGCGCAGGGAGCTAATGTGTTTGTAATGATTCATTCAATAGTTTAATACTTGCATATTATGACCCTTGCTTTGGTATCAGCGTCATTAAAATTGAGTATCAAGTTTTGTAATTTCGTGTATCTGTAGAGAAAGGTAAGGTATCAACAATATTGCTTTGTGACCGCTCACAATAGGTGGGTCTCAACGTAAGTTCATAAACAGTCCATATTTACCATAAAGCTCCTGCACAATTAGCGTAACTGATTCTTTTTTTTTAAAAAAATTTGGTCCAATCTTCTAGCAAAAAAAGGTAATGGAACTAACTTATAAGATCAACTATTCAATATACACAAGTCCCATCCAGTACCAAGTATGATTATCAGATCGATTGGCCATGACATCAACTTACTCTCAACACATCAATTCTTATAGTTGGCCATCTTCATTCTTGAACAATTGTATTATCATTCGTAATGGTAGCGCTCAAATTTTGCAATTGGGAATGATATCAACTAAGCACCCAATGCTTTGAAGAACTTAATTTTGCTTTTTAACAAAAGAACATACTCATTCTTTATTCTACCAAGAACAAGGCTAATTTCGGCAATGACAAAACACTTTGGTTCGCTACTTTGTTTACTTAACTTTACCTTATTTTATGAAATTAAAATACATGAACTATACAAGAAGTGAGATTGTTAGCACCTCCTTCATTATATATGGACACAACCTTTTCTTTGACAAGAACACATCTTCAAAAAAAAAAGAAGAGGAAGCAACCCCACTTAACGACCTCTTGAGGTAGTCTTGGTGTGTTGACCTCTGACCTTTAATCCCCAGAAGTGTCTAATACCTCTGTGTGCTCTAATCTTCTTCAATCTTTCCAAATCATCTCTCAATTTAGATTCCAAGTTGTTAGCCAAAACATGGTAATCTTTACCATCAACTTGATCCTTTTGTCTGTTCAAGAACCAAGCTGGAATCTTATAGTTGGTTGGGTTTTGCATAATGGTGACAATTCTTTCCAATTCTTCTTGAGTCAATTCACCGGCTCTCTTGTGCAAATCAACATCGGCCTTCTTACAAACCAAGTTGGAATATCTTCTTCCGACACCTCTAATCTTGGTCAAGGCGTACATAATCTTGATTCTACCATCAATGTTGGTGTTCAACAAACTAAATGGGGATTGTTAGTAATGTGTTTTTGGGGGTAGTAACGAGGAGCTTCATATGGCGCAAAGAAGGTCATGACGTATACTTGGGAGGCTTGAATTTGATTATAACTTCTCGACTAAACCGAATGAAATCTTCCAAAACGCTTATGCGTCTCCCGAAATTGAGGCTGTTTCCACATCGTGCTTCTTGTCTTTCACATTGCGATTACTCCCTGATGATGATTTTCCTTTTTTCTTTGAAAATTTTTAACTATGTTGTCACCCTCCTTCTGGTAGAACACCGCTCCTCCTATGATCTTTATTCACCACATACCGTAAAATGTGTTGGAATGAACCTTGTTCTTGGACAACTAATGGCATGTTGGATGTATTAATATGTTGTTGATACTGTTAGTTTTATAAAAGGTAGAATTTCAACAGTCAATTTTTCACCTGTATTGGGATTTTTTTTTTCTTCCTTCAGCGCACACTCCTACACACACTCCTACACACTCACTCATTGATAGATTTTTTTCTGTTGCACAAAAACAGTGTAGTTGAATTGGTAGCTGTAGTGGCTATAGCCCTAATACCAATATGTATTTATTTGGATGACCTCATCTTATAGCTTACGTCTATCGTCAATAGTACCATTACCTTGAGCGATTTTTATGATAACCTATCACTCTATATACAAGAATCATCAAATCATACGCTATATTTACCAATAAGCCATTGCAAAGCTGGCAATTCCACGAAAACACGATTAGCTTTCAAAATGTCCCTAACTTCAACATCGTCCTTCTTGATAACTTTACCTTTGACTTTGGCAACTGCTTTAGCTCTTTCGCGTCTATTCATTTTCTTCAATTCCTTCTCGTTTAAGAAAAATCGATTTAAACTTGATGTCAACCTATCTCTATTCTCCTCCGTAATGAACAATATATTCAATTGGTTCAATTTATGACTTGAAACAAAACTCTGCGTTACTTCAACACTTGCTTGTCCAAAATCACACTCATTTTCAATAACAAACAAGTTTCCCAGCTTGTACTGTGTAGTCAATGCCGTTTGAACCGCTTTCGCATACATCTTAGATGGCAAATCAGTGCTCCAATCATGTGGGCCTTTAATTGCATGCGCTTTGATTTCATTATCCATATGAGGCGAATTGGCATCACCTAAACGTGCCCTACCTGATCCCTTTTGTGGACGCAATTTACGATTTGAATATGGAGAGTCCGCTTTCAATGTGACATAGTTGGATCCAACACGTGCACGATCTGCTTCAAATACAGCAGCACTCCATAACAAGTCTCGTCTTATTGGCGAGTGAGTGTTGAAGAAGGATGTAGGTAGAGGGATGAACGTTGTTGGTTGTAGATTGGGGAATGTACGTAACTGAGCAAGCGTGTATTTTGGGGGTTGTGCGGTATGTAATGGGGTGGTTGTCGATGTAACTGAAGCCTGTTGCAGCTTTACTGTAGCTTCAGTGGCCAACCTTCGTATGGACTGTTTGAACATGTAGTTATAAATGAGTGGGTGAGCTCTTTGTTGGTGGCTTCAGATTATTTGAAGATTTTTTTTTTTTTTTTCAGCACGTTGTTTTTCAAGCCTGATTAGACAAAAACGTTGCACTAGTTGCAAATGGTTTCCCATTATATGGACGCAGGGAGAGGATCTTAAATTTGCCTGGTTTAATATCGTAACATTGTCGTTATCCTATAATTCGTCTCTACACAATTTCACTAGCCCCTTTCTTTCTTGAGTCCTCATCATCATTCTCATTGTGGACTCTACTATCTTCTCCTTCATCATCGCTAGCAATAATGAAATCATCCAATTGCGAATCACCAACGTTCTCACCTAGCTCTATGTCGTCAACATAGTCCTCTCTATTTGCTCTAGAATAGCCATTATTGCCGGTCAATTTTCCAAAGGTTTTAGCGAGGAACCCCCCTTGTTGTTGCTGTAGGTGGTCGAACTCACCATCTTCATGAAGTTGATCTGCCCATTGTACATTCTTCTTCCTGCCACTTGCAGCAGCGGCGGTAGATTTCTTTATAATTGATGCCGGTCTAGCTCTGTATGATGCATATAACAAGTAGAGTCCCCAGATGACAATAATGATAACTGCCAATTGAATGAGTCTGGTGACTTTATGGCTAGTTGGCTCGTCATTTGCAGTTGCTGTAGATGAAGCTTTTGGAATGGACTCAGTGGTGGTGGAGCTGGAAATGGAGTTTGTGGATGTTGCTGTTTCTGATGGTGTTTCATCAGCATTGTCATGCAGTGCATCCTGACCCTGTCTCTTGACTCCCAAAGGATAAGTCACAACCGTTGGTTTATTATCGATTGTTTTCTCATCAAAGTTACCTGCAATGATGTCGAGTAATGCCCTTGAAACATCAGGCAAGTCGTATGGTACCATATGACTGGAATTATAAATATTGATAAAAGTCAAGTTTCTTTCTTGAAGCAAGTACCCCACATTCTTTTCATCGTGCACCCAGTCAGCTTTAGCATCGGTGTTTTCAAATCCTTTAATACCATTCCATTTTAATTTGGAAATGTACAGTAAAACTCCCTCGGTGTTGCAGATGATATCATTAGCTCCATTGAACAAGACGATGGGGACTTGCTTTAGCAAATCTGGAAGTAAATGCACCGAGGGGAATGAATTACGAGCATTAAAGTTTCTGCCTACCCTGCCACTGCATTCATTCCAAGTTTTCAATTTCTTTAAATTCAACTCGTGTTTATTATCATCATTATTCAAAAAAGGTTTCACATATTTTAATTCATACGGCCAGTTCATACCACAAGATGGATACGAGTCTCTCAAAGTGTAGTCATACATGTTGATACATTGCTGATCATGAGCAGCCAGGCTATCTTGAGTAGCCAACAACAACTGTGTTAATATACTTTCACACTCAGATGAATCAACTTCAATTTGGTTAACCTCTTTGTCATCGAAATGGGCATCAATCTTGTCCACTATTCTTTGACAACTTTCTTGTTTTGCGAGTAGTCTACGAAACATTGGATTATCTTTTTTGATCAAATCTCTTTTTAAAAAAAAATGCATGTATGCCAAACTTTGCTCATTTGGTGATACCCAACCATTACCAATGAGTAAACCCTTTAGTTTATACTCCTTTTGACCCTCTTGTAAATGAGAGTTTCTTTCAAGTATGGCCTTTGCAATATAAGGGATATACTGACCAGCATAAGATTCACCAGCAAGATAAATATCATTGTCTAGCTCTTCAGGGTAAATCTTGTAATACTCCTCCATAAACTTGATAAAATAAAATGCCATGTCATACAACTCATGCACGTATTTTCCTTGTTCTGTGTAACTAAACCCAGTTCCTGCTGGTTGATCCACATAGATAACATCACTCGACTTATGCCACGACCCATTATTCATAACCACATTTTGAGACTTGTCTATCCTGAATGGTCCCGACTCTAACAATGCGCCATCCATGGACGAGCAACCAGGTCCACCATTGAGCCAAAACGTTGTGCGCTTGTAAGATGTTGAATTGGCATTCTTATTCCCATCAGTAAATTTCCAAAAAAAGTAATTGGTGTTGTTTTCAGCGAATAGCTCTAGTTGACCGGCATACATTAGTGGCTTGAAATCGTCGTTGATCTGGCTGAGTCCTGGCAAATTGGTGACCATGTACTGCTTCGATTCATCACTGCCAGCTTTTGGCGGCGCAGCCAAAATCGACCCCGCTAGTATGAAAACAATGCAAAAGAGTGTACGAAGCATGCTTGGGAATAATTTATAACTTGGAAAGTATGTGTGTGTGTGTTTGTCACCGGGGCTCTTACTATAGCACACTCTTACTTTTGTGAGCTGTATTGATCAATTCGTCTTCTAGATTGGTCGACTCTGAAAATCAACCTTGTGGTTTTTTTTTTTCGAGAAACGTGAAACAGGAGAAAATATTTTGGTTACACTGCGGTATTGTCGCGACATTTCTCGAAGAGATGAAGGAAAAACTCGGGGTTTCTTTACACGACTTTATGCAACTTACCCACCCGTCTCCGCTTTCATACTCTACATACCCCATCGAAATAGGCATCTCCACTTTTTGTTCTAAATTTCTAGATTTGTATTAGATCAAACGCAAGCTTTCTATGGATTTCTCTATAATGCATTGAACACTACACTGATTCCCAAAACACCAGTAATCAATACCAATTTTTTCCAACAAAGATCCTTCTGGTGGAATACTTGCAGTCTCATTCCATCTGAAGTACTGTTTATACTGCGGGTAGTGGAGCTCGAATCAGATGAGGAGGCAGAGTCTAAACTTTCAGAATTTGATGAAGATAATGTAGTATCGCTCCAAATGGACTGGCTTCCAGTGAACCCCCATTGGTTATATGTAGCTGAATTGGAGCCTGATACCTCGGTAGTATCAGTGGACTGGGATTTGTCTGACATTTGAGTATCTGTGGTTGCAATGGTGGATGTTTGAGTTGTCGCAGATGGAGTCCACCAAATTGTAGTAGATTCGTTCTCAGTTACTGGAGTTACGCCATTCTGGGCAGCACTTTGTTGCGATTGCTGAGTTTGTTGTGATTGCTGAGTTTGTTGTGATTGCTGAGCTTGTTGTGATTGTTGCGATTGTTGGGTCTGCTGGGTCTGCTGGATCTGCTGAGTTTGTTGCGATTGTTGAGCTTGTTTAGTGCTTGTTTTTGTTGCAGCTGTCGAGTCTTGAGTGTTGGCATTGTTTTGAGCACTTCCATCTAATCCACCTAAGTTAGCACCTTGCGATAAACCAACTAGCGATAAACTCAATAAAGAAGAGCCGAGTTGGAATGGGGTTATTTGAATGGACATTATGCTATGATTTCGTTGTTATATTGATATATCGTTATTGACTATAATGTTGCTGATGAGAACATATTTCAGCTCTTTTAGGAAGTTTGCTCCAATATTTATACAATTTTTATTGAAGCATCATGAATCACGATGATATCAAGTCTCTTGATCTTTGTTTATTTTTTCATGAAGAGATCAACCAGCCATCTTTCGCATAGCTTACACAAAATCAAATTGTCACAGCTGACAAGGCGCAAAATGCAAAATGGTACAAAAATTCACCTACAAATTATTCAAATCAGCCTTGTCTTCGTTTCTACTACAAACACTGGCATGATGTATCAAAGAAGTTTAGGGCTGCCAAAACACGTAATCAATCACACATTTTATATCAAACTATAGATCAAGTCATAGCATTCATCCAACGCCTTGTTAAGGTCATTGTCAAACAATGGAATGATGCGTTCAAGTTGGCAAACAAGTAAATTGACATATGTATGACTCTCCAAATTGCTAGATCTGGTGATTGCGCTCAATTCCAAGATGTTTTTGATGGCATTTATGTTTGGGGGTGTTGTCCTTGAAGCCTTGTTATTCTCAAAAGCAGACGAGATACACCTTAATAAACCATAAGCTACTGAAATACAACTCTTCAACGCAGAAGCATCCTTTTTAGCAAGGGCCTCCCGTAGGTGCTCAATTATCAACAACTCGGCTTGCCTTTTTGCAAACGAGGCATTTCTGCTTGGCGATAAAGGGGGTAAAAGAGGGATATCCAAATAATAGATACTGTTTGAGTGGCTTTTATCAGAAGAGCCAGCATTTGGGGCTTCGCTTATTGTTGTTGCTGTGACACGGGTAGGTGTTACTGGTGATCGAATGGTATTAACTTTTGCATACACAGTTTCTTGAATGGATTTGTTATCACACCAAGATGCTCTATAGGTGAAAATGGGAACCTCATCAGGATATTGATAACAATCTGATAATCTGGCTGTGATGAGAAGGTTTCGTTCATCATTAGGCACAATGCCTCCAAAAGTAATTTTCTGAAGCAGATCAGGTGTCAGTTCCATTACACCGAACCGCTCAAACGATGTGAATACGATATTGTTTTTTGTCTGAAGCTCCACTGTCAAATGTGGTAGGCATATTCTTTGAATCCGTTTTATCAAAAGGTCAATGGAAGTGAGAAGCTCCTCTGGGGTTTTAAATCGAAGTACCGGATCATTGCCGTGTTCGAAAGTCGAGAAAATTGACAGTCTTCCAAACACATCTAAATGTGAACCAATTTTCACGATCGATAACGAGATCTTTTTGATCTTACTCATATCGAATTGTGACCGTATCTGATTGTCGCCTTCGTAGTCTCCACAGCTCAACACGAGAAGCTTATTGATGGAGTTTTCTTGGAGTGGAATGTATGGGTATAGCTCAGCACATTTTTCAAGTGTAGTTTCCAACTCATGCGAATTACTCTTGAATGAATTTGTGACAATGTTTATATCATTAAACAAGTTAACCCAACCATTCCATGCCGCCTCAATGCACCCAACAAAAGTTCCACTCGCCAACGGTTTATGCAAACAATCAATTCCGAGGAAAATAATCGCCAATCTATCAGTAGCATTCAACGTGGCACGAATTCTATGTAGCAATTGCTGCAACCAATAGAGATACGCAGCGTCTGACAAGACTGTTTTATTGAATAGTGGCACCGCAACAACAATGTTTAAAGGTAGTGGTTGGGGATAAGGTAATATTTTTGCTATGTATGAGTTGGGCAACTCTCCTCCATGAAGAAGTAAGTTGTTGAAACGTATCAAATTTTGAGGGATTTCCATTTCATATTGATAGTCTAGCCAACAAGTGCTGGTGAATTGGAACAAGTTCGTGATTGGTTGTTCATTGTCCATCAATTTGTGCAACATATAACACCATTTCTGGGTGATTGTTGGACTGAACTCATTAAATAGGAACAACTCTGGTAATTTGCTCTCTGTTAAATTCAAATTCAAGATGCCATCAATTAAACTCGCTGCACTTAAATCGTTTGAAATTGAGATCATTCCTGCAAGTGTGTTGTCATTGTAAATCACCAAGTAGTCGCTAAACAAGTATACACGAGAGTAATCCCACGACTCTCCATCAATGCTAATCTTCATTTTGTCAAAGATTACCAAATTGCCAAACTCTCCTTTCAAACCCAATTGTTGGTTGATGCGATTTGAAACTTTCCATTTCAATTGTAATTCAGATGGATTAAATTGGAGATCGAGTTCCCTGTAAATCGCAGGCGGTTTGATGTTTAATACGTAACTTATCTCGTAGTTTCCATTCAATTTGATGGGGTAAATTTCACTCGTACAGGTAATAATGGGGTTATAAAGTACTGACTCGTAGTCAGTTCTTTGAGTGGAAGTTGGTGGGGTAAAAAATTGGTTATTGGCCACTTGATTTATAGGAGTGCTAGGCAACGGATTTGACAGGTTTCGCAGCATCACAGGGGTTATTACTTGTGAATATGTGCCCCCCTCACTCGTTGCCAGAGCATTATCCAGCATTGGCTCCTTTGCCGATGCGTGAATTGAATTGATCATATTGATGTAAACCCCTTTATCAAGCACGTTTGTTGCCACCTTACATAAACTGCAAATGGGCAACTTCTTTGTATTTTCTGGGACTAACAGCATCATAAAACAGTTCTTATGGCACAAGTGCTCACACAGAAGTGGTAGTACAACTTCGCCTGGAAATGTGAGTTGTAATGAGTCCCTACAAAAACAGCAAACTTCCCCATTGTAACGTTTTGATGACTTTTGTGGCATTGCAGGAAATTTGTCTTCAAAGATATCAATCAGGGATGATGCTTGGGGAATTGTTTGCGCTTGTGAACGGTCCCGTGTGTGAGTTTTTCTTGGTGTTGTGTAAAGAGTTGAAGGGGAAGCACTGGAACCACAGAACACACTAGCTTCACCTACCCCCAATTTGTTTTCAAACTGTCTCACACTATTAGATGCGCCGTCTCCTTTTTGCTCATTAGAAAGTTGAAACAAGCTTGTTTTAAATGGAGAGCTCTTTACTCTACTGATTAATGATGAACGTTTGTTTGACATTGGAGTTGTGTGGCGTAAGATCGCAGAAGACTACCAAAAAGATTCTAGTAAAGAAAAACGCCTCTCCGGTTTGCAACGAAGTGAAATGAGTTTCATATTAGGCGGTTTTTGGATGAGATTTAGAGTTTTAGGTAATACTTATTGCTTAGGTAATAACATCACACAAAAAGTTATTTTTTTTGATTAATGTTCTAACACGAATGGGTCAGAACATTTAAACGGTCACCTTTTTTTTTACCACTTCACCAAGGTTAGTGAAGTTAAAGAAAGGTTAAAGTTGGAAAGCTTTAAATATAACAAGACAGAATTTTTTACATGGGTCATGATTTCAATGACCCATGTGTAAGAGAGTTGATGAACCACAACATGACATGTACCCCCTCCTCCTTTTTCTCTCTTCGTGGCAATTCTACACCTCACTAAGCAAACTAATTGTTCATAGAAAAAACGTATAGATTCCTGATACACACCGTTTCAATGTAACAAAATGTTGGCAACTCTTGACACGGTGCTTTCCAAAATTTGTAACCAATCAACAAATCTATCGAAGTCACCATCTTCAATTGCTTCATTCAAACCAGGCAAATTTTGACCAGCATAACCAGTGTATCTACCACTGGCAAAAACAATGTGTTTGAACCATGGTCTTTTATGCAATCCTTTGGAGTGCAAAAAGTTACGTTCAAAGTATTGCAAACCCTTGTTATGGGTCTTGATTTGGAAATGCAATTTGATCTTTTTCCAAAGAGGTAATTCATCATACAAATCATGCAGTTTTTGTAATTCCTTCGATTCGATATCATACTTTTCTGTTGAGTTGGCAAGGAATTTCAATTGATGATGGGTATGGTGAATCAAGTTCTCCAAGGTTTTGTTATGATGATGGTGACGATGGTGTGCTCTTGCATTGGTCAATCCCATTTGCATAGGCTTGCAAATTGGATAGGAAAAGTAACCTTGTGTAATTTCATCAATATAGTTATACTCAACCAAATCAAATTGTTTATCATGTCCTTCAACTTTTTTGTCGAACCATTTCTTTGGAACGCGGTCGATAGTTTCCTTGTAGTACTCTAACAATCCATGAGCATAGTCGTTGAGATTGAAATGAATCACTTCTCTTTCTGTCAATCCTAAAGTCAACAAAGCTAAAAACTTAGCAGCTAAATTGTGGTAAACAAATTTCTTATCGCCGAATTTCTCCATCCAGTGATAAGAGTCATAGTTAGAATGATAGTGGTAAATTGGATCACCTTTGCCACCGACAAAACCAAAATCTAATGATGGGATACCCAAGTGCTCCAAAAAGACAGTATAATCAGATCCGCTTCCCAAAGTTGGAATGTGTTCCCCTTTGTGGCTCTTGACGTAATGCTCATACAAGCTACCTCCTTCAGGGTACTCCAACTTTTTAGCAGTTTTGAAAATCAAGTCGTTCAATACTGGTGATGATTCCAATTTCAAGTTCTTTCCACTGACAGAAACATCAACATTCAAATAAGCAACCACTTCACGTTGATATTTCTTGGCAAAGTATTCACCTTGCTCAGTTGATCCCAACAACCCATATTCTTCCCCATCATAGCTTTGCAACACAACGGTTCTCTTGAATTTGTGACCTGCTCTTTTCAAGTCACCCAATGCGCGCGCAACTTCCAATAAAGAGGCAGAGCCGCTGTTTGGATCACCAGCTCCACCTTTGATCCAAGCATCTCTATGATTTCCTACTATAATCACTTCATTATTTTTTTCACCCTTGATTTCACCATAAACATTCCATAAAGTGGTGATCTTGTAGTCCTGCTCATTGTACAAGTTCAACTCATACTTCGAAGGTCCTGTTGAGTAATCAAACCCATCCAACTCACCTTTAAATCCGTCGATCTTGGCTCCATGTTTATTCAATTTATGCAAAATTGGTTTGACTTCACGGTATGAAATGGGCAAAACAGGGATCTTGCCAATGCTATCATGGGGATCCTTTCTGTCTGCGTCAGGTTTGGATGGGTATCCTGGGGTAGTGGGGTCACCAGGGGCTGCTCCTTCTCCTCCTAGGAACTGGACACTGCCTCTTTGAACCGAACTTTCTTGTCTTGCAGGGCCTTTCGGGTATTGATCATATCCATTTGCAGGAGTTAAACCAAAGTCATCACCCGGATCAGAATAGATCAAAACACCAATGGCACCTAAATCTTGCGCAAACTTAACCTTTAACCCGCGGAAAATTTGACCATAACGAACGACAACAATTTTGCCCTTTACGTCAATGCTATTTTCTTTCAAAAGTTCAAAATCTTTCTTGGTACCATAATTGGCATAAATATACTGACCAGTGACATTTCCGTTTGCTGCATAACCCAAAAAGGTAGGAACAGTGTCGTTGTGAGTAGTTGGGTCCTCATCAATGACATCTTCCTTCAATGGGGCCGTGTATACAACTTCACCCTTTGAGTCAAGTAATTTCAAGTCATGATCCTTTGGATAACTAACCAAGATCTCATAGGGGTCAATTGTAGTTTCAAAACCGAATTCCTTAAACTTTGCTTCCGTCCATTCCACCAAACCGTAATTGGTTCCAGCCAAGTGAGGTTCTGAAGTATACTTCTTTGACCAGTCAGATGCCAAATTTACTTTGAGCGAGTCCAAAATAACTTGCTCTGGGTCGAGTTCGGGATTATCATTGCCTCCAAAGAATGGGGTGCTGAAAGTGTTGAAGCAATACACGAGAGCAATCGCACAAGCCAACACCTTCAACAAATAGCCTGCTCTCAAAAATGGTACATTCTTAGTACGCTTTACTTCGAATTTTTCATCCATGGTTGAAGAATTGTTGTGGATAACGAAGTGTGGTTCAAAAAGAAGGGTATATATTCTTGCTGCAGGAGAAAAAAAAGGGGGAGGGAAAGGCGAGGGAAAACTTTGTGCCGCGCGAATGTGGCGCAACTCAATGTCGTATATTTAATTGCGACATTGACTCTAATCTCATCGGTGATTTTTCTATTCCTTATTTTCCTTTTCTGAGATGCCCACTTTACGAATACTACTTATAACTCAAAGATGGCGGGAAGAAATGCTATAAACAAGCCAAAGATCAAGATGTTGGCACATAGTCATGCCAAATCACTAAGCAGAAAGAGATCGCTTAGAAACTCTATCCAAACAAAGTCTTCCACTTCTCGTTATGCACCCAAAGGGTCAACAGCTCCAAGACCAACTGACTCCAAAGCTGTTGCCCTATACACGGGGGAGGCCCCCGCTCCAAGTTCGGTAATGACTACAAATACGTTGTCAAAGAAAAGGGCGAAAAAGATTGCCAGAAATCAAAAGTATTTTACCAAAAAACAAGAGGGAGATATCTTGATGAATATTGATAATGATATAAAGAATTCAAAGTTGGAGCAAGCTAAAAAGGCTTTGTGGGAGTTGATAGAATCACGTGAAAAGAATGGCCCCGCAGTTGTTGCTGATGGTGAGGGGACCACGTTGGGGGTGCAATCCTTCTAGATGAGAAAGTTACCGAGGGATATCTTCGTTCAATTTAGTTCCTCGATAAGTGCAATGAATATGGGGAGATATAGAGCCATGCAAGCCATTGCCGCTTTTTGTCATTCTAAATTCTTTCATTATTTGTATCTACTTTTCTCTAGCCAATATACTTTCATCAACAATTTGTTTCAAGAATTGGGTGACCTCCTTTGGATCGTCAGCTTTGAATACAGAGGTACCTGCAACAATGACATTTGCGCCAGCGTATGCTGCAGGCTTGACGGTATCTTTACCTAATCCACCATCAACCTCTATATCCAAATGAGGATATTTTTCTCTCAATGTTTCCACTTTTGGCATCATATCTTGCATAAATTTTTGACCGCCAAATCCGGGTTCAACAGTCATAACTAGCACCATATCCAAGTCTTTTGCATACGGATAGACAACCTCGACTGGGGTGTTTGGTTTGATACCCATGGCAGCTTTCAAACCGTGTTTCTTGATTTTGGCAATCACAGCTGCTGGATCTTTGGTTGCCTCGTAATGAAATGTGTACGAATCACCTCCAGCTTTGGCAATATCTTCAATCCATTGCTCAGGGTCTGAAACCATCATATGGCAATCAAATACAATTGGCTTGCCGCTATCTCTTGGAAATCGTTTTCTCAAACTTTCAATGATTGGAGCGCCAAACGAAATGTTGGGAACAAAGTGTCCATCCATTACATCCAAATGTAACCAGTCGACATCTCCTGTATCCACCACTTTTTTACAATTGCATCCTAAATTAGCAAAGTCTGATGCAAGGATTGATGGTGAGATGATAGATTTGACCATTGTTTGAGTAATGTGTTATAGAGTACGTGATTTATATAAAAAGAATTGGTTTATAGTCGTTCAGCAATTATCCGCTTTGCGACTCAAGAACGAAAAAAGAAAAGAAAAGAGAAAATATCGGCACCAAAATTTCAAACCAGAACAACCGAACAGGCGCAATATATATAATTCATGTCTGAGGAACATACACCATCAACAGAGGGTGCTTCCTACTCTGAACAAATACTAGAGTCAGCAAGAAGAAACAATACCGAGCTTTTACTTCAAATCAAGTCGGAATTGAATAACGACCAAGAGAAACTTTCACAATTAATCAATAGTACTCATGAGGTCATAACAAACAACACCCCCTTACACATTGCATGCCGCTTGGGCAACTGGGAATTCATAGACATCGTGTTGGACGTAGAAGGAGTGGAAATCGATCCCCAAAACAGGGCGCAAGAAACACCTTTGCATCTTGCAGTGAAGTATACCATTGACGAGCCTGAACATGGGTATTTTATTGTCGATAACATGTTGGACGCTGGATCGGATCCGAGAATCAAGGACAAAGATGGGTTGAAACCAAGAGACTATGTAAATAAGGACAATGAAAAGTTGTTGCAGTTATTGGAAAGTGCCGAATACGCTATATCAATGGAAGATACGGATCAAGAACGTTTAGCGGCATTTGAAAATGAACAAGAGGCAGAGGACGGATCAGCATCTGGGTCTGAATCGGAGTCGGACTAATTCAGTTTATATAGACGAAAATACACAACTACAAATCGAAATCATCTGGAGTTGTATGTTTCCAGTTTTGTAGAGTTTCTTGACCTTTGAGTTTTAGGGCTTGTCTCTGTGTATTGGAACGTTTAAACAAGATGTAGCTTGGCTGGTTTATTTGGCAAAATTGAGAGAGCTTTTGCGTGAGTCTTTGGTTGCTGACCACACTCTCGCCGTTTGGTCTAGGTGGCTTGTTCTTCGTATATGCCCCATTTTTCACTCCATTGTTCAACACTTGATGAAAATTGTACGGGGCAATGTACAACAATGAAAGTGGTGACGGTTCTCTATCATCAGATTTATGAAATTCGTATCTGTCGTCATCGTATGTGAGAAGCTCTAAGTAATGCGCTTCGTGACCAAACTGAAAACGATTCCGAAAGCAACGATCAAAATCAGTTGCGCCAATATTGTTGACCACCAAGTAACTTAAATATATGGGCTCAAAAACATGTGCTGTGGCTGCGTTGCATATCCCGGTAAGTTGCTTTAAACATAGTTTGTCCGAACACGATTTGGAGAATGAAATAAGGCTATCAGTCCTGCCTGGTTTTGTTCTCACGACTCCCAATTGATCAAAGTTATTGCGACCCCTTTGAAAAGTAGTATCCTTTGCTGCCGAGGTCCAAGCTTCGTTAGATGCTAGCGATGATGACAAATAGTTCATTGAAGCATCTCCACACGGTGGTTCGCTAACAAACAATGCCAATTTTACATCTCCTCGGAACTTGAGTCGATTGTCGTGTTTTCTAACCCACTTTGATTCCGAATTTGATGCTTCTTGCAAAAGAAAATAATTGAAAAGTCTCAATGCCAACACTTCAGCATGCATGTCATGTACTATTTTCCCCTGTGAATAAGTTCGAACTTTATCTGGTAAAACTTTCACACCTGTTGATAAAGTGATGGGTATGATTTGGTTATGGATGATGGCAACAACACCAGCGAGTACAGTCCACTCTTTTACCCCATTTGACCGTGTTGTTGGTTTGCCAGACTTTAAAGTCAAGTTGTTGAACTGTTGAATTACAGCCCTTGCTATATCATTTCCCAATTCATGGTTCATTGGATTTTGCAGAGAAAATTGATTGTGGGATCTTGGTTTCACAAAAAAATCAAGACACCAGCATCGCAACTTTTACAACGATCCCCTTCTACACGATACTTCATAAAAGAAAAACACTATACCATTGCTTTAGCTATTCTCTATTTTCTATTTCTTCTGACTAATGCACCAATGATCCCAATACCCACTGCCAACACACCACCAGCAACACCAATACCTATCAAGCCCTCTTGTGCCACCTTATCTTGTATATTCTCCAACAAGGTTAACGCTTGTTGGTTTTCTGGCTCGGACTTTAACAAAGTTTCCACATAACGTTTGGCATTGGTATAATCACCCAATTTGAACGACCCCAAGCTCAAGTAATACAACACCTCTCTTCTCATTGATGGTTCATTTTTATACAAAGAAGTGAGTATCACTACTGCTTCTTGTTGGTGTTTTCGCGATGATGATTTAATCAATCCCCATGCATAGTTGAAACGTGTTTGTGGTGATGGTTTGGGTTCCTCTGCTTTGAGCTGGTTGCGAAGCACATTTAACTGTTCTTCCGAAAGTGGCTGTTTCAACTCTTCTAAAGCTGGGTATACTGATCCAAACATGTCTTTGTTTATCTGAAGAAGAGAACAGATTGTGGCAAGGGAGACAAGGGGATTGTGTTTTTCCTTTGTTTTCGCGCTATCCATAAAAGTCGGAGTTAATACAAAGAAAACCTAAGAAATAAATTAAAAATTTATACACCTACCTATGTGTAGTACGATTCATTATAGAAATAGATATTTGGCGCCTGTTTCATCCACCTATAGCCCTGAACATGGTATTCAGCACCTCTACCGAAATTTGGATCCTCTCCACAACTTAAAATAGCCAATGACTTGAAGTAATTGTTGCCAGTGTATTTAACACTGGTTATGTGTGTTTTAAGAGTTTGATCAATGTCCATTGGTTGGTACATCTTGTTGATGAGTGAGTCATCGACGTAATCGGTACTCGCATTCGAGTTGCATTTTTCAACCTCGGTTTCGACTTCCACTTCTGGGGCTTTCTTATTGGTTGCGATTGTCGTGAAAGGATCAAGCTCGATTGTTTGACGACTAGTCATTGAGCTTTCATCTTCAATAAATACAGTGAGATTCAATTTACCCATTTTGATAAAAGCAATCAACTTACTGAGCAAATAGTTGTAGTAGCTAATTGTTCTACTTGACTTGACAGTCCAGTATAAGGATATTGTTGGGTGTGCCGGTCTTCCCAAATAGTCTTTACCAACTTCTTTCCTATCAATTGTTTGTAGCAAATCTAAACACACCGGTAAGATAAATGAAGCACCAAGCTCTTGTGCAAGAAATGCTACCGAGTCAAATGTTAATAATGGTTGGCACTTGCCTCCCAGAGGACCCCTGAATGCCACTTTCCAGATAACGGTCTCTGGGTTGACTATTTTTCTGTACTCAGGCAAAGCAAGACTCGTATGTTCTTGATCTGGAGGAAAAGACTCCTTTTTTGATTTAAGTTTCAACTTGTACAATAACGGTTCCACTTTTTTCACCATTGGTTGCAACCTTTTGAAGAGTCTATCCAATTTAGGTCTATACCATAGGATATAATCCATTTCGGTTTCTTCTCCTGCCAATTGCTTATCTCTAAGTTCGACGAATTTTTCAAACATCTTTTTGGTAAATCCGTTTCTCTTTCTTATAATGATAACCATCTTTCCAGATTCTGGTAAACTAGCAATCATAAATGGGTGATGTTGAAAAAAATCAATCTTTCTTACATTGAAATAGATATGCTGGCCAGCTTTCCAATTTCCATACTTGAACTTGATTAATCCAAACCATGAGTTGGGGTTGAATTTGTGGTTTATTTTGATGGGAATGGAAACTTTCATCACATCTTCATCCAACATTTCAAACTGAGACCATCCCTTGGTGGGTGATTTTTTGCTATGCACAATACCGTAAATACGTCCAATAACTTTATCAAGAACCAATAAATGAACACCAACAATGACCATGGCTTTGGCGCTATTGTTGTGGAAGAACGCCATAAGTAACATGATAAATGACTGGACACGATGATTAACCATTGCTTGATCATACCAGTATTTACGAATAAATTTGACGTTACCCAATGCAAGTAAGACAAAGGTGACATATGCAATGATTCCATATACGTTTTTGGGGTATCTGGGATGAATACTGGACCATTCGGGTTTATCCCAGTAGTAAGAAACAACAGCAACATGGAATGTGACAACGACAAACATCATGAATGAAAACCAAATGTGAAGAAATGTTGTACGTTCATATGTGAGACCGGTTACTCCTGTTATAAAATCACCTTTTGTCACAAGAAGGAAAATAGCAGGGATTTGGCCAATACCAACTCTGGCACATCTTTTAGCAATGACAAATGTTCGTGGTATGTATGTAATGTCATGAGTGTCATTATAACACAATTTCCCATTCAATAATATAAAAAACAAGAATAGAATCAAAACACTTGGCTTGAAGTATATCCTCTTCCTCCGAATTTTTATCGATAGTGTGTAGTTGAATGTATTCCAAATGTTGAGCAAGATGAAAAACGATTTGAACCTATTGGACTTAACAAATCGCTTATTTCTCAAAGTTCGAGGGATCCAAAAGAAGATTATTCCATGAACAACGAAAACAAGTAAACTAAAAGCACAACTTATCCATTGGTTTTTGGTATTTCTTTCCTTTTCAAACTGTTTTTGAAGTTCCACCGATAATTCACTCATGATTGAGGCAAGGATGGCAAGAAAAGAGAAAATGGGATGAGATGAAAAGACATTTCGATTGAAAGATATATGATTTTGCAACCCCTGCTTTCAGCCAATGGCTACATGACAAATTGTTTCTGCACAAGACTTTTGTGCCCAGAAATAATGAAACTAGTCTTTTTTTCTGTACGTAATGGAGTTGTTTCTGAACAGAAAATTAAAATTTCTTCGAACAGTGGTCCGTCTGAATGGAATGCAATAGGAAGCTAAGCCATTTATTGTGGACTGGAAAGCATCACCTGCGGGTGGGACGGGGGCTTGTCCAATGCCAACGTTTTCTTCAATATTTTTTTCTGGGTTGGATAATTTAATTCCATAGCATGGCTGAGCTGTGGAAAAAAAGAGAATCTCAAAGTCAAGAGTTTATTATAATGCAAAGCGTCTAATAAAAATGAATGTTTTGCAGTTTTAAAATTTCTTGTCTATTACCATAAATAGCGGAAACTATAACTAATTGAAAGAAAGTGGAATATTTTAACGATAAATCCGAACACGCAATTTCCACCACAAAGTTTGTATTTTTGTAACACAAAATGCTCTCACTGTGGAAGAATACGCTCCTATCGCATATCAGCATTTAGTTTTGGGACCATTGCCAAAGGGGTGAAAAGATGAGACGCGCTCGAAGTAAGCCAAGGGGTGACAAATCATAAACCGTTTACTTCCGCCACAAATGAGCCACCTGGTACTCCATAAAAGATGGCTTTAATGAGCGCATATTGCGAGTTTCGTATTTATCGGTAATAACAATAAGAAGAATCACTTTTTCTCTTTGTCTTTCGTAGAGCTCCATTTTTTGCTTGGAATAGAATTTTGTGTTTGTGGTACGCTTTGTTATTGGTTAGATTTTGTCGTACAAAACTAAAACAAAGGAAAACGGATCATTTTTATCAGATCCATCAGTAGAAGAAAAACATTATACAAAACAATATGTATCCACGAAAGACAATAGTCGCTTAGACTACCAACAATATGTTTTATGAGAAACAACTGTCTTTGCTATTCGAACCAGTGCTTAATGCACGAAGTAATAGAGTTCAAGCTAAACGTTATTTTTTTGTTCTAATAAACAGCTGATTGAATTGATCGAATTGATTAAATTGATAAAAGGTTGAACTAGAAGCAGTTCTAGACAATCGACCAAGTTACCTCCTCCTTGGCGTTTGCGTCTGTGGCGATCCCTTGACAATCCCCTTTGATACTACTAGGATCCTATTAAAGTTGCGGGGCCGACTAAATCTCTAAAAACCGAGACAAATTTCGCCACTAAAAGGTCAATTCTCCAATTACGCGGTTTCGAAAAGACTAAAAAAGCCACTTTATTTGATTTATTTTTCTTAGCTATTTTAGTTTCCACCACGGTTTAGAGCATTTGTGCGCCAATCTCAACATTTTGGTGGCAGTTATTAGAGAATTGCGTAAGGTTCTTGGTAGACCCCCATTTTTGTGTCAATGTAAACAGACAGTTCAAACCTCTCCGAAAAAAAAAAAAGAAAAGAAAATTTTGAACAAAATCACTGTACACTTGGATTTCCTACATCAAAATTAGATTCTGCGTCCTTTGAGCAGAGCTTTGTAGTAAGAGATAATGGGCAATTCTTGGTAAAATGTGGCATAAAACAAGAAAATAATGTTCATTTTAGTGCAAACTGTGTGCCTATCTGAAGAAAAGAAATAGTTCACTAGGCGAGAAAAAAATTGATTCACATTTACCCTGAAAAAGGGGTTCCTTTCGAAGCCGCTGGTCTAAACTTCGCAATGCTACTTGATTACTAAATTGCGGGTCAATTATGCTACATCACTGAGGCTAAACTATAATCCAAATGGAGACAAATTCCAAATTTCTTCAAGCACTTTTCCCATAATGGCGTAGTAAGCTTTTAGTTAACAGTTACAAAAGTAAAACTATTGTTTACCAAAAAATTACTAACCATATTCTATTGATGTCGAAGCTCCTAAATATTGCCTTTTGGTTTTCGATTTGGACGATGTTCTATCGCTTTGGGAATCAAAGCATCACTAACGAGCATAAAATACGGAAGGTAGCACAATACTTCACTACGTAAGAACAATAGCAGTCATCAGTGTGAGCGGCCCATTTTCAATTTTGAGCTCCGCTTCGCCTTTGTTACCAGCAAAAAGATACAAAACCATGTAGATGCAAAACTGCATCTGATTGGATACTTTTCATTAATGTCCGGTATTAGCACCATAGGTTTTAACTTTAATTCATGCTACTATTGAGTTGCAAAATGGAATACTGCAAATTTAAATCATACGTGATGGTGATGATTAGGAACACATAAAATGGGTTAGCCTCCCACCATTGGACTCTTAAAAAAACGATATATTTGAAATACATCACACACACACAACCACCTCAATCGCTTAGCAAGATGAAGTATACGTTGGTCTACTCCCTCGCTCTGATACTTTCACTTGTCGTTGCTGCTGATGAGGACAGTATCACTACTGCACCAACCACAACCACCAATCCATATGCTACATACCCAAGTGTTGCCAAAACCGCATCCATCAATGGATTTGCAGACAGAATCTATGATCAATTACCAGAATGTGCTCAGCCATGTATGTTCCAAAACACAGGTGTTACGCCATGTCCGTACTGGGATACTGGATGTCTCTGTATCATGCCAATGTTCCAAGACAAGATAGGAAAATGTATTGCCGAGAACTGTCGTGGAGAGGATGTGTTAGATGCCAGGTCGTTGGCTACTTCCATTTGTTCAAGTGCAGGTGTTTGGGAACCATACTGGATGCCACCAGCAAGTGTAAGTTCTATGCTTGAGTCTGCTGCAACTGCTGTTCCAGTTACGTCTACAACTGAGGAGTCATCGTCTACTGAAGAGTCATCGTCTACTGAAGAGTCATCATCTACTGAGGAGTCATCGTCTACTGAAGAGTCATCGTCTACTGAAGAGTCATCATCTACTGAAGTGTCATCATCTGCTGAAGAGACATCCTCTGTTGAAGAGTCGTCTACCGTCGAGTCGTCTACCGAAGAATCATCAACTGCTGAAGAGTCGTCCACCTCCTCTATTAGTCAAGCTCCATCTTCGTCTTCAGACTCATTAATCACCTCGGCACCATCGTCTTCCACTACCAATCCATATGCCACCTACCCAAGTGTTGCCAAAACCGCATCCATCAATGGATTTGCAGACAGAATCTATGATCAATTACCAGAATGTGCTCAGCCATGTATGTTCCAAAACACAGGTGTTACGCCATGTCCGTACTGGGATACTGGATGTCTCTGTATCATGCCAACATTTCAAGGAGCAGTTGGAAAATGTATTGCCGAGAACTGTCGTGGAGAAGATGTGTTAGATGCCAGGTCGTTGGCTACTTCCATTTGTTCAAGTGCAGGTGTTTGGGAACCATACTGGATGCCGCCAGCAAGTGTAAGTTCCATGCTTGAGTCTGCTGCAACTGCTGTCCCAATTACTTCAAGCGATGATTCGAACTCCCAGGCTTCGAACACCGAGTCTTTATCACAATCAACTGACGACACAGTATCTTCTGCTGATCCATCTGCTGAATCTTCTGCTGATCCATCTGCTGAATCTTCTGCTGAGCCATCTGCTGAATCTTCTGCTGAGCCATCTGCTGAATCTTCTGCTGAGCCATCTGTTGAATCTTCTGCTGAACCATCTTTTAGTCACGGAACCACCGACTCTGTTTCTGCGTCATCCGTTGAATCCACTCTACCAACTGAGTCGGTCACCCCAGGAGAATCATTTGTTATTTCGGCTTTGTTTAATGGTGAGGTCACCACCTTCGAATCCAATGGCACTCATATCAAATTGTACGATGGTTCCGAAGTGCAATTCAGAATTGTTGATGGTTTACTTCAAGTTGGGGAATCAGGATATGTCCATGTTGGCACTGTTGGAGAATTGATCGTTGGTGATGTTGATGGCGCAACAAGTGGATGGGGACTTGAAAATAACAGAGTAACATTGGCTCCATCATCTTCTGCAAGATTGATGAAACGTGAAAATGAGGTGCAATTCTACGCTTGCCCAGCTGAAGTTGGATACGACGTTTGTGTTGCTGATGGTGAAGGATGTGTTCCTATTGGTGCCGTCGCTGGACCATTGAGTGCACCAGAGTCATCTACTATTGATGAAGCAAGTGTTACCCCATCTGCATCTGAAAGTGGTGATGCAACCGGTTCCTCTGGTGTCACCGAAACTGGTGCATCTCAATCATCGGACGTCTCTGAACCAAGTGTATCTCACTCATCGGATGTTTCCCATGAGTCATATCCGTCAACGTCAACTGTCACTTCCGAGATTACAACTACTGATGAAGAAGGTGTCGCTTCCACGTTAACCACAACCATTGTCGTTACCAAGGTCAGTGAATACTGTGCTCAAGAGTCTGCTAGTTCTGTTCAAAGCGAGGCACACTCTGCACAAACAAGTGCTGCTGCTGTTCAATCCACATGTATTGAAAAACAACAGAGTATTGTGACTGTTATTGTTTCGTGTGAATCTGCTATTTCATCTTTGCACTCAGTCAAATCAAGTGCACAGCAAGTTACTAAGACTGAGATTGTTTACAGTTGTGAGAGTCAAATCAGCTCCCTTAGTTCAGTTGAGCAACAAGCTCACAAGACTTTGGAAGCAGTTGTGTCTGAGTATGACTCTGCTGTGTCGGTACAGAAGTCAGCTGCAGAACAACAAAAGTCAGCTGCTCAAGTGCAATTGAGCGAAGCTGAGTTGCAACATTCATCTGAAGCTGTGGCTCACGCTCAATCCGCTGCTGCTGAAGCCTACACCGCTGCTGTTGAAGCGTCTCAAGCTGCTTCTATAGCATCTGCTGCTAAAGCAACTGTTGCTGCTGTTGCAAGAACTGCACCTGGTGCGGAAGAAACTGGTGAGACTGCTCCACAAGGCGAAGGTGCAGGTGAGGCTGCTCCACAAGGCGAAGGTGCAGGTGAGGCTGCTCCACAAGGCGAAGGTGCAGGTGAGGCTGCTCCACAAGATGAAAGTGAGGCTGCAAAAGCTCAAGCTTCATCATCAGTGTCAGAAACTAGCAATGAAACTCAAACAATTGCTGCTGTCAATGCAGGGGCAAAGTCATTTGGGTTATCAATGAGTATGATGAGTACCATTGTTGCATTTGCTGCTCTTTTGATGTAATGATTCGGATTGTTTTGTGCAACTTTTCACTTTCGGTCCAAAATCGAAGCTTTGTACAAATGAGATGTTTGAGAGCCTCGAGTGTTTTTTTATTCTACTAACGAATCTATTTCTTTTGGGTTCTTTTTTAAAAATTTCGGTTATTCTGTTTGTATGATCATTTCGAGTTGTTTTTGTGTATAACTGCACTCTATACTTACTGTGTAGTAATTTCACTGTTGTGATTTTCTTGTTGCAAAATTTGGTGGCAATTTTTTGTAAAAAACAATTCAAATCTTTTTACTCTGTACATTTTGGAAGTCCAATAACATTGGAGGAGAATTCAAGAGCGTCTTCTTTGAATATGACACTGCCAGAATAGTAAGGGGTCTACCCTTCCTCAATTTGACAAGGGGGTTGATTTTTTACTCAAGTAAGCCAGACACGAACACGAACATGTGCACTCAATCATTAATTACATTCCGAGTACATTGACTTCACCTATAATTATGGCAAAAGTACATAGAACGATTTGTCCATACTATTCATTTTTCTTCCTTTGATTTAGAGTATGTCTACAAGCGAGTTAGGCGAGACGTTTAGGGCACTTCTCAAAACAAAGGTAGCCTTAGAGAGGTAAGTTGACACTTCACCTTTGGGCCAATCATATTTCCGGTTGTTGCAAAAAAGGTTCTTCGCGTGTGCTGCAGCTATCGGTAGATTCACGTCTCAGTTTTACCAACAATGATCAGTTCATCCAATCAAAAGCTACGAATCCTTAAACCCACAAATTAGTCCCTACAGGGTAATAGGATATGAGCAAAGTTTTAGTCCTGATTCAATGCAAAGTTTAAAAAATTGTTGCCCAAAATCAAATCCTATCATGTTCACACAAAATGCTCTTTACCAATTGTGTTGGTAGCGACGATTTTTTTTTCGATTTTCGCTAAGGGACTGCTGAGGAGGGGTTCTCACAATTAATCAATCTTCAACATTATCGGTTTTGCAAGTACCTAAGGTCTTTTCTTCAACTTGTAAGTCATCACGACCACAACGTGTTAAAGTAATAATCAAATATGCCAGGAAGAAATAGATCGACGATTGAATGGAAAACTGAACGCCAACGAAGATCTTTTAGATAACTGAAAATGAGACGCGTTCGAGCTCAGTTATGAGTATGGATTTTCAAGAAGAATGTTCACTAAACTTTATCTCACCAACGTCCAAGTTTACACCCATGTCCGTGGTGCTGAATTTGGAACTAATAACATTCCATTTGTGCAGTAGTCATCCATGTATCAGGTCGAACCTTTGGGTTTAATATCTAAGAGAGAAGATTTTTCAAGTGAAGCTACTTAAAAAGGGGCATGTTCTTGCTCATCTTGGTAGTATAACTAATCCTCGTTCCTTTTTGCATCCAAATTTTATTGTTTCAAGTCAGCATGTTGTCGTTTATGTAACTGATTGGCCATGGGGAAAGTTTAGAGTTCAATATTTAGCACATGCAGGCGTTTGTTGAAGGGTGTTCGCTCACAAGAACCTTGGACTAAAAGCCTATTTTAAACTTGGGGTTTAAAGTTTTAGTTGCAAAATGTTTTTGATTGGTCGATTTTTATCATCTCCGAAATCATCTTCCACCAATATACTTCAACACTAAGGAATAGACCTAATTGGGAAATGTTTGACTAAAGTGAGGCCATCTTACAATGGCCAAGAAACGAAGATTACGAGGCACGTTTTGTATGAGAGTATAAATAAACGGCATGATTTCGAACCAGCTATCATATTGGAGCTTGAACACGTATTGAAACACCGGAAAATTAGCTAGATGAAGTACGAATTCATATATTGCTTAATTGCAATACTATCGATAGCTATTGCTGCTGATGAGGACAGCATCACAACTGCGCCGACTACAATTGTTGACAATCCTTATGCTACATACCCAAGTGTTCCTAAGACCGCATCCATCAATGGATTTGCAGACAGAATCTATGATCTTTTGCCAGAATGTGCCAAACCATGTATGTTCCAAAACACAGGTGTTACTCCATGTCCGTACTGGGATACTGGATGTCTCTGTATCATGCCAATGTTCCAAGACAAGATAGGAACGTGTATTGCCGAGAACTGTCGTGGAGAAGATGTGTTAGATGCTAGGTCGTTGGCTACATCTGTCTGTTCCATTGCTGGAGTGTGGGATCCATATTGGATGCCACCGGCAAGTGTCACGTCGATGCTTGAGTTTGCTGCTACTGCTGCACCGATCAGCTCGACGGTGGAATCAAGTATTGAGGAGACCACTATTGAGGAATCAAGTGTTGAGGAGTCAATTACTGAGGAATCCACTGCTGAGGAATCAACTATTGTGGAGCCAACTGCTGAGGAGTCAACTGCTGAGGAATCCACTGCTGAGGAATCCACTGCTGAGGAATCAACTATTGTGGAACCAACTGCTGAGGAATCAAGTGTTGTGGAACCAAGTGTTGTGGAATCAAGTGTTGTGGAATCAACTGTTGTGGAGCCAACTGCTGAGGAATCCACTGCTGAGGAATCAACTGTTGTGGAACCAACTGCTGAGGAATCAATCACTGAGGAATCTACTGCTGAGGAGTCAACTACTGAGGAATCCACTGCTGAGGAATCAACTGTTATGGAACCTTCTGCTGAGCCATCTGTTGAATCTTCTGCTGAACCATCTGCTAGTCACGGAACCACCGACTCTGTTTTTGCGTCATCCGTTGAATCCACTCTACCAACTGAGTCGGTCACCCCAGGAGAATCATTTGTTATTTCGGCTTTGTTTAATGGTGAGGTCACCACCTTCGAATCCAATGGCACTCATATCAAATTGTACGATGGTTCCGAAGTGCAATTCAGAATTGTTGATGGTTTACTTCAAGTTGGGGAATCAGGATATGTCCATGTTGGCACTGTTGGAGAATTGATCGTTGGTGATGTTGATGGCGCAACAAGTGGATGGGGACTTGAAAATAACAGAGTAACATTGACTTTGTTGTCGGCAACTAAAGTCACGTTCTCTGATAATGAGGTGCAATTCTACGCTTGCCCAGCTGAAGTTGGATACGACGTTTGTGTTGCTGATGGTGAAGGATGTGTTCCTATTGGTGCCGTCGCTGGACCATTGAGTGCACCAGAGTCATCTACTATTGATGAAGCAAGTGTTACCCCATCTGCATCTGAAAGTGGTGATGCAACCGGTTCCTCTGGTGTCACCGAAACTGGTGCATCTCAATCATCGGACGTCTCTGAACCAAGTGTATCTCACTCATCGGATGTTTCCCATGAGTCATATCCGTCAACGTCAACTGTCACTTCCGAGATTACAACTACTGATGAAGAAGGTGTCGCTTCCACGTTAACCACAACCATTGTCGTTACCAAGGTCAGTGAATACTGTGCTCAAGAGTCTGCTAGTTCTGTTCAAAGCGAGGCACACTCTGCACAAACAAGTGCTGCTGCTGTTCAATCCACATGTATTGAAAAACAACAGAGTATTGTGACTGTTATTGTTTCGTGTGAATCTGCTATTTCATCTTTGCACTCAGTCAAATCAAGTGCACAGCAAGTTACTAAGACTGAGATTGTTTACAGTTGTGAGAGTCAAATCAGCTCCCTTAGTTCAGTTGAGCAACAAGCTCACAAGACTTTGGAAGCAGTTGTGTCTGAGTATGACTCTGCTGTGTCGGTACAGAAGTCAGCTGCAGAACAACAAAAGTCAGCTGCTCAAGTGCAATTGAGCGAAGCTGAGTTGCAACATTCATCTGAAGCTGTGGCTCACGCTCAATCCGCTGCTGCTGAAGCCTACACCGCTGCTGTTGAAGCGTCTCAAGCTGCTTCTATAGCATCTGCTGCTAAAGAAACTGTTGCTGCTGTTGCAAGAACTGCACCTGGTGCGGAAGAAACTGGTGAGACTGCTCCGCAAGGTGAAGGTGCAGGTGAGACTGCTCCGCAAGGTGAAGGTGCAGGTGAGACTGCTCTGCAAAGTGAAGGTGCAGGTGAGACTGCTCTGCAAAGTGAAGGTGCAGGTGAGGCTGCTCCACAAGGCGAAGGTGCAGGTGAGGCTGCTCCACAAGGCGAAGGTGCAGGTGAGGCTGCTCCACAAGGCGAAGGTGCAGGTGAGGCTGCTCCACAAGGCGAAGGTGCAGGTGAGGCTGCTCCACAAGGCGAAGGTGCAGGTGAGGCTGCTCCACAAGGCGAAGGTGCAGGTGAGGCTGCTCCACAAGGCGAAGGTGCAGGTGAGGCTGCTCCACAAGGTGAAGGTGCAGGTGAAAACCAGATTACCCAACAAGGAGAAGGAGAAGAATATGTTCCACAAGATGTGGTTCAAACACTTACAATATCATCGACAATCTATGTAACCAGTGGTGGTGAATCAACAACAATTTCATCCACAGGTGAAATTGATAACCCAACAAAGAGTGTTGGTAGTGCTAATAGTATCATTAGTATTGATGAAACAACGCAATCAGCTGAATCCATCAATGCGGGGCATAAACTTTCATGTGGAGTTTACTTGAGTTTGATGGTTACTACATCTATGTTTGTTTTATTCCTGATTTGATGATCTTCATTCTTCGGTTTTGGGCCCTACTGTCAACTCCAAGTTTTGTTTTTGTGTGTTACTTTGTTATTATTTACGGTTTTTGACAACACAGAAGCTTCGTGATAAAATGTGAGAGAGAAGATTAAAATCGGATCACAAATTGTTTGATGTTGAAGTGTTGTTGTCAACTTTATTATCATGTTGTTTTTAATTTTTTGTTTTTTTATATTGTATTGGCATCGCCATAATATACCTCCTTTTTTATGTATTTTAATTTGAAAAGTTTTTTGTATTTGAGAGAGATAATAAAGCGTAGAAGGATTCAGAGGATGATGATTGGTTATGAGTCGAAGTTCAACCAACAGTACAATAGGATTCCGTTGATAAAAAAATTGTGGATTGTGCGAAAGAGTGGTCTAGACTCTTCTTTTGCCTCTAATTTTGTTTTTTTTTCCCACAAACACAAAAGAAGTCTCTATGTATTGGGTATTTTGCAATTTCATGTTTTCTGTGTGTTGACTAAATCAAATAGGGAGCAAATGAATTGTGTTCAGGCGTTGAAGCAGAAACTGCAATCTCAAGTTCCGCTAATATCCATCCCACGTGGGGGAGGTTAAATAGAAATGTAGGTGGAACTGGTTCCTTGTCGTGATTTTCCTCTATCTATGCCATGAATATCTAAAAATAGAATTTTATTAGAATCAAGTTATAAGTCAAAAGTATTACAGTAAAGAGCAATCGTAGCACACTGGGGTGGTATTGTACAAGTTAGTCACTCTTTCAGTTGATCCTATTTCAAAAAAATTAGAGCAACATATTTGAGATGTATAACATTTGTTGACTAAGAATAGGTGCAAAAAAAAAAACGAAGTCATTTGAATACATTGTCTCTGAAAAAGAGAAGAAATACATGAGTCTATAAAGCCTCATTTACATTCTATTGTACCAACTACTTCCTTTGTTTTTAGTCTGTACGGTTGTCTGTATATACAACTCAAATGGCTGTAGCTTTGTAGTATGTGTTGTGTGTCGTAAACACAGTGACGCATTGAAATTAGAAACAAAAAAAGCATGACTCAGAAATTTACGACATTTGTGTGAGGGGGGTGATGTTGAGATTTTTGTACCCAAGTACGCTACTAACTATTGTTGCGTTTTTGTGTGTGTGTGCGTGTGTAGCCAAAAATAGAGTTTTCCAATAAACAACACACACACGCGTATCTTCTTCATTATCAATCTCGGGTGACACGTATTGAACATGAGGAAAAGAAATCATACTTACGTTTTGTAGATATACAAGTTACAGCGCACCGTTTGATAGATTAAATCTGTTTTGTTGAGAAAAGTGGATGCTTTTCTTTTACACTCTGACGTTCCTATAATATTTGTGTGCTGTGTGTAGATCTAGACTTTTGCAGTTGCCATTGTGTGTGGGGGCTGTTTATGAAACATTGACTCGTATGACGACGACTCTGAATGGCATGAGTTAGATGAATGAACACATAGACAGTGTGTAATTTCTCTTTGAAACAGGACTTGACATCGTTTAGTTCTAATTAACACACACGTAAAACTACTATGATAGGCTGTGTGTTAAACGTAAAGCAACACCCCAGTGATAAAGAGCAAACAAGTCACCTCTAATTAACCTTTCATCATTGAAAGATAATCATCTACAGCTACTACTACGGCCACTTACTCTTGTCTACGTTTGCAAGCACAACTAATTATCAATAGAAGATATCTACATAGTAATACTCTCATTACACACATTAACACACTAAATTATTGGTGGTACACTAAAATCAACACACTACACAACACAATAGAACAGAGAAGGAAAAAAAAAAAAAAAGAGAAAAACTCTACAGACACACTAGACACCAATACACCACACACACCACACACACTACACGCACCACATCTTACAAACGACACTGTAGCACTACACACACCCTACCTTACCTCATTGCTTCATCTAATCAGCTAAAGATTTAGTTTGTTTGGTTGTCGCAGAACACGTAGTTCATTGTACTAGTCTGTTATCACTCGTCACACACACAAACACACACACCCTTTTCATCTATACAAGATCACCCAGATTTCATCACGTTCACATATTTAGTGCGTCTCATACAGCTTACACTCATGAGTCATTCCCAGTCTCCAAATAACAGAGGGTCCATTTTTGGGTGGGCAAAGAGTTTGAAACGTTCAAACTTATTATCCAACGAGTCAGTCAATGAGATTAGTGATAACGACTCTATCTCAAGATCACCTACTAAAGGTGGTTATATATCACCTCACCAACAGCACAGTCCGTTGAATATACCCAATGCTCATGCTCATAATAGCCACATGAATTCTGACTCTCAAAACTCGTTCAGTAGTTATCAGAACCAGAATCAGAACCAACATCAACTTCACCAAAACCACCAGATTCAGAATCATGGGGGAAACTTTTTTGGATCTTCACCAGCAGGTTCCAGTCACCATTCAGATTTTTTGCGTCCTTTGCTCAACCATAAATCAAGATCAACTAATAATGTGTCACGAGTAAGAAGTAACTCGTTGAACCAGTCCGAAAGTAGCATACGCCAGCATCGAGACTCATTTATGCAGACAAATGCGCTTGTTGATGAAAATTCAAAATATTTTGGTGTGCCCTTACAACAAGCTTTAAATGAAGCATCAGCAAAAATATCTATACTCACTGGGGATCAATCTGATGGCTTACAATATGGTCAAATCCCCATTGTGGTTGCCAAGTGCGGGGTGTTTTTAAAGAAGAATGGTTTAACTGTGGAAGGTATATTCAGAGTAGGTGGATCTTCAAAGAGAATCAAGGACTTGCAAGTTATCTTCAATACGCCACCTTCGTTTGGTAAACAATTGAATTGGGATGGATACACGGTACATGATGCTGCATCCATTTTACGAAGATACTTGAATGCCCTTCCAGAACCACTCATTCCATTAAACATGTATGATGATTTTAGAGAACCATTGAGAAATCGAAAGAGAATAATTAGTTACATGCAATATAAAGCTGAGAATCCATCAAAGAGTCTTAAACAAGCAAGTTTGGAGGATGTAACCAATTCGTCTCAAATGTTGACTGAAGCTAATGTTGAAAAATTCAATGATAATAATACTGGCTTTGAATTCAGAGAGCGTAATGTTTCAACGATCTCATCACACCCAACGAGCTCTATTCAGCCTACTACTGAACAAGAACAGCAGCAACAACAACCACAACAGCAACAGGAGCAACAGCAGCAGCGACAACCACAACCACCGCCATCGCAACGACAACAACAACAACAGCAACAACAGCAACAACAGCAACAACAGCAACAACAGTTGCAAGAACAGTCCCAGCCACAGCCCCTGCAGCATGTGCTGTCACGACAACCCACAGATGAGGAAATTGAGCTCAAGAATAAGAAAAAATCCAAAAACTACAAGAAGCTCACACGAGACGTCCACGCAGCTATTGACGACTATAAACACTTGGTCAACGATTTGCCAATTGCTTCAAAACAGCTATTGTTTTATGTCTTGGACTTGTTGGCAATGGTACGAAACCACCTGAAAGAAAATTTAATGAGTTCGAGAAATTTGGCTGCTATTTTCCAACCACTGATTCTTTCACATCCAAACCACGATCTAGACCCTGATGAGTATGCTTTATCTCAGCTCGTTGTGGAGTTTTTGATCCACTATGCCTACAAGCTTTTACCAACACATACGCCAAAATCAACAACGATAGGGACCAACGAGGATGTAGTTGCCATTGAGCCACCACATGCGCCACAGAGTACAGTCACTTCTACAAGCACAACTCCGTTGGAGAGTGCAACATCGTTATCCAAGAATGATCTTCTGCTGAAGGAACCAGTGGTACTGGCGCAACCTGCTCCTCCTCCATTCAATCGCCGATACTCTAAAAGTTTGAGTTCGGCCGGAAATCATGAAGATTTGGTAGTTGGTTATCAGCATAATGTTACTGGCTCAATTCCGTTTGAATCGGATGTTGACTATGAGATATCAGATGAGAATGACATTGGTTCTGATGTCGAAGAGTCATATTTTCATCTGTCCAGGTTAGCCAATGCTGCAAGTCCAACGAGAAGTAATTTTGATGATGAGGTGAGCGGCGCTCAACCGAAAGTGTCCAATAACGGTACTACTGAAGAGCCTGTCATTATAGTTACTACCCCAAGCTCGGGGCCCACCGCCAACACCGCCAAAGTGGACTAGTTCTATAGGTTATTTTTTTGTTCAATGTAAGTGTTATGTAATGTATTTTGTAAATTTTGCTTTTGTGTAAACAATTTTTTTCAAACTTGAAGAAAACACAATTGAAATTTTTCTGCAGTGGAAGGGCAGATTGAAACTAAGAGTAACCAATGTCAGACGTGGAAGCAAATAGCCCATCAAAGTTGAAGGAAGAGATTGATGACTTGTTTGGTGATGATGAAAATATTGAGGTAGAGGAGGAAGATGAAACACCAAAAGATAATGAGACGTATTTGAAAAGCGAAACGGAAGATATCCCTTTTGGACAAGGAGAATATGATCAATCGGGTAGTGATCGAGATGACTACGATGAAGATAATTCAGAAAAGAATATCCTTGAACTATCACTTCCTCGTCACGCGGTATCGCTGATGACAGAAGGTACTCAACTTTTGAAAACGCCAATGCATTTGAACATTGACCCGCATCCGTTTGACCCCATTACGTTTAAAGAAGAAGTGGAAACTAACGAACTTGAGAGGGTGGAAAAGGGACTAACATCGAAACAAATATATAATGAGAAATTGGCTGAAAAATTGATTAATGAAACTACTGTGAGATGGAGGTATCACAATTCAGGAAACGATGAAATTGTAAAACAATCAAATGCCCATTTCGTGCAATGGGACGATGGGACAATAAGTTTGAAAATTGGAAATGAAATGTTTGATGTAAAGACATTGCCAGTTGCCGATAACTACTTGGTGAAATCGTACAAGACCGCAGAGATTTTGCAAACTGACTCTATTGTCGAAAACACTATCAACTTGTTGCCAGCATCGAGTGATTCCATACACAAGAGACTTACCCAAGTAATGAAGAATATTCATTTTAAAGACAAGATCCTCAACACTACTACCGAAGACGATCCATTAAAGAAGCAAAGAATAGCTGATGAAAATGAACGGAAAAGGATGAAGATGAAGAGACAATTGGAGAGTAGGAGGAGACTAGAGGAGGAAAAATTCGAAAGAGGAGAGAGCCCAGCAATGGGAGTCAGAGAGAGCTCGTATGCTCGATTTGCTAGAACTTACGGCGATGAAGATGATAATGACGGTATCGATGGTGAAGAGTATGACGAGGAGGATGATTTTGTTGCTGGTGATGAAGAAGAGCTTGAGCAGTATGATGATGAGGATGAAGAGGAGGGAGAGGGGGGGGATGATAATGAGGATGAGGAGTTTGAGAAAGGTGCTGAGAGGTTACGTAAATTGAAAGAGGAGGGACAAGCAAAGTATAGAGAAAGTTCAGCCGAGGAAGAAACTAGAAAGAGAAGGAGAATCATTGAAAGTGATGAGGATGAATAGATTATGTGTAATAGCTAAACCCCCAATTATCTCGTGATTGGTGCATATATGTGTTGTGTGTATAATTGCGCGTGTTGAACGAAAAAGCAAAAAAAAAAAAAAAAGAATGTGTCAACATTTTGTGGAGTTTGGACCGGCCAAAATGTTGAAACCGACAAGATTGTTACTACTAGGTGCACCTGGTTCAGGAAAAGGTACCATTTCAAAGCGACTTTTGAAAAAGTCTCCTCAATTGCACTACATTTCATCTGGTGATGTGTTGAGATCTCAGATTGCCAACAGGACAGAAATTGGTCTCAAGGCGGAAAAATATTTGAAAAATGGAGCATTGGTGCCGGACCCAGTAATGGTGCGATTGATTACACACCAGTTGCAGACTCATAACTGGATGGATCATGATGCAAGTTGGTTATTGGATGGGTTCCCGCGTACCAGTAACCAAGCTGACCAATTGAACGACGTTTTGGATAAATACAATTCAAATTTGACCTTGGTTGTTGAATTAGATGTTGATCAAAAGATCATCTTGCATAGAATAGAGTCAAGGTATGTCCATTTGCCAAGTGGTAGAATATACAGTTTGGATTATAATCCTCCAAATGTACCGTTTAAAGATGATGTGACTGGAGAGCCTTTGGTTAAAAGAGAAGATGACAATGCTGAAGTTTTCCAAAAACGATTGGACAAATATAATGAGAAGATTGGAGATTTGCGCGAGTTTTATCAAGAGCTAGGGGTATGGAGAGTTGTTTCGGGAAATACTAGTGACATTATCTATCCTCAAGTTGAAAAGTTGGTAACTGGGTAGAGAGTTGTGGGCGCTACCTCCTCTGTATAGATGCGATTAGAGCAAAACTAAAAAATTCACGTACAAATATGTAGTAAAACTACCTTCCTTTCAATGAAGTTCTATATTGATGATCTACCTGTGTTGTTTCCTTATCCAAGGATATATCCAGAGCAGTATGCTTATATGAGTGATATCAAAAAGACTCTTGATGTTGGTGGGAACTGTATTCTAGAGATGCCTTCAGGTACGGGCAAAACCATCTCATTATTATCATTAACCGTTGCATATCAAATGCACTATCCAGAACATAGAAAGATTGTATATTGCTCACGTACAATGTCCGAGATTGAAAAGGCTTTGATTGAGTTGCACAAATTGATGGAGTTTAGAGCAAGTGAATTGGGGTACGTTGAGGATTTCCGTGGATTGGGATTAACAAGTAGAAAGAATCTTTGTTTGAATCCATTGATATCGAGGGAAAAGAAAGGTAACGTTGTTGATGAAATGTGTCGACGCGTTACTAATGGACAATTAAAGGAAAAGATTGAAAAGGGTGTTGTTACTGAAGAAGATCAAATACAGGATCCTGCAAAATATAGCCTATGTTCATTTCATGAAAAATTGTACGATTTAGACCCTCATGACCTTATTCCACAAGGTGTTTATTCATTTGACGCGTTGATTAGGTATTGCAAAGAGATGGGCACGTGTCCGTACTTTACTGCGCGTAGAATGATTCCATTTTGCAATATAATTATTTATTCATATCATTATTTATTGGATCCAAAGATTGCTGACCGTGTGTCACGGGAGTTATCTAAGGATAGTATAATCATTTTCGACGAGGCGCACAATATCGATAACGTTTGTATTGAGTCTTTGTCATTGGATTTGACTGAAGATGTATTGAAACGAGCCACACGAGGAGCAAACAAGTTGGCAGATGCAGTTGAAGACATGAAGGCACAGGATAGCGAAAAGCTACAAAATGAGTATGAGCAATTGGTGGAAGGGTTGCGTCAAGCTGAGGTTGAACGAGAGCAAGAGATGTTTATGTCAAATCCAATCCTACCGCAAGATTTATTGGATGAAGCAATACCGGGAAATATTAGAAAAGGTGAACATTTTGTGGCATTTTTGAAACGGTTTATCGAGTATTTAAAAACAAGGATGAAGGTTTTGCATGTTATTAGTGAGACTCCAACTAGTTTTTTGCAACATTTGAAGGAGTTGACTTACATTGATAAAAAACCATTGAAGTTTTGTTCTGAAAGGTTATCGTTATTGGTAAAGACTTTGGAGCTTACCGAGATTGAAGATTTCAATGCCTTGAAGGATATTGCTACGTTTGCCACTTTGGTGTCTACATATGATACTGGGTTCCAATTGATTTTAGAGCCATTCGAAACGGAGGGAAGTACAGTGCCCAATCCCATGCTACATTTTACTTGTCTTGATGCATCTATTGCGATCAAACCGGTATTTGAAAGGTTTTCGTCGGTGATTATCACCTCGGGTACCATTTCCCCCTTGGATATGTATCCGAAAATGCTAAATTTTCAAACCGTGATACAAGAGTCATATGCAATGACATTGGCTAGAAGGTCTTTTTTGCCAATGATCGTAACTAAGGGATCCGATCAGGTGTCTATATCTTCCAGGTTTGAAATTCGAAATGATCCTTCAGTGGTGAGAAACTATGGCTCGCTTTTGATTGAATTTGCCAAAATCACTCCTGATGGTATGGTGGTTTTTTTCCCATCGTATCTCTACATGGAGTCCATCATTTCCATGTGGCAAACCATGGGTGTTTTGGACGAGGTGTGGAAGCATAAACTTATCTTGGTCGAAACTCCTGATGCACAGGAAACTTCGTTGGCGTTGGAAACGTATAGGAAAGCTTGCTCAAATGGTAGAGGTGCTGTTTTGTTATCCGTTGCGCGTGGAAAAGTTTCTGAAGGAATTGATTTTGATCATCATTATGGAAGAACAGTATTGATGATTGGTATTCCATTCCAATATACTGAATCGAGGATTTTAAAAGCGAGGTTGGAGTTTATGAGGGACCATTTTCAAATCAAAGAGAATGATTTCCTTTCTTTCGATGCTATGCGACATGCTGCACAATGTTTGGGGAGAGTTTTGCGAGGTAAGGATGATTATGGTATTATGGTGTTGGCTGATCGACGGTTTGCGAGAAAGAAGGCTCAATTGCCGAAATGGATTGCTCAAGCGTTGAATGATTCCGACACGAACTTGTCTACTGATATGGCATTGGCTACTGCCAAGAAGTTTTTGCGGAGTTTGGCACAGCCAACTAATCCAAAGGATCAGGAGGGTGTGTCGGTGTGGGATATTGATCAGCTTGAGGCATATCAAAAACAGTATAATCAAGGGTGCGTGAAGGATAAGGAGGAGACCGAAAAGAATGGGAAGATTGAAGAAATGGGTGAAGAATTTATGGATATAGATGATGAGGATATAGATTTGTTGTAAGAAAAACCTCAATATGAAATTCTTTTCTTCAAGTAACGCGAAAGAATCAGTAGAATTAATGCCTTTGGTGTTGGAGATTACAAGCACCAACTTGAAAGCAGGATATGCTGATTCCACTCAACCGGATGTACTTCCCGTTAAATACCATGCACAACTGCGACTATTCCCACCTGAGTTCCATCTCAATGAACATTCGATAACCCAGAATCAAAAGGATGAAATTGTTGAAAATCTTTTACCTCAATATCGACAAAAAGCCAAGGAGTATGAAACGATGTTGGGCCATTTCCTACCATTGAAAGATGAATCATTCCCTGTGCAAATTATCCGCAAGCTTGTCCATCAGATTTTGTTTCAATACCTGTTGACGGATGATTTGGCATTTGTTGTTGACCACGATTTCTCAGACATCTTGAAACATGTGATACATGACATCTTGCAAGGATTGAGAGTACGAAAAGTGGTGTTTCTTCCATGTTCAGTGTTGGCTGCAATTGGCGCAAATGAGACAGATGCGTTGGTAGTTTATTTTACCATGGAGTGTGTGAAACTTTACGTGGTGAGCGATTTGCGAGAAATTGCCATTTTAGAGGATTCAAGAGTCAACTTACTAAATAAAAACAGGCACCACGATACCATTCAGGAACTTATTGATGAAGTAGTTTCAAAATCGCCAATCGATCTAAGAAGAAAACTACGAGAAACGACAATAATGTTGAGTGAAGATAGCAATGAGTATATTCAAATCGATCCAACTCCTGAAAAGCAACACTTCCAATCTCGACAAAGTGTGGGCTGCTGGGTGGCTTGTGCTTTGTATGCAACTAGTCACAAATCAGGTGCTGTAGATGTTGTTAAAGATTAAATCCAAGTTGGCATCTCCCATCAATGATTCCTTGACTTCAACATCCTCCTCATTGTGAACAAACTTTGACCAACAATCATTCGGTGACCACCATGAATTTTTTTTTGCATCGTCACCATTATTTTCGAATTCGTATTCCATGATATTGTACAAGGCTATTTCATCTTGGTCTTTTGCTTCTTGTGAATCTAAAGGGAACGATTTTGGGGTTTGGGCAATGGGAATATTTTTCAAGTTGAGGTCGCCGAATTTGTTCAATGGTCGTGACATGTGGGGCTGAATTGGGACATGAACCACTGGATAATTTGTTTCATCAAGAAGCGTGGGGAAATAAATCTCCTCTTCGTCCACTACCTCCTCTTCATCATTATCAAGTATTGGTGACGTTTCATAAAACTCATCAGCACTGGAAACACTTGCTGGTTTGTGATCTCCTTTTGCAGCTGGTTGCTCTTCTTCAACTCGCGTCGCTGTTTTCATCGTTTGTCTTGCATTTATGGTGGATTCAATACGGTTTTGTTGATAAGTGTTGGAATTGATTTTTGTAAATGGAAATTGAATATCGGTTGATTTCAAGGTATTATCGTTTTGGTAACCATCTTCTCCTTCTTCTCTATTCTGATCATTAATTACTACACTCTGATCATCCAGGTGGATGTTCTCCTTGAATGACATTGTTGGTGGTGGTGGTCAAGAAAGAGAAAAAAGTGTTGCAAAAAAAACAAAATCCAAAGAAATGAGAACGAGATAGATGGAAAATACGCGCCTGTGTAAGTGAGAGAGAGAGAGAGAGAGAGTGTGTGTGTGTGTGTGTGTGTGTGTGTGTGTGTTGAATTGTGTGATGTGGATGTATGGTATTAGTGTGTTACTATTACTTACCTAACGAAGTTATAGTCAAAGTTTGCATTTGGCCCAACAAATCATCAATCTTACCATCCAACACTCCATTCGCATATTCATCTCTAGAGTTGGGGTCCAAATATTGTTGGATCTGTGCCAATCTTGAGTACCCTTCAGTACAGAACCGCAATTGAACTTTGACCAAACTTTCAAATGATGGATCATAAAATGGAACTCGAAGGGCAATCAATTGAGGTAATTCGTTCTTTAGTTGTTCGTTCAAATCTTCGTAAATATCTTTAGCTACCGCCAATTCCTTCTCGACTCTGGGTAACTTGGCTGCATCCTTTGCTGGTTTATCAATAAGCCTTCGCACTTTTGATTTGCATTGCTCGTAATCAGTCTTTTTATGAGCTCGTTTCTTAATTGCCTCATCAATCTCAACAAAGTAATGGGCGAACTTGGTAATTGGGTCCAAAACTGTTTCTCTAAACGGTCCATCCAATTGTTTTACAGTCTCTTCATCAAAGTCTTGAACACATTGTTGGTAGTAGGTTCCAATAGAGGAATATGCTGACCCCCCTTGTTTTGATTCCTCGTAAAGGTTAGATACAATTTCGGCAATGACCACTTGCGACCTAGTAACTGCTCTAATGTTGTCCAAATAACTCTTTGATGATTTTTGTAACCTTTCACCAGCCGATTTCAATGTTTTGTATCTTCGCTCCTCGACATCGAAATCTTTGTCCATTACTTTGTCTACTGTCTTGACAGTAACCGAAGCACCGGCCCTATTGATCGCCTTTTTGAATCCTCCCCAAGACATTGTTTGTAAGTTTGTAAGTTTGTGAGTTTGTGAGTTTGTGAGTATGTGAGCTTGTCGGTGGTGTCGGGAACAATTTCTTTATGACCAAAAAAATCAACAACATCAACAACTTTTTGCGCAATGATTCTTTTTTTTATGGCAACTATACAAACAAAATATGAGCCAAGAAGAAAGCAAGAGAGATCATAATGATGATGATGATGGTACATCACAAGCAGATCAGCTGAAGACTACAGATGCCAGTTCTCGAGAGGAGAAGATCGAACAGATTGAAAAGTACAAACAAGAGTCTACTTTGCTTATACACAATATAAAACAGCTACAGCAATTAAACAACAGATTAAATAACGACCTAGTGTATATTCAAGATTATGTTAGCAAACTAATAAAACAATGAGATGTATAGCAAAAAATGGATGGCACATCTGATAGTAGTTTTCTTCAAATAGAATAAGGGAATTAATAAAGAACATTATTTCCATTTTTCTCGTTACAAGTCCTTTTCAAATTTGTCCCTAAATGTCCCGAAAAGGATTGACGTAAAACAAATTTTGCAACCATTTCCACATTGCAGCTCTCTATGGCAGCGAGGCAGAAACGCTAAAACAGGAGCCAAAAAATCATTGAATAACAACTTTCATTTTGTTTAAATTAGCAATAGTTTGGGTATCCACTTCGCGTAAGAATACCTCGAAAAATATCCAAGCATCAAAGCCGCAGAAAATGGAAATTCTATGCCAACTCATTGCATTTAAATCCTGAAACTTGACTCAGGTGAACTGGAAGCGATTTCACCTCCACCGGCCAAGCAAATGATTGATGAGACTTGTCAGCCAGATTTTAGCAAAATGCGATCTTGACTTGGATAAACTCTTACTCGTCAAGAAGATGCACTGTGCAAAACGGTTTCATGCTAATGGACCAACTCTTTTGCTTAGCTCCGCTATGGCTGTATGGAAAGTCCGCGTAGTTCAGTCGACTCCAAAGCGGAGCTAATTTCTATTGCATAACCGTCCCATAAGTTTTTGTGTTGTTTCGGAGTCTGTTTAATTAGGATGGGGGCGTGATGATAACAACTTGATACAGTACACTAATATACGAAACAACCTGAAAGACGTGCTGTGCGTCACTTCAACGAGCTCTGCAATGCAAGATACAGGCACATGGTTTATTGCCAAATACTGATGCTCAAAAATTCCCCAAGCTTTTACGTTGTTATTTGCAATGACCGTCATTTTCAATTGTGTAACGAAATTTCAGCTGATGTTAAAGCGGGGACGGATATAGCATTAGTCATGAAGAGAAATCTGCGGGTCAAAACACGGACACCATCAAGTAAAGCAAGGGCTGATTACCACCTCACAGGACGCTATATAAGATGACGGCAAATCCAGCTGTTTTGACTGACCGATTTTTGGCAACTTTTCATGCAAGGTGCAAAATGATTTTTGGGAAAGCAATTCCTTTCACATTGCTTACAATTGCAATTTCAAATGAGTTACCTACAATATTTACAACACGCTCGCCCATTTTGAATGAACCAAAGGATGATGCTTTTTCTGTGGCCAGCAAAGGGAAACATAGCAATTCTCATTACTCGCCATCCAACAATGACACCGGTCTTTATATTCAAACATTCATAAAGGGTATTGAAATTCCTCGCGACGACATTTTACGATGGGAGGCGAGACGCATACAGGTTGTCAAAAAACGACTTGAAAATGGATTATTGTCGCTGTTGAAACAAGAAGTCAAACACTTTTTGTTTAATCCCAAGGTTTCCATTGATGATATTGCTGCTGAACGGGAAGCTTTGGTTCAGACAAAATTAAGAATGAGCCATGATGGTAGAAAGAGATTGGTGGCACGAGAAACCAACATTTCGGGAGCTGTTTCCCTGTTGATATTGAAAACACTGACAGGCTTCTCCTCAAGCTCTATTCACATGAAGAGCAATAAAGGAACTGCCGAAGGTTTCAAAAAATGGTTTGAATCAAAGGTTTCCGATGAAAAGGTAATGCTTCAAGCATGCCCTGATCATTATGCTCTTGGTACCGCTTTTGGCTTGGGACAGGAGGTTGTAGAAACAACGGGCGGATCTGTTTTACCATCCCATTTTGCTATCAACTACCTAGCTAAATCTGACTTGCCTATTGTTGAAGATAAAGACTTTCCCCATCAGTTCAATGGACCAGCTTATAGAAATGGCACCGAAACAGTGATTGGAGGCACGAATCACTTAATGCGTTCGATTCCAAATAATGGAGGTTTTGAGATCATACCAAAAGTGTTTTTCCCGAGTGGCGTTCCAACTTACCTTTTGGAGCAGCATCGCTGGCATTTGGCTACTGAGTGGGGAAACTGGATCACTGCTTATGTCAACGATGAGGTGGGAAGTGAGAAGAGGAGTGCAGGGGTATAATATTTAAGTCTGTGTTGTACTTGCAGTGTAACACATAATTGAGTACTAGAATCAAGTTTATTAAATATTATTAACTTCTAAAATCTCTATAAAAAATCCACCGTCTCCTCTCACTTCTCCAGCTTCTTTTTGCCCTCCTTTTCCCTGTTTCCCTTTGGAACTCTGGCAATCCAGTACAATAATGCAGTGAAAACTATATTGACTGCAATGAAACAAATAACAAGTCCAAAATTTCTCCATCTCTCGCTATACCTGGCATTTACGGAGGCCAAGTAAGTATTGGTATCCTTGATGGTACAATATTGACAACCATTGGTATCGACAATGTATCCTCCTGCTTTCTCAACATAAGATTTCAAGTATGATGAACACGATTGTCCACTTGGTGGTTCGATTGTCAACAACTCTGTGCTGGAACATTCAGCTGAGGTGTTTGCCAACCCTGTAGCCAACATACCTTGCACTAGATAAGTAAACGGGTTGCAACGGTACATGAAAATCCAAAATCCAGGCAACTGATCGCCAGTTTTAAGCACACCACAAAAGTTTAAACACATGGTGAATAAAAGCGTTGCAAGATTGGCGGCATTATCAGCAAGCTCCATGAATGACATGCATAAAAGAGCCATTGTGCTCGTGTAGACGTAGAAGCAATTGATGAAAAGCCACATAAGGACACCCCTTTGATCAACAGCATCGGTAGGTTCAGCATTCGCATATAATCCAAGAGGGTAGTACCAGCAAAAGAATGCAATTGTTCCCACCGCAATTTGATACGGCATTTCTGCAGTGAGTTGTCCAGATATGAATGCAAACCAACTAAACGTTCTGGAAGGTGCTTCTCGAACTTCATAAACATCTCTTTGTTTCACGAATTGAGGAAGCAATTGTTGTACCATGGTATTGAACGGAACAAAGAACATAAAGATGGAAAACATTTGATTCTGTAAACCTTGTTGTGTTCTATCAGCCTTGAAGAACGAAAATCCGTTGAAAAGCGCTGATGAGATAACTAAAAAAGCCTTTGCATATATGTACTCCGGTGTTCTCCAATCTTGAACGATGGTTCTCCAAGTCACGATTAAATATTGCTTCCAAAGTGGTGCAGCGTAAGTATATTTAGCTTCCGGGTCCTCATCTCTTGGTAACTTAGACAATTCGGTTTCCATAGTGGCAATCTCTTTCTCACGTCTTGGTACTCCTGTGAATTTCTCCATACTTCAAAATAGTCATGTTTGGCATGGGAGCCCGGTGCAGCTCCAACAACTTGCAACATCCATTCAGCCGGGTTCGCTTCTGGTGGACATGGGTCTGCCCCATTCTTTTCGAAATAGTTGATCAAAGTTTTGAAATCCTTGCCCAAGTCTCCAAAGTAAACTGTTTTACCACCTCTCTGCAAGAACAATAAACGATCAAATTCCTGCAACAATAATGCCGAAGGTTGATGGATAGTACACAAAATAGCTTGTCCATGGTCTGCCAACTTTCTCATCAATTTACAAATCGACCATGCTGTTTGCGAGTCCAATCCTGAAGTAGGCTCATCAAGGAACAACAACAACTTGGGCTTGGCAACCAACTCAACACCAATGGTTAAACGCTTTCTTTGTTCAACATTCAATCCTTCTCCGGCAACACCAACCAAAGCATCACCATAACTCGTCATTTCCAATAAGTCAATAATGTAGTCAACATATTCATCCTTCTCCTTCTTGGAAATCTTGTTCGATTGTCTCAAGTATGCTGAAAACTGTAATGCTTCCCTAACGGTGGATGTCGGCAAATGCAAATCTTGCTGTTGGACATATCCAATAGATCTTTGGAATGACGAGTCGAGAGAATGTCCATTAACCAATCTTGTACCATCAGTAATCACACCTGTAGTAACTCGTTCCGACAAACAGTTCAACAATGTGGTCTTACCAGCACCAGATGCTCCCATCAATGCCGTAATCTGCCCAGGCTTGACCCATCCGTCAACATGATCCAAAATGACCCTATCCTCACTCTTGATCTTAACCTGGTAAGTCAAATCCTTCCAAAAGAAAATCTCCCTATTGCTTGGTATCTCAGTTGATCCTACGGACCCTTCATCTGCGTTACCGGTCTTTTCGAATCTGGCTGCTTCTCCTTCGGCTTCACGTGACACTTTTTCGTTTGGCATACCACCAAACTCAGAATCATGAGCCTCTTCCATCCTCTTTTGTTTCCGCTTCTTCAAAGATCCTCTCAAAAACAACACAATTTCACCTTTTTGCATAGCTCCTTTGTTGAATTCCGTGAGGGCAATGTAAACAAACAAGAAAAACACAACAAACCCAACAGTAATTCCCCAATTTCTCCACTTGTGCGCATTGTAATATTCATACGACAATCTGAGGTAATCTGTACCATTAACAGCATCACTTCCCGCTTTCGAACCTACAGCTGAGCAAACCCGATTTGCATTTCCGATGTTTTCGTAACCAGCACCAGCAGGAACAAAAGCAGAACATGCAAATTCACGATTGGAGAATTCGTTGTCCATTAGTGCCTCAAACACGTATCCAACAGGGTTGATGTAGTTGATCCATCTAGACCATCCCAACATTTTTGGTGTTGGAATAACAAAACCGGTAAAAATGACCATAGCCAACAAGATGACAGTTGCAGGAGTCATGGCCCCAGCAATGGAGGTTGAAACTGCCCCAATGGATCTGAACATGTGCGACATAACTAAGGTACAGCTTATACACATTAGCCAATAGAAAAAGAACCTGCCAGGATTTCTTCTGAAGTTAACCATAAAGTAGAACACAAAATTGAATGACATGGACATCATAAGCTTTGTTGGCAACTCGGTTATAATACTGGCCAAGGCGTCTGCAGATGGTCGGTAAAGTGCATACTTCTTATGCTTTTCCACAATTGGTCTTGCATCGAAAAGGGCCAAAATCTCCAAAAGTGATGAAAATGCGTTAAACAACACAGCCAAGAATAAGGATGCCCCACGGAAATAGAATGAGTTGGTGTCGCTTTTCATGTTATAGAAAACTGATGATAAAATGAGACCCATTACCAATTGTCCAAAAATTGAAAACAACGTCACCGAGGGATCACCTTTGGTTCTTAACCAATTCCTGTGCATCAAATACTTCACTTGCAACCCAAATGACACTGTATATGGAGAAGCAGGGCGAATGTGGTCCGATTGTCTTGCTGTGTGTGATTCATGGTATAATTGCTTAGTGTTGAGGTTGTCACATTCAGCAAAATATTCGTCAATCTCTTCTATCAAAGCAGCATACTCAGGTGAGTTCTTCCAACGTGCTTCGAACTCTTCAGCTGTACGAGGAACTTTATTTTCAAACCCTGGGCGTGGTTTTCTTTCTGATGGGTTGGATAATGATGTCAAGAAATCGGCAGTGGTTTGTCTTTGAGGACAATCCCACCCCATGTTGACAAAAAATTCCTTCGCTTTGTCAGCGCGACCAAAGAAGATTTGATACCCTTCGTACAATACAACAACCTTGTCAAACAAATCGTAAGCATCTTGTGAACATTGGTAGATGGCAATCAACGGAGTGGTGTCCAAGACTGCTGCTGACGTCTTTAATGCTCTGATAAACTCCAATGCGGTAGCCGAATCCAAACCTCTGGTGGCATTATCCCAACATTGGATATTAGCTCCATTCAATGATGCTTCTGCAATTGACACTCTTTTTCTTTCACCACCTGAAACACCTCTGACAAAGTCATTACCAACATTAGTATTCTTTGTGTGTAACAAACCATAGGTGGCCATGTACACATCAGCCATGTGCTCGGCATATTTTTCTCTATCCACATTCTCGCCTCTGTTTTGTGGAGTTCTCATCCTGGCTGCAAACTGCAAAGTATCACCAACCGACAAGTGAGGGAAGTGGACATCAGTTTCAGCAGAGTAGATGACATCGCCTCGATAGTGTTTAGCAATCTCTTTTGGTGTCAATCCATCGTAGGTGATCTTTGACTCTTTGCCAATGTGAAAACCATACGTGTTGACAGCAATTGTCTTCAACAAGGTGGAACAACCAGCACCTGGTCTACCCAATACAACAGTAAGCTCACCGGGTCTCATAAGAGCATCCATGTCTTTCAAAATATCAAACATTTTCGACTCGTCTTCCTTCTTCAACATTGATAGCGCCTCTGTAGCGTATTTCCAAAGACCATTGGTCACAGTTGGTTGATAATCGGTATCATTGGCGGTACCATACGCTCTCAAATTTCGATAAGCAACGCCCAATTTCGAAGGTTTGTAGTAGTCAGGGTGTTTATCAAACAATTTCTTTTGATTCTTGACCCAAAATTTAGCTTCGAAATATTCCGAGTTTGGATCCAACCTTTCATCTTCAATTTCCTCAGCTGGATTCACGCCAGGTACTTGTGACATATGCGTCAAGTATCTTCTCAATTTGGTTGCTGAACTAGTATCCTCATTGGTATAAGTTCTCGCGATCTGATTTATGTCACGGGCATCAAACCCTGAATATTCATGTATTGACGGTCCCGACGACGTTGAATTGGTTTGTTGTTTTTCCAACTTGTTGACCGAGTCCTCTTTGGATTGTTTTTCGCAATCAGACATTCCTCCTTGAATTGTAGTGCTAGGAAAGGACAGAAGGGGTTTTGGAAAGCATGGTTGAGGCGGAAGATTCAATCTTTTTTATATCCATCGAAAGTATAAGAGGACCCGATTCCAATGAGGGATTTCATAAATTGTTAGTAAAAGGCATTGAAAAGCCCTTAGACACAAAAAGTAATAAGGAAACACGGAATCGGATTAATTTTTACGGAGAAAGTTGCACCGAAGAATAACAAAATTAATTTCTCAAATCGAACGAAAGTATGATGGTGGCAGCAAAGCCATTAGCTCCTTGGATGCACAGGCTTTTATAGGACTGGGATGGAATAACCTTCAATGGAGTTAGGAGCTGATGATAGGGATAAGTACATCAAGAGATTGGAATCTAGACCACCATGCAAAGACTTACTAATCATAGATTAGTCAAGAAGAGTATGGTATGACTAATGAGTCCCGCTTTCTGCTGTTGGTTCAGATCATTCCGGTTTTAGTTGTTCATACAACATATTAGTTTCCACGGTCAACTAAAGTAAGATAACAATGTTTTTAATTTAACCGACTACAAGGCTCACTCGGGTTCATTTAAGCACTCATATGTACCGACCCACCCCATAATCATCTGCCTCTAGACACCTTGATTTAACAGAAGTAGACGCTGATGTTCCCATTGCAAGAATTGCCATCAACTCGGCTCTTTTTAATGTCCGAGATTTGAAATAATCCCGAAAATTTTTCTTCCGTGTTTTTTTTTTTTTTGATCCGAAATTCGTTTGTGTCAACGAAGGTTCCATTCATTAAAGACGAAGTTTGACAACAAAACGGTTCGCTAGAGGTAGCGTCCTATACAGGATTAAGCTGAAAGTACCGGCTTGACCAGGAAGTGGCGGAATCAGCAATTTCCAAAAGCACTTGTTAAAGCATCAAGTCATTTGTTTATGGAGCAAGTGTCCGATGCTATCGTCTATATTGTTTCCTAACGATGAAGCAAAAGAAACTGAGACTGTATATTACTTTGTCAAAAGGGAAGCTACAGCTGAAGTGTCTAAGCATAGCATTCATGTAGCGAAGACGATGCGCATCAAATCTCAATGCTTTGAAATGGATCTGGTTAGTTTTACTTTGCACCCTGTAAATTCGACAAGTACCGACTTCCAGTGGTGTCTCTCATTCAAAAGTATAGCTTTGTATACTTAACCAATTATTACATGCCCGCAATATTGCAAGGCTGTGCTACGGTGTTTTCACATCTGGATCTCAGGTTTCAGTTCTCGAATCATAGACAGACCATTTCCAAGTCAAACATTATAGCATTTTACGTCAGCCTATTGGTCTCTATAGGTAGATAGGGGACAAGTAACCACTTTCTAATAACCCCATCAATATTGGACATTATGCATTCCTAGTAGTGACAGTATGCAACCACATGGGTATATACTACGATGTTTGCATCTTCTTACTACCGTGTCATACAAAGTTGTGTATCTATTTGATGTGTGTTCATTTGTTGTAGTTTTGTTGTGGTTTTGTTGATCCTCTTTTCTTTCATCGTAAACACGCCTTTTTGTGTTTTGTCGCAAATATGTCGCTGCACAGTAGAATATGAGACTGTCAAGACTCAATAAGTATACCATTCAAGTGCAGAGTGAGATTTATAAAGAGACCAAGTCGGTGTGTTTCTTACTAGAGGGCACAGTGATCATCGTTTGACAGGCTTCTTTATGTTGTATCAAATAAATTATAGATTGTTTGTTCTTTTATATTTTGTAAAGAAATCAAGAGAAACATCATAAACGTCAAAACTAATTGCATGCACAATGAACTAAAAATAAAGATGATGAGTGGGTAAGTTATTGTAAGACACAGGTAAGACAATGGATACACCAACTAGTTCATAGTGGTGTGTGTAAGTGTAGATAGATGGGGTTCTTGAAATGAGAACTGAGGTCCGGATGTTGATTATACTGAGGTCCGGATGTTGATTATACTGAGGTCCGGATGTTGATTATACTGAGGTCCGGATGTTGATTATACTGAGGTCCGGATGTTGATTATACTGAGGTCCGGATGTTGATTATACTGAGGTCCGGATGTTGATTATACTGAGGTCCGGATGTTGATTATACTGAGGTCCGGATGTTGATTATACTGAGGTCCGGATGTTGATTATACTGAGGTCCGGATGTTGATTATACTGAGGTCCGGATGTTGATTATACTGAGGTCCGGATGTTGATTATACTGAGGTCCGGATGTTGATTATACTGAGGTCCGGATGTTGATTATACTGAGGTCCGGATGTTGATTATACTG